>NC_063046.1:60227260-60537260 GCF_018812025.1 Megalobrama amblycephala
ATTCTCAGTGGGAAAGTGCCCAAGCAACGTTGCTCAAAAGTTGCCCCGTGTATCATCACCTTAACACATCTCGATTGAGACAGACTGCTTCAAAGCTCATATGTGCTGTGATGCACGGGATATCTGTGATCACATAAACAGTAACATCTTCTCAGCATGTTTAATAATAGAACCTGTTATAATCTGTAATTTTGTCTACACTGGATGAGGAGTGACGCAACACAACAAATTCCTGACAGTAAGCTGGTTTCCCATTCTATTTTTGACGTAGACCAAGTACTTTGCAACAGTCGGTCAGCTTTTAGCTGTTGAGGCGCGACACAAAAAAAGTCATGTCTGGTGTAGACACGGTGTTAGTTGTTGTTTAGAGTTGTTTAATCCTCCTCTGCTGAGATCTTGAGAGATTTAATGTCTTTTATCTTCAGTTGATTTCATTTATAAAGCAATGTTAATTATGTTCTTAATTTGTATATAATAAAAAGAACCGATAAGAATACCGTTGAAGTACCCGATCAATAATTAACAGTAGCAATACCGTTAGAACTATAACGATACCTATCCCTACCCATATGACATAACTGACATAATTTCTATGAGTCACATGAAATAACTTCTTAAGGCTGTCCTAACCTAATGTAGCTCTACCCAACCACTGCATGGAGGCTGAAAGATGGCTTCCTGAAGATGAAAGGACAATATGGACTTGAGGAGGGGAAATACTTTATATGATATGTGAGGATTAGGAGGGGTGTTTTATTCCAACTCTAGTCTTCATACAACATGTGTTTGTCAGGATGGTTGTTATTTTGTAAGATTAGGGAGAGACTGTACCTCTCATTTGTGTGTCTTGTGTACTATAATTTTAGAACAGGAGCTTGTACTCCTTTGATTTGATTGAAAAGTTTCAGATGGAGCTGTTTTTTACTTTCTGTTCCCATTATGTTCATTTACATGCAGACAGCTCATGGTGAAATTTTTCTAGCATTTATATATACTACTACTATTACTACTATTAATATTGTTCATATTATTAAACAAAATTAACAAGATCTTTTAAAAACATAATGACTTTATTATAAAAGGACCCACTATGAAAACACAGTTTTACAGTGTTATTCGTGTCTTTCCTTTTACTTTACAGCACTGACAGGCTTTCCTGTGTAACACTGATTCAAGTTTTCCACCATTGTATTTATCCAAATGAGGTTTGTAAATGCATGGATGTTTCATATTTTGCATTAATTATATCTCTTATATGAAAATTACAATGTAAAAGAAGACGTGACAAGGTCATTGGTCTTCTCACAAAATGCCACGTTAGAGGAATATTCAGAGGGGCGAGTTGAAATAATTTATTTTGGGCATTATCATGCCCACTAAAACTAAACCTGGAATGATAATTTGTGTTACCAGATGAGATACTTTGTAATGGGTATGTATGATGTATGATTTTGATCTGTACTATTTCTATTGCAGGTTCTCAGGGATCCCCAGTTGAAGGCATCAGGACATCAGATGTTGGCCTGGACAGATGTACCAACAGTACACCACAAAGACCTCTGCTTTTAAATGGATGGCTGATTACTACCATGTTCTGTGAGGGTATTACTATAGCAAAACTGAGCACCTGTGACAGTGGGATTTCTAATTTTAAAGAATAGTCATACATCAGTAAATTATTTTTTTATTTTTTTATTTAAATATTTGAAAGGATTTTTAAAAGTTGCAAACTTTTTTCTCCAGTTACAAAAACAGCTACACCTTTTCAAATTCTTCATTGGGGGTGCACAAATCCTATTTCACAAATTAAGAAATTCATATGCTCACATTTAAGCCGTGTTCTTCAGACACTGTAACAGTCCTGATATGGTCGCACTTTGCAGTATCTTTTTTATTAACATGAATTCAAATTTTAACAAATATATTCAAAATGTAAAGATATACAATCTGACAATCTGATCTTGTCATTATTAATCAATCAGTAATCAACACTGCACCACCCCGAAATTACATGCACTGTAGAAGTATGGTTTTGGCGAGAAATGAACAGTAGCTAAATATTTATTATAAATGCTACTATTTGACATTCAGTATTTTAGTCTATATTAAAGGGATACAAGTCTCTTTTATGTATGATTTTTTTATTACAAACTGTTTTTGTTTGTTTGTTTGTTTGTTTGTTTTTAGCTAGCACTTAATATTTCTTTAATGTTACCACATGAGAATAGCCAAACAGTGTAGGTGATTCACAAAATCATACACCAAGAAATGTGCATGATTGGCCAAAGTTTTACTGATCTACAAAAAAATTTAGCTTATGAATTTCTTAATTTGTGATTTGTAGAATAGGTTTAGTGCACCTGCAATGAAAAAAATTAAAGGCAGCGGCTATTTGCACTAAGTGACAATAGCACATTTTCTTACACTAGGTGAAAATAGTGATAGATTCTATTTACACCATGTAAAGTATCAATTCTTTGCAATAAGAGTAAATAGATGCTATCTATAGGCCTACTTAATATTGGCAGATACTATTTGCACCTCAGTATTTTTGTACATTAACAGGATGCAATAATATAGAGTGTAAATGATTGTATTTATTAAAATGATTAAATGGATGCTGCCTTATTGGTAGAATAAAACCCTCCCTACACCTTCTCCTAACCCTACCCAATAAACATTTTTAATATTATTAAACACTCGTTCAGTTTAGTTCCGCTTTTAGAACATTATTTTCATTTTTATTTAAAAAAAATAAATGTGAGCTTAGCAAAAGGCAGATTTGAACCTGCATCAAAAGCCAGAACTCCCTACTCGCTACTGCTGTGTCACTGAAGACGTTGCCTTCTGTGCTTCTTTTTTAAAACTTGAGTGGCCCAAAAGCTAGTGTAAATAGCATTTGCCAACAAGGGACGCTATTTGCACTATACACTCAATAGACACTCTGAAATTTAAAAGCTGTAACTGTTGTGTTGTGTTTTTGAGAGAGAAAGGAACTAAGTTTTCAACTCCTAAAACATTTTGATGACTTCACTGAAATATTGTCTACTCCTTCCACTGTCAGTTGCTCAGTTTCACTACAATAATGCTAGATATAATACAGCATGTGCATAGAGTCGCTATTCTAACAGCTGGGGGCTATAGAGAACCACCTGCACTGCAAATTTTCAGGAGTGACATTCGCATTTATCCAATTACAGGAGTGAATCCGTTAAATCATTGGGGTACTTCATGAATTGACACTGGTTTACATTTAGATAAAGATGAAATATTTTAATTTTGATATAAATGTCAATAATAATTATGAAATAAATTTAAATATTCATAAACCTTGAAATTAAAAAAGTAATTAAAAATATATATTTTATTGTCCATTGTATTGAAATTGTGGGTTACATCTTTGTCACCCTTTTCGCCCCTGATGAGTTTACATTCCTGTTACAAGAGCAAGGAACTTACATTTTAATTGCAAAGGAAAACCAATTCATCTGCTATATTCTTCTGTCCTCCATTTTCAAGGGTAAGATTTCTTTATAAATCATCTAGTGACCCATATGTCTTTATTTTTGTTGAACACAAAAGGAGAGAGTCGTAAAGTCTCAGTCACAGTTAGAAAAGAAGCAGTGATAGTGAATTCTGACTCAGGCTGTCAGTCTCTTGATGTTCTGCCTTACATCTCCTTTTGTGCTCCAATAAAAATAACACATTTGGTACAAAAGAACATGACCAGTTTTATACTTGAGTAAATATTGCTTTTAATTTGTAGCTTGAGACTATTTATAATAGCTAATAATTAACTTGTATACCTCTTTGTGTGTATTTGAGTGTAAATGCCTTTTCTATGTTAGTCTTGTATAGAAGATTTGTATGCTCTAACGATGTAGGCTATTTGTACCTGTATTTTGTAAATATTAAAACAATGTTAACTGAATGTGATGTGTGATTATTTTGTAAACAGGCTTATCTTTTAGTATTAAGTAGAAAATTAAGTAGAAAATGTGTTAATTGTATAGAGTTATTTCACCCAAATGAAATCAACATCAACGTTGGGTAAGCAAACCAGTTAGATCGATTTCATGTTGAATTCGTGTTGATCTACAACGTCGTTTCACTCAACTGAAATCAACATCGTTTCGACGTTAGGTATGCGAACCAATTAGATCGATTTTATGTTGAATATGTATTGATTCTACAACGTCGTTTCAACCATCCGAAAATCAACATCGTTTCAACGTTCGGTAAGCAAACCAATTGCGTCGATTTTCCGTTAGATTTGAATGGAGTGTCTGACGTTGATTCAACATTACCCCGATGAGCAAACTGATGCCGGATCAACGTCGGAGATCAACATCGTTTCGATGTCACGAGAAACGTCGTTTCTACGTTGATTCTATGTCAGTTTGCTATCTGGGAAGGTTTTGACAGAATCAAGTATCGACTCAAAAGAATCATTTGCCCGCGAATCAGAAGTCTGTACTTCAAACGTTCGTGTCGTTACATGTAAAGCAGATGAGATAGTCACTATCTATTCAAAGATGAGCCATCTCGTAACAGGAGGACCAGTGAAGTCACAACACCTCTGCATGCTCGCTCAGTCGGTGCAGTTTTCTTGTGTGTGTTTTGGATCAGAAACTAAAAGGTTATGTTTATGAATCATGTCCTCCAAACTAAAATTAGAAGGATCATATTTTTATAGCTGCTGAGCAAACATGAAAAACCCGCGATGACTCCGTGTGCTGTACACACTGTATTTCATATAAAATGCATTATTTTTTTATTCGTTTTATTTAATTTTTATAATTATTATTTTATATAATTCATTAAATATTAATCAATTTCTGTTGATCACAAGGGATTTATTGCCATTTCATAAATATTTAATATTTCAGGATAAAAAAAAAAACTTTTCAAATTAAAGTCCCGCCTTCTACGTAAATGAGCCAATCGCTGCTTGATAAAGTCATTGCGTCACTGCAGCTGCGGTTAGAAGCTCCGGTTCCCATAGAAACCCGAGACTCGCGCTTAGAACTGCACATGCGCATTGGTTAATCTAGCCTGAAAAATAAGCTTTTTAACGATATTTTGCCCTAAGAAACAACATTTATGAGACAGTTCATGTCAGATTAATTAAAAAAAATAAATTAGTTAGCACTTGTAGTACGCTATGGGTTCAAGTGTACTATAAGTGGTAACTAAATACATTTTCTAAATACAGAGATAGTATATTAAAAGCACATTTTAGTTCATATTTAATTGTATCCCAAAATAGCACAGTTGAGTACACTTAGATGTTCTTAAGAAGAATTTTTAGTATATTAAGTACAAAATTAGTGCGCAAAAAATAAGTACATTATAGAAATGTACTTTTTTTCACCTAGGAAAACAATCTGATGAGTAGCAAATTAATTTACTGTTAGTGAGTGTTGAATAAACCGTTTTTTTTTTTTTTAAATTTGCACTGAAAACAATAAACAGAAATATGCATTTTTTTTAATTTGCACTGAAAACAATAAACATAGAAATATGCATTTTTTTTAATAGTCAAGATTAAAGAATGTCCCTATTCAAAAACATGAGATATTCAGTACAAATTGACACATTAGTCTCTCTGTGGAATGTGCTAATCAAATATTTTAGTTTGTGGTTTAAAGATATGCATGGTTTGAATAAAATATGACCTTTGTTAACATGATTGACATGACACTCAACATCTTCATACTAAAAGAATAGAGCTTTTATCATCACTCTGGTTCCCTCTTGTGGCAGATGTGTCGTACTGCAGCTCACAAAAACAAATCACAGAAGCCAAGTCATTTCAAAAATTTATTTACGAACATAATCTCTGAGGAACAACAGCAGTTCTCGCGCTCTCTGTACATGCAAGTGTAGAAAATAACAATTTTGAATTTTTCCTCTCCGTTAAGTTTTTTTTTTTTTTATTTCTTTTTAGTTTCTCGCTTTTTGAATTGCAGGATATCAACACAGCTAAAGGTGAAAGTACTGGATCTTTGACAGCACTGACATAGCATCAACAAACCCCGCCCTCCCATAGCTGCTCCAACAATATGTACACAATTGAACTACATTGTACAAATAAAAAAAGATACATTGTTACATCACCGGCAGCGAGTGCGACACGTCTCGTTGCTGTTAGAATCTCACATTCTACGCAAGTTTAGACTAGTACAAAGAGGAGGGTGCAAAACGTCCTGGAATATTATTTACATCTATGTACAACGTCTCGTTTTACGCATTACAAGAGGAAAATTTACACAGCGGAGACCTTCAAACTCAAACATACCACAGGTGTCAGAAAGATAATAAATAGGTTATTTCTCACTATTTATATAGAGTTCAACATGTGTTAGAGGAGCTCAGTTCCATTTCAAGAAGGATCTGTTGGATTTGTGGAAAACAAACGTTTTAAAACAAGGCTTGAAATTGTGGCTATCTATAAATGGAATAATCAGTAATGTAATTAGTAGAGGTAATGTGTTGCAGACAGAGGTCAGTGAGTCAACAGGCAAGCATGTGTACAATTTCTGTTGTCCAATCTATGGAAGCTGGTTTCCGCCACTGAAAAAAAAAAAAAAAAAAAAAAAAAAAAAAATTATAACTGCGACTTTTTCTCTCACAATTTTGACTTTTTTCTCAGAATTGCATGATATAAAGTCGCAATTGCAAAATATATAGTCAGAATTGCGATATAAAGTCGCAATTGCAAAATATAGTCAGAATTGCGATAAAGTCGCAATTGCAAAAAAAAGTTTCTTATTCTTGAGTCAATGCGCAATTATGACTTTCTTGAAAAAGTGACTTTATATCTCGCAATTGTCTCACAATTCTGACATTATATCTTGCAATTACAACTTTATATCACGCAATTCTGACTTTATAACTCGCAATTTTAAGTTTATATCTCGCAATTTTGAGAAAAAAGTCAGAATTGTGACAAAGTCGCAATTGCAATATAAAGTCATTATTGCAATATAAAATCGCAATAACGAGTTTCTCAATTTTTTCTCACTTTTTCTCAAAATTATTTGTTGCAATTCTGACTTTTTCTCTGAATTTTGAGTTTACATCTCGCAATTCTGACTTTATAACACGCAATTGTGACTATATTGCAATTTTGACTTTATATTGCAATTGCAACTTTCTCTCACAATTCTGCCTTTTTTTTCTCAGAATTGCGAGTTATAAAGTCAGAATTGCAAGATATATGATATATAGGTGCAATTTTCTCTCAGAATTGTCGCAATCCTGACTTTTTTCTCAGAATTGACTTTCTTATTCTTATTGAGTTTATAACGCACAATTGTGATTTTCTTGCAAAAGTGACTATATCTCATCATTGTGTTTATATCTCGCAATTGTAACTTTGTATATTGCAAATGTGAGTTTATTTCTTGCAGTTGCGAATTTATATCACGCAATTCTGACAACTCGCAATAGTGATTTTACATCTCACAATTCTAAGAAAAAAAGTCAGAATTGTGAGATAAAAAGTCGCAATTACCTTTTTAATATTTTGTTTAGTGGTGGAAAAGAGCTTCCATACCAATCTCATGGTCAGTTAGTCCCAATACAGTATATTTAGAGCGAGTATTCAATAATGTAACAAACCTTATGGCTTATGAGCACTGAATAGTGGAAATCGGTTTATACTTTCTATCACATCACAATTTCAAGCCTTTTAAAACTGAATCAGTTGTGTGGGAACCCAAAAAGCCTTCACCAGGTCAGAGGACAGTGGAAATTCACATATCTTGTAAACAGTAAGTATACAAGGGCTTAGTGATGATACATAAACAAGTCACTAATTCAATTTCATGTGGGGCAAAAAAAACCAAACAAACAAACAAAAAAAATGCACCTAATAACATCAAAAGCACTTATCTGAAATCAAGGGGGTTTTGTTAGAAGAACCACCACGCAACACAAAAGAAAGCACTGGAATTTGAATGGAAAGCTATTCATTATTATGCACTGTTTGTAGACATTGTGTTCTGCACTGCACAGTACTCACAAAACACCAGGACATGAGTCATCCAAAACAATTACCTGCAGAACTAGTGACACCTGTTGCACCCAGACTCAATGCACACATACACAACTGCGTCATGTGGGATTTTCACAGACTCACAACCACACATGGAAACAAAAGAAAGAAAGAAAGAAAAACACTAGCCTGGATGGTTAAGCAAACATCACACAACCTCACACTGAAGTACAGGCAGGTAATGAGAAAGGGTAAAATATCAAAACACATTTCAAGTTCCCCTCCCCCCGAAAAAAAAAAAAAAAAAAAAGTCTAATAATTAGAAATTAAAACTCTTTAAAAAAACAATTCTCTTGCACTAGTCCCCTCTAGGTTGAATTCGAACATCTAAATGTATTGTAAAGTTTACTCCGATGGTAAAGGACAAAATAAAATCAGAATTGACATTGGTGCATTTTAAAAAATACTGTGAGGGGAGATTAACAAGGATGTTAAATATGAAAAAACAGTCAGCGAGCCCATGTATACAAATAGTGAGTCCAAGAACGGAAGTGTGTGTTTTTGTGATTTGTAAAAGTATCATTTCTAAGCTTCAGGCAATAAAAGTCACCTTCAAAGAGTCACACATTAAAAACTCAATTGCTTTGGGACTAAGAGAAGAACTGTAAATGCAATGCATTTCCTTCTATTTGCAGATAAGATTTAGACTTACAATATTACAAATAAAACAGAACGAAAGCTGGAATGGAACTAATGAGAGGTGATATCTTATTTCCCAAACTCTTTTAATCGCTAAGATCTTTAAGAACGGTTGTATAGTGCAGAAAAGAGGGTGAGGTGGGAGATTAAAAGAAACTTGCAGTTTCGTGTCTTAATAATGACTGTAACATGAGTAGAGGGCATGACACAAAAAACTCCCATGGTTACAAATGTGTAATAAATTCATTCATGAGGTGCTTGTATATTTGGAAAGACCCAAATAAAGTAAATCACGTCCTATCCTACTACCTATGACTTGTGCGGCTTTAGAAAAAAAATCAGAGACGTTAACTGTATAAAGGCATTTTCTTGGTTTATACTTTTTAAAGATATATACTTGTGTAATAAAACGATGAATAATATACCTCTACTATTCTTTAAATAAATCCATAATCACTCTGCTACATCTGGAAACTATGATCGTGGCCCTGACAGAGTAATCAGGAGAGAGATGGTGTTGCCTAATGATGGTGGTGATGACAATCTAGATTTACTTTGACTAGCCTGGGACAGAATCTTTAAAGGGATAGTGCACCCAAAAATGGAAGAAATGCCGTCTTCATTTATTCACCCTAAAGTTGTTCCAAACCTGTATGAATTTCTTTCTTATGCTGAACACAAAAGAAGATATTCTGAAGAATATTTGTAACCAAACAGTTGATTGGCCCCAATATCTTCTATAGTATGGAAAAAAATATATATATACTATGGAAGTCAATGGGGTCCCACAACTGTTTGGTTACAAATATTCTTCAGAATATCTTCTTTTGTTTTCAGCGTAAGAAATTCATAGAGGTTTGGAACAAGTTCAGGGTATGGAAGCTTGTCTTCACCACAAAAAAATAAATAAAGTAATTGCAAATTTTTTTTTTTTTTCAGAACTGTGAGATTTAAACTCATGATTGTGGGTTATAAAGTCAGAATTGCGTTATGATATAAAAAATTGCATTATATAAAGTCGCACTTTTGAGTTTTTAATCATGCAATTCTGACTTTTTCCTTGCAATTGCGAGTTTTTAATCACACATTTCTGACTTTAACTTGCAATTCTGAGAACTGCGAGATATAAAGTAACTATTGAATTTTCTCAGAATTATGAGTTTATATCTTTTGTAAACTAAATTGTGAGTTTATATCACGCAATTCTGACTTTATAACTCACAACTGAGAAAAAAGTCAGAATTGCGAGTTAAAGTCAGAATTTCGTGATAAACTCGCAATTGCGAGAAAAAAGTCAATCACAACTTTGTATCGAACAATTTTTTAGAATATAACTCGCAATTCTGACTTTATAACTCACAATTGAGAAAAAAGTCAGAATTGCGAGTCAAAGTCAGAATTTCGTGATAAACTCGCAATTGTGAGAAAAAAGACAATCGCAACTTTATATCGCACAATTTTTTTATTATATTACTCGCAATTCTGACTTTAACTCACAATTGAGAAAAAAGTCAGAATTGCGAGTTAAAGTCAGAATTTCGTAATAAACTTGCAATTGCGAGAAAAAAGTCAATCGCAACTATATCGCACAATTTTTTAGAATATAACTCGCAATTCTGACTTTATAACTCACAATTGAGAAAAAAGTCAGAATTGCAAGTTAAAGTCAGAATTTCGTGATAAACTCTCAATTGCGAGAAAAAAGTCGATTGAAACTTTATATCGCACAATTTTTTTATTATATAACTCGCAATTCTGACATTATAACTCACAATTGTGAGGAAAAAAAGTCAGATTTGTGAGAAAAAGTTGCAATTACCTTTTATATTTTTTATTTCATGGCGGAAATGAGCTTCCATGTGAGGGTGAAGTTGATGATGACAATTTTCATTTTTGGGTGAACTGTACCTTTAAGGACTATTGAATGGAAGTCTTGAAAATACTGACGATGTGTTCAACTTTTGGCCCATGGGGATTGAGGGGGGAGGGGGGTGATGGGGGGGGAGTGCTGCCCGAAAGTGAACTGTACATACAATGATAACTTTTATTCATTTATTTTTTTTTTACACTTGACTGAGTGATGTTACAGTACATAAGTTATTTACAACTGTGCAGTAATGTGTGGCAAAATAAATTATCTAGAAGGCAGCGAGAATACATTGGTTAATGATTATAAAAACTGTACATCATTTACGGAATACTTTTTTTTTTTTTCAGTTTTCTATTTTTTTTTCCATTAAACTAATGTTGGCTCTGTAGTGTTTCAAGTCACTTCCTCAGAAAGGGAACAATGAAATGCCCGAGTAAAGAAAGACATAAACCAAAAACAAACATAAAAAAAAGAAAAGAAAAACTATAACCTTGTAAGTCCTTGTCTCGTGATTTGTGACAGCAACATTTGCTCTTACATTATTAGTCTTTTTCCTTATGCAGTTGTTTGAAACCGGGCGTGGCTTAGGGACCATCCGTCCATGCGTTTAATCCAGCATTTGGGACCAAACACACTGTTGTCGCCATGTGAGGCCACTCTAGGTCTCATGCCCCTAAAACTGAATGCAGTCTCTCCTCCCCGCCCTGCTGCCGCCTGTATGCAGCTCCCTGCCCTGAATGTGGGGCTGCATGGGGCGCTTTACAGCAGGAAAGCCGCTCTCTCCACTGCTGTAGGCATTGTAGACTCAGGTCCAAACAAGGAGAAGGTATCCTGTCGCACTCTTTTGTGTCTTTTTTGTGCCTGCACATCGAGGTGTTGGCCCTGTTCGGAGTTCTGTGTCCACCACTGTGCCGTCTGTCCCCTTGTTCTGGAGCACATAGGTGGATGAACCTGTCTCAAGCTTTTTGTTTGTTGTAACTGGGGTGGGACAGAGAAAAATGCTGTCCCATATGTTCGCCCAAATAACCCAAAAACAGGAGGGACATGGTTCAAAGCAGTTTTGCTTTTTCAAATCCCAAACAAAACCATAAAAACTTGAGGACAAAAGTGCAAGTTGTGTTTTCTCCCGTAAAAAGACGGTTGGTTCCTCCTCGGGCAGAAAAGGATGAGTTTTATGCCATTTACCTTTTTTTTTCTATATAATATATATTTCTCTCTCCTCAAAGAAATCTCCTCAAACCGGCTAGCCCTTACCGAACTTTGTTTGATGTCTCTTTGATAGATGGTTAATATTAGACCGAACTCTCAGAGTCTGAATGTGTGTCGTTGTCACGCAGGCAACAGTACAAAGTCGTCGTTGACGTCGACCATTGGCACGTAGAAGGAGGGGACCTCGTTCACACACAGAGATTTGTGTCCAGCAGGGTCCAGCTCCTGTACCTTGAGTTGCCACTCCATCCTTTGCACTGCATTCAGAGCGGCGGCCTCATGCTGCTGCCGCATTAGCAAACACGTCTGTCGGAAGAAAATGCTTATAATTAGACTTTGGGAAATACATACAATATTTGCACGTTTAAGGCATAAAATGACTCAAAGACCTAAAAATTGAACCATGCATGCATTCTGATTTTATAATGCTAAATATAAGAATTCTATCAGTAAGCGTGTATGTCCATTTAACACAAAACTTGTCTCAGGTCCACTTAAAATATGAAAGTAGGGATGTCCCAATCAAGTTTTTTGTGTCTTCGATCCGAATTATTAGAGTATCTGCCAATACAGAGTCCCTAACAATACATGTATTTTCCTAGTGCTTGGTGCACATTTTAAGCACATTAAAGTTAAAGATAAAGTCAAGACCATTTTTTTGCCTTTATTGTGACAGGATAGTATAGAGTGGACAGGAAGCGATGTGGGAGAGAGAGAGGGGGACAGGTTTGGGAAAGGACCACGAGCCTGGACTTGAACTCAATGGCGCTATCGGCGCTGACAGTGTTGTCTCGATTATGAATATGGGCAGAATAATTGAAAAAAAAAAAAAAAAAAAAAAAAAGTGGATTTAAGGTTGGTTTGGTGTCCGAATGCCGATCTGTCAGTCAAGTCCGAAACAAAACACAACCCATGGGTTATGGCAATGACGTCTCAGATAGTCTGACAGAAGATAAAAATAAACCGTAAATGAATGACATTCGAGTGATTAGTTACAAAAGTGTGCATCAAATATGCTAAACACGAAAGCTCGAACAGACCTCATTGGGTCATCAACGACACACATTTAAGATACTTTTCCTTTTAATGGCGGTTGGCAAACACACTTAAACGTGCATACCGCCACCTACTGTACACCACCTGTGTGCCAGCTGACATAATATAAAGGATCAGGCTTGCGATTGGCTCGGGACATCCCTACATGAAAGTGTACAGATTCTATACAACTTCTCACCTTCATGCGGTCGTACTTATCATCCACATCTTGAATCCAGGAGATAAACTGCCGAGCATTGAAGCGATCTCTCACAGACTTGTTTTCATCCCCCTGGAGATCGTAATTTGTTAGAAATGTAATAAAATCTATATTCGTAGGCTTTGTGACATCTTTGAGGTATTAATAATAGTTCAAACGAAGACTCACCTGGCTTTCTGATGGCATGTTGTAGACTTCAGAATCCAGCAGCATTGTGCAAGCACTAAAAGGAACGGCCTGATTTGCGATTGTTCTTGCTGCTCTGCAATGAACACGCAGCACTTCCTGCTCACAAGATACAATAAGCTTCTCCTGTAAGGGAGCATAAAATCAGAGTGAGACTAGACATGCAACTGATCCATTGATACCCTATGAGCATTCATCTAATCAAGGGACAAGGGCTGGTAAACAGTCTTTTTAAATAATCAAGGTCTGCAAGTCACAGTGAGAACATCAGAAGGAAATTAGATGAAATGGGGAGCATGATCATACTGTAATATGCTTACTTAGTCAAAATGTATATTGCAGATAACTTGCTGTTCTATTACACAAAGCCTTTGATGAATCAAAGGATTTGTGCTGTGTGATCATTGCATCCTAACGGGGTGACTTCTGAAATTAGCTCAGTGATGCATAAAGGGGAGAAAACAGAAAGAGAAAATAGAGAAAGACTAAAGGCAAAGAGTAAGAGTTTACCCTCTCGATGCTGTGCTGCAGTCTTAGTTTTCCTCTCACTGCCTCTTGTTGTCTGAACAGCTCTTTCAAGGGCTCCGACAAAGATGGGGGTGGAGCAATCTAAGATAGTAGGGAAAATAGTCACGTCTTGTCATTCTGGATAACTCTGAAATTTAATGACTAATGTTTAACAAGACATCCATATATCTTACACTGGAAATGCATTAATGGAGACATACTTTGTCTTAACCAAGCATGATGTCCAAAATCTTGCTCCATATAGTATATTAAACATCAAATATGTTTTGGTTTTGGGTGTGACCCGTCTCGTTAGAATAATTTATCATGCTTCTGGTTAGGTATTAAGAGTCTTTATGCATTAAACACAAAAATAAAATTCTTACCACTGGAATATGGAGTTTGCTCAGAGGCTTGCCATCAAGTAGATAGGAGCCTGTGTACGTCACATACTCTGCGTAACACTGGGGAGCTTGAGGTGTTATGTAACACAAAATCTTCCGCTTTTCCTCAATTTTCTTGCGGATCTGAAGGTACTCAAAATAGGGGTTGGATCGGTCACTGTGGTATGGCTCTATTTCGTCCAATTTGATGGCATTCACAATGACTGCCAGGGTCTGCTGGATCATCTCCCGAGTCTGCTTCATTGCAGTGTTCACAAGCTGAACCTGCAACGGTTGCTGGCCTGATTTTGGAAACTTCCTCTTGCGTGGATGTTGGGACTGGTTGTCATCATCCTCAACAGGCCTGCCTTTTGATTTGGTGATTAATGCAGGTACAGAAGGAGTGGATGTCTGAGCTGTGGTTGAGCTGATGGTCTCTTTCTCCTTTTCTACAGTGACACAAGAAGTGGTCACATTTGTGGTGATTGGTAAGGAGGATACTGAAGAGGTGATGCTTGATGAACTTAGTGCGGCACTCTGCTTGCTCTGATTGGCCAGCATCTGAGCCTTTTTCCGGGTCATCCTCTGAGGTATTTCCTCAATTTTCTTGGGTGCCTCAGACACTGGTATAGTCACAGACAACTTGGCAGTTGTCTCAAGGGCCTCTGACACTTGGGTGCTGCTAGGCATTGAGACAGCTGGAACCTGAACAGAAGGATGAGGGCTACATGAGGGGCCCAAAGCTACTACAGGATTTTGTCCTAATGAATGTGGTTTTGTGGTGTCTGATAGTTCCAAATATGGTACCCTAACAGATGGCATCATTGCATCTGGGGTTGTTTCTTTTTGCCTGCATTCATTGTCCTTTTCACTGTCTGTAGAAAACAAATTTCCATTGTTTTCATCCACTTCTTCAAATGCCCCCCTCTCCTCTGGGATTGTTTCTTTCATGGGAGGAGCGTCTGGGATGTTCTGAGGCTCTGGCTCCAACTCACACTGCGGTCTATATCCATCCTCGCTTATTGGAGGAACCAAATCCTGACCAGATTCTGTAGGAGGCACAATTGCAGGAGAACAAGATGTTTTGGACAAACTTGGCAAGTCAACATCCATTATGTCAACATTTTCGCTTGTCTCGATGACTGGAGGTCTTGTCTGAGAAGGTGGAAGCTTACTCTCTGCAATCTCTGGGGCTGTTATATCAGGGTCCTGCATTTCCTTCTCTTGAAAAGGAAGCTCTGGTATAGAGAAGGGACCCATGTCATCCATTTCATCAGCTGCACCAGGGAATGGATCAGCCCATGAAACAACAGGTTCTTGGATGACTGGTGGGGCTACAGACATGCAGTTCTCTGCAGCATAAGTGGGAGACTCTTGCCTATTGTCTTTCATCATACATGGGGGCTCTAGGTCCATTTGTGCTTCCTCAGGATTTGGTTTGCAATCAGTGAAGAAAGTTTCTAGTCGTGGTGATTCTGACTCCAATGCCTCTGTTACAGGTCTTTCTGGTGATGAAATGTCTTCCACTGTGTCTTTGTGGAGCTCATAATGAGTCTCAGATATTTGTGATGGACAGTATGCTCTGGAATAAGTAGAGTGAGGTGGTGTCACGGGCATTACACTTGGAATATGCTGCATTTCACAATCGGAGTGTGAATATGGACTGCTAATCTTTGACACAGCTGCCTCTACCTCTCTGAAACTCTCATTAGGTGATTTCATGATCACTTCTGAATTCCAGCCTAAAGACTGATCACATGAATTTTCCATGTAGTTGTCTTGCGGATGGGTTGGTGTTGTGGGAATTTCATCAGGATCTCTTCTATCTGGACATTCAAGCCAAGCCTTTTTGTCAGATTCCTCAATCCCAAGTGCATATGTGGGATCGTTTCTGGCCTGGATGGACTCTTCAGCAGCGTGGTGACCTTCTGTGTCATCCTCAACAAAATCATCTTCCTCCTCATCTTCTTCTTCTTGCTCTTCAACAACAGGAGGCAAGTAGTCACTCACACTGACAGGGTGAGCTGGCATTAGAACAGGTCCACTCTGCTGTGGCTCTGAGAGATCATCAATATCCATGGGAGGCAGGGCAGCAGGGGCTGGAGTTGGGGGAGCAGCTATATCCAGACAAGGCTCCTGGGGTTCAGGTCTATGGACTGGAGTTGAAGGCTTCATGAGATAGTTGTTATAGACACTCCCCAAGTGTTCACTGCCATCGTTGATGGAATTTACAGTAGGCGCTTCATCTGGTACTCTATCATGTTGTGGTAGGTCAGGCCGTGGAGACATCATGTCAATAGGGGGTGAAAAGTATGCTGGGGAAAGGCAATTAAGTCTGTCAGCTGCAATCTTGTCCTCAGTAAGATGTGAGGCTGAAGACTCAAATGCTGTGCCTTCTTGTATATGTTGTTGTCGTAAAAACTTTTCTGCCTCTACTTTGAACTCACTCTCAAGTGGTCTTCTGACATCAGAGGTGACAGAGCGACTCACAAGGGGTAATTGCATGTTCTTCGCTGGTGTTATGCATGTTCCCTCCTGGAAGTTATTTGATGAGTTGGAATATCTATCAAAGAAGGAAGGGGAGCAGGCATTCATGGACATAGTGGTGGCCGAGGAATTCTGACAGTCAAGACCATCAAATATGATATCAGGATAGTCCTCTGCACTACAGGATGGAGTGCGTGGAGTTTGCATGACTTCCTCATAGCTTGGACATGAGATCACAGATGTTGGGGTGGGGACACCTGTTGGTCTGTTCTGGTCAGGTCTTGGAGATGCAGGAAGACTTTCCTTCATTTGGTGGCCAGCAAGCCAGTCTTTTGAGTTCTGACTGTCCATAGGTATTGGTTTTCTATCAGGTGACATCATTTGGGTTGGAAGGACAATATCTTTCTTTTTTTCTTTCAAAGCACTTTCCACTGAACCAGGTTTTTTGGAAATTTCACTGCGGTTCTTCTTCAATTCTTCATTTGATTTAGGTTTATCTTTGAGTTTTGGGTCACCTGAACGATGCCTCAGTTTTTCCATCTGTTTCATTCTTTCTTTGTGTCTCTTATGGCGCTCTTCAATCTCTTGATCTTTTAAACTAAGCATTTTGCCAAAACTTGTTAGTCTGAGATCACCATCAACCAAAAGCTTTTCACGAGGGCGGTTGTCCTTTCGAGTTGTCTCTTTTGACTGGCTGAATTTGTCATTCTCATCTTTGACCTTTGCTTTGAGATCTTTGTCCATGATATCTTTATTCCTCTCCTTATTTTTCCCATCAAATTTAGAACTGTCTTCTTTAGATTTATCTTTAAGACTTGTGACTTGAGTGTTTTCCTTCATTCCAGATTTTTGTTCTTCTTTTGAGTGTCTGAAGGACCCAAATCCATCTGAATATTTATGCTTTTCCTCTTTCACTTTTTCCTTGTGTTTCTCTTTCTTCTTTTTGTCTTTTATTTTCTCATTGTTAATGACACTATTTGTCTTATCTTTTTTGGACATCTCCTTCTCAAACTCCAGAGTCTTTTCCAAGTCATCCTCACCATCAACTTTGGAACCATACGGAAAAGTGTAAGGGTCAGCCTCCAAAGGCATGGGTTCTTTGTCAAAGGGCAAGCTTTCCCTGCGACCATAGGATTCTCTGATCTCCTCTGACTTATCTTTTTTATCCCCCTTTTCTTTCTTGACTTTCTCCTTTTCTTTGTCATGACTCTTTTTGGATGACGAAGATGAGGAATGTCTATGCCTCTCTTTCTCTCTGAACTTATCCTGTGGATTAGAGATGGATAGTGACTCTCTTCTCTCCTCGGACATGTCAGGTATGCTAATGTTGGAGGAATCATAGAAGCTGCTTAGAACAGGCTCATGACCTCTGTCTGTGAAACTGTCTGATGAAATTTCACTATTTCTATCATTGGAATCATCTTTATAATCATTCATCGCCTCTTCCTCAAGTTTCTCCAACAAGGATTTCTCATTTTCACCACTCCCCTTTGAGAGTTTTCTGTCTTTTAAGTGCTCTACCTTGTCTTTGTATTTGTTTTTGCTCTTTTCTTCACTGACGTCTTTCTTGTCAAGAAGTTTCTGCTTGCTTTTCTTTTCTTGATTTGAATCCACAGATGCTCTGTCCTTACGTTCCTTGTGTTTTGTGTCAGTTGAATCTTTGTCCTTTTTATCTTTGTGTTTTTCCATGGAGGCTTTTCTCTCTTTTCCAGCATCAAATGTTGCCTTCTCCTTTTTCTTATCTTTATGTTCCTTTTCCTTTTGTTTTTCTGTGGAATGTGTTTTCCCCTCAGAGTATTTCTTATGTTTATCTGTTTGGAAATTATCCATTTCATCTCTGTCTGGTGTGGAATCTTTCCTGTGAGAATCTGATAGTCCAAGAGAGTCACTTAATTTTGCAACACCCCCATTATAGTTGTCATCTTCATCTTCACTCTCATCTGTAAAAATATCTGCAATTGTATACCATGTCTTCTCTCTCACCTTTTCAGGTTTTCTCTCCTCTTTCTTAAACTCCAGGAAATCTTTTTCTCTGTCAGCATGTTTGTCCTGGGATGTCTTTTCTTTCTTATCTTTATTCTGTTCAGATGACATCTTCCTTTCTTTGTCCTTGATATGAGAATCTTTATGCTTTTCTTTAGCACCATCCCGCTTGTCTTTGGGGGCCCGTTCTAGATCTTTCTCTTTCATTGATCTATCAATTGAGTTTTTCTCAGGTTTCTCTTTTTCCTGGTCCAAATTTCTGTCCTTAGGCTTGTCCTTGTGTTTTTCTCCTTTGGACTTCTCTTTCTTTTCCACACCATCCATTTTCTTCTCCCTTTCCTTTCCAGAGTGGTTCCTCTCTCTGGGGTCAGACTTACAAGTTGTTTCATTCTCTGGTTTTTCTTTAAAGAAGGCCTCACTCCCATAGTCCTCTCTCAAAGATTCTTGTTTTGTTTTGGAGTCTTTCCTTTCTTTAGTAAACTCATAGGAATCTTTTCTGTCTCTGCTGCCATCCACAGAATCCTTCTCTTTCTTCTCTTTGACACCCTCTGTTGATTCTTTGCGTTTCTTCTCCTTTTCTACCGACTGACCAGAATTAAACTTTTGTTTGTCTGTCCAGTCTTTTTTCTTTTCAGTAATCTTTTCAGAGGATTCCTTGTCTTTCTTCTTTGATGCAGGTTCCTTTTCAGGACGCTTATCTCCATGATCTAGCTTTTTATCTTTGACTTTATTTTCTTTTCTTCTGTCCCTGCATTCCTCCTTCACTGTTTCTACAATTAACTTGACCGCATTATTTGATTTATATTCTTTTACAGGGGCATCCCAGCTGTCATCTCCATAAAGTGAACTGTCAGAAGACATGTCTGACTGCCACCGATCATGGGGGTCGTCTGATGCACTCATTTTGGTTTCCTCTAGTAAGTGATTTTTTAAGTCATAGTCTTCATAATCAGGTTCCTCCTTGATGTTTTTATCCCTCTTAGACTTTTCCTTCTCTTCTTTTATGCTTTTCTCAGATTTAAAATGTTTTTCGTCTTTTTGTTCATTCTTTTTGTCAATTTTAAGAGATTTGTCCTTAGACTTTTTCTTTTTATCATCTTTATGGGCTTTCTGCTTCTCCTCCTTTGCCTTGTCTTTGTCTTTTATACTTCTCTCCTTTTCAGTCTTCAAAGGTTTGTCCCTCTCTTCTTTGCTCACCTTTTCCTTGTTTGACTCCTTTGTCTTCTTTGACCTCTCTTCTTTGATCACCCTTTGAGTTTCTTTACCTGGCCAGTCCTTGTCTTCAGATTTACCTTTAGACAGTCGGTCTTCCTTCTTAAAATGATCTTTCTCATGTTTTGAAAGTTTGACCCTATTTTCAGAAGGTGACTCTGTCTCAACAATTAGCGATTTCTGCCGTGTATCATCAAAGTCAAAAGAAAAGCTCTTGACAAACTTTTCATTCATGTCTTGACTCAAAACCACACTTGGAGCCTTATCTTTTTCCTTACTTTTGTGTTTGTGTTTCACTTTGTGTTTCTTCAACACCTTTCCATCTTTGTCTGTTTTAGAAATGGCTCCATCTGTGTTTGAGTTCTTGTAAAACTCAGAGTTCTTTTTGTCTACTGCACTAGCATGTGTGTTGTTTTTCTTTCGGTTATCTTGCACTTTCTTTTTCACCTGTTTCACAGACTCAACGCTGGAGTCGGCAGACGAGTAGTCCGACTCGCTGGATAGCCTCGTTCTGACCGAGTCCGAGAGGGAGCTGACATCATCTGACCATGTTGGAGAGGACACAGTCTTCCAGCCATCTGTCCTCCACTGCTTTGGGTGCTGCTCTGCCAGAGACTGTGTGTGTTTCTGTGAGCTCAGACTCCCATGCGAGGAGGACGAAGAGACTGACAGAGAGCTAAAGACAGAGGGGTCTTTAAGGCTCAAAGTAGAAGAGTCCTTTACACAATTTGCACTCTGCATGGATCCTTTATCGTCCTCACTCTCAAGGTCCCCAATCTCAGAGTCTGAGGTGCAGAACTTGTCGTTCACTTTACCAAAGCGCACCTCCTTGCTGACATTATTTTTTGTTTCCTTCTTTCTTTTCTTCTTGACTTTACTTTTCTCTTTTTGCTGCTTGGAGCTTAGCGACGTCGATTCCCGGCTCTTTGCGTTGGTCTGAGGTGCAGGTTGCCTTGGTGTGGTCGTGGGTGTGAAACACAACGTCCTGTCGTCTTCATCCGAGCTGTTGCTGTCCGATAGGATCCTGCGCACAGCCTTCTTTGGTGTTAGCGAGTTGCTTTTGGAATAGGTTTTAACCTCCATCTTGGGTATGGAGATAAAGTTGTTTGTCTTGCTGACGGGATCCTTACGGAACTCTTTCTTGAGCAGATGCTTGTCGTCCACAGGTGGGACACGCTCCTCCTCATCATCCTCGTCAAACTCGTACTCATCCTTGACTGGAGTGGTGATAGATTTGGGTGGGTCCATGCCCTTCCCTTTTAATTTTAAGCCCTTCTCAAACTCTGAGTCTGTATTATTGCCATCAACAGAGCTGGATGGGGCAAATGATGGGGCATCTTCCTCTTCAGAAGAATCTGCTGAGATGCAAAAAAGTTCTTATTATTAACATGTTGTACACATTTCCTGCACTTTCTGAAATATATATACACACACAAGAGTTGCATGATACACACCTGAAGAACTCTCCTCACTGGAGGTGTAGGTGCCTTTTCCCAGCAACAGATTAAGCATTGTTTGTGAATTAGCCACTTTTAATGGCGTCTCTCCTCTTCTGTTGCTTTGACAAGGATCCCCTCCATACCGTAACAGCAGCTTCACAACCTACAAAACCAGAATATGGGTGTCAATGTCTATCAAGATACCCCTCGCCCCCAAAAAAGTGGAATGTCTGTGTTGAGGTAGTTACTTTGAGATGGCCATTGTTAGACGCATCATGAAGAGGCGTGTCATCATCCAGGCCCTTGGTGTTAACCTCGGCCCCGGCTGCCAGCAGCTGCTTGGCCACATCATAATACCCTCTGTTACACGCCTCATGCAGTGCGGTCCAGCCTAAAACAAAAAGCATTCCATTTATTAATAAAAAGCTTTCTATTATGTCTGCTCATCTACATCATGGAAAGAATTTCATTAGCATTTTAACAGGATCAAAATATCCTATTCAATTTCCACAGCATGTTACAGGACTAAAGTGGAAGTCAGGTGATCTCTAATGGTTGCCCTTACCTGCAAAGTCTTTTACATTCACGTCAGCCCCTTCGTTGATGAGCTCCTTTATGCGGCGTGCCTCCCCGCGTATGGCTGCCCGGTGCAGCCGTGTTTCACCCCTCTCGTTCCGCTTGTTAACTTTGTCTTTGGTTTTTGAGGCAGAGTTTGGTGTTCCCTTCTGACCCAGACTTGACTGTGACTGATGCTTTGGTGTTGTGTCTGAATGAAAATGTAAGTGTTAACAGTAAAATTACTTACAGAAGTGGTTCTCAACTGGCTGGGGTCCACTAGAGGGCCTCAGCAAACTTCAAAGGGGGCCAACAAGATGATTCAAAATTATTTTAAATAAGACAAAACTAATTTAAAACATTGGACAGGACAGTATAGAAAAGAAAGGAAACAACAGAGAGGAGAGAAAACGGGAACAGAATCGGCAAAGGACCTCAAGTAAGGACTCAAACTCGGGTTGCTTGAGGCACAGCCACATTTCTGAGAGCTGTCCACAAGGCTGTCAAAGGCCTTCAAATACTATCTTGGATAATGGAGGGCCTTCACTTTAAAAAATCCTGGGTTATTTTTTCTATCAAAGACCTGGGTTGAACCTTTTGGGTCATTATTTTGGGTTATTTTTTTTTTTTTTGTGTTTGGGTAGTTTCTGTGTTACCCAGCTCCTGGGTTAGATGTACCAACCCAGTGTTTGGGAAGTTGTTGTGTCATAATCCAGGGGTTGAGTTATTTATCGCAGACATTTTGCGACATCTTCAGGAGAGAGCAGTGCAGCTCCGTCAAATTGGTGCATATCTTCAGTAAAATTCAGGTTGGTATACATTTTATTTTATCTATGAATTCATTGTTGTGCTGTATATAATTTAATTTTATGCAAAGCAACATACAGGGGTGCAATGTGAGTCACCTAAACAAGTGTCACATCTGTCTTTTCGCATGATGGAAACGCCTGATGCGTGCATAATTTTTTTTGATTTTATCCAAAAATATACAGAATATAAATACTTAGGATGTTAAAATATGTTCTCAGAACTTGTACACTGTTGGACAGGTTATTGAGTCAGTCACAGGATATTTCAGCTACAAGTGAAACGCAGGGAAGCGGTCTGAAGTTAGAAGTTCCCCTGATTAACATGATACAATCTCTGGCACGAGATCCAACACTGTTACGGTGGAAATGGGACAACAGAGACTGGTTGATTACACTTGAATTACTTCTAAATTAATTTTAAGTTTTACTTCTAATATTTGTTAAATGAGCTTAAATGTAGGCAATACGTATAAAAAAAAATGATATAACATATGCTATACTATAAAATACAACCGGAAATAAAGGAATTATCATGTAAACCAGTGGTTGTGTGGAGTATTTTAAAAAAGTTGAGAGGATTTAAGGTAATCTGTAAACATTGACTCATGTATAAAGTGAAAAAATAATAATAAAAGCTAGTATTATAGTAAAAACGAATCAACCCATTATGCTGGGTTAAATAAACAACCCAATTCGCTGGGTAAAATTAACCCAACATGTGTTTTGTCCAATATTTACCCAGCCCATCGGTTGTTTTTAAATCAGTGTTTTTTAGAGTGTTGGAGTCAAAAAGATTGAGAACCACTGACTTAGTTGAACACTGACCATGAGCAACTGACTGAGTATTATTTGCTCTGACCTCTAGGTGGCACTCTTATACAACAAACATGAGAAATGGACAACTTCGGCCTGTGCCAATTTGCGCCTTCTGGCTGTCACACATCTTTCACTAAATTACACAATTTTAACTGAATTTCACCCCTTGGATTTGGATGATATTGTCATCAACAAAATGAAAGCACACTGAATAAAACTACCATATAAACAAGGAAATGTATTAGCGATCACAGGGAAGACATACTACAGCTACACTAAATCACTATTTTCAGACACTTACATTCAGAAGAAACTAAAGAGTGTGCACAACAATAGCTGGCATGCAAAAGTGCTCTGTAAGGGTGGGGTTAGGGGCATTTCCTGTAGTCTTTTGTTTTGGAAAAATAAACCTGGTTAGCTACTTGAAGAGGAGCTAAATTTGAGTAAATCTAATAGAGACATGCATACTAGCTTTAAGAAATAACCCTAAAGCATGGAATACCATTGGTTTAGCTTAGAAAACAAATGGTCAATGGACCTTTGAAATAAACGCAATGCGCTTCAACATTAGACTGCAATACCACATGAGCCAATTCAATAAAATCCGAACAATTCATATTGGAACAGCACAACCAAGTCCCTTGATGCTCTATCAACAGTCCTGGAGGGCTGATGAACAACAGTGGATTAAGATTGCAGAGGTTCATTTCGCTGAAGTAATGGAAATTGATGAGGGTTATCTTGTTTAATTGAATTCTAATTAAGTGCTGTGGTGTGTGTTTAAATGAAGCATAGCGTGAGAGTCCAGCGGGGACAGTGGAAGCTACTGAAGCCGCTGGCCCCCCTCCTGTTCGCGGCCCCCGAGACGTGGCGCCCATGACAAACACGCACCTGGACTGTTTACGGACTCCTCCGCCGTCATCTGCATGAGAAGAGCCACCTGCTGCCGCTCTGAGAGGGGGTACCCGGCCCGGATCCCTGGCATGCCCATCCCAAACGGCAGGCCTGACTTCCTGGTGTTAGTGGGCTCTTTTTTAATGCGCTTCCGCTCTGGACCTTGTTTTTCTGTTGAGGAGAAAACAGGGGCATGTTAACTCAAACCAGCCTGTGAACGGACATCATTTGGTTTTGTGACCTCCACAGTCCATCTAAGTAAGCTAGCACAAGTTGATATGCATTAAAGTGCATTGCCATCCTTAGTAGCCTGAAGGTCAAGCGAAACCTTGGGTGAATTCCCAGCTGCTCAGCCCATGTGAAAGCCTGCTGGTGGCAGCAGCCATAGTGTTAGATTACCCAAAAGCCTCATGGGGAGGGAGGGGCCCTCAGTTGCCAGTCTAGCGTGTGTGTGTATGTGTGTGTTTCTTTAAGGCTATGACTTGGCAGCCTGTCACCGATTACAAAATGGCCGGTGTTCACGTTTCAGTGTGGCTGAGGCAAGGTCACCGCTGCGTTTGGACAAAAGCAGCTGCTCTTCACAGAAATGCCCATCAATTATTCTCAGTATGTCAGTGTCAACATATCTGCCTCACAATGCAGCCGTCCAGTTCATTACACGAGTCTCACCCATGCTATCAACTTACAGTAGGAGAGACATCTTCGTGTTTGCCAGTTTCCACTGTATGACCCCCCCCCCAAGCCTCAAACTGTGCAAACATGCCCAAATGTCACATAAGCATTCCAGTGCCATTAACACTAATAAAAACCCAATGAGGTACAACAATCCTGTCATCTAGATTTCTGCTCTTGCATAATCTATGGAAGATCTACAAGCCAGCTTGTTCTCAACATAGTGATTTGCTCAAGGCCACAAGCATAATTTATAGGGAGGGGAAGCCAGACACAACTGCTTCCAGTAACAAAAATCTTTCCAGAAATTATTCTACATGTCTAGGGCTGATGAATATTCGCTAACACCTGTAAACACTTACATGTAATGTACCCCAAACCTCTCGAACACACACAAGCTTGCCATTTAGTCACATTCCTGTGATTCAAACCTTGAAGAGCATGAAGAGCAGAAGCAGTCTAAACATGTTTATAACGGGTGGATGAAGGGAACAGAAAAACACAGCGCTTGCACTTTTAGTCTTCTAAAATAGACTCAACTGAGGTAATGACACTGGTACAGTATATTACAAAAGCTTTCTACTACTGTCAAGCTTTCTGTCCCCATTTGTCAAAGTGAATTTGTGGCTGCAGAATGTTTTACATTGTCTATTTTTCAATGATTACTAACAGTTCAAAAATGAAAAAAAGCTTCACATTATGTAACTCGAGTTAAGACAAAATGGTTATTAATTTTATGTCTATAGGAGCACATTGAAAGCTATTGTATAACAGTTGATATTTGCACAGTTGAATGCAGCAATTTGCAACATAGCTTGACAACTGCAAACAACCTACAGTTACGACGTCTACTATAACTGCATTGCAGAGCAGACTAAGTTTTGCTTGGTAATGTTTTCCCAATTGCACTGCAGATATATAGTGGTATAAACAATATAACAGAATCTCTACAATAAATGTATCAGTACATAGCCTCATATCAATTACACGCTATCTTCAGCTGCCAATAAGTGCAGGGCTCTACGCTTACATTTCTTTTTAGGAGGCCTTTTTTAAGGGCATTTCTTCTAACTTTATAAAATGTGTCATCTTTTGTGTCAAATTCATACATTTATATTTATAAATTGAGTTAGAATACTAAGACACAATCAGGAAGAATTTACCAATCAAACGAAATCATTATCAACAAAATTCATCTTTCACTGCAGAGGTGGCCAGAAGAACAAAAAAGGTTGCATTTAGGTATATTTACAGACTGAGTCTCAGAAGTAGCATGAATGCATTTCAATTCACGATAATGTTATAAGATTAATGTTTTAAATAGAAAGTTTTGAATATAGAAATATTAAATTATTTAAATAACTGAAATGATACTAAAATCACCAGTAGAGGCAGCAAGTCACTGTCTTTGTCAATGAATCATTCATTCAAACGATTCGTTCAAACAGCTGATTCATTCAGGAACAAAGTAAGTGGCTGTCTATAATATGAATGGGTCATTGAATCATTGACTTGCTAGTTTGAAAACTCAGATTCATTCATAAAACAACACTGTGTTCGCTCAGAGATGCACAGCGGTTCAGCTGAGATTTTGTTCGGAGCTGTTTTCGTTGACAAAGTTCCTAATTCACTTAATATTAACCATGTTTATTGAATTATTGTATAAAATCAATATTACATTTGCAAACTCCCTTTATAATATCAAAAAGCTGTCACTCGTCTCAGTTTATCACAATCTCACAAACTTCCATTATATAAAATCAAGTTGTCGACACTGCACAATGAATCTCTTATTTACATCGTGTCTGGCTCGCTTGCAGTTAGGGATGGGTACGGAGCTAAATTTTGAAAGATCATCTTATCGATAAGCTCCGACATTGACGGTTCTGCTTTGGGTAATGGCGAAATTAAGAAAACACATTCTTCTATTTAATATTGCTACATAAATTTTATCTTGCAAATTTTACCTTACCAACCATTTCTAATTTGCGATAATATTATGTAATTCATTTTCAATATTCGCAAACCAGAAGAGATCTTTTGCTTTATTTCTGCAAAATAAACATTTACAAAAACAAAGATCTTTAATTTTAATGAATGTTTGTGGAAATTGCCCGCATTATAATGGCAGAACTTGCAGGAAAGAGTAAAATCATGTGAAATTCAGGCCCTGTAAAACACAGCAAAGTTTAACAGACCAGTTTTTCATGTTGTAATAATTGCTGAAGCTTTTATCGTGGTATGCGATATTATCATGCTATTGAAATAAGTTGCAAAAAAGTGTTGTCATACTATAACAGGTTTAAGAATTATTTTTCTTATAACAAAAAGAACTCTGAACATTTAAATACAACAACACAATACAAAAAAAAAAATCTAAAGTAAAATAATTCAAACAGATTAAAGTGCAAAAGAATAATAAAGAACAAAAGGTAACTTTACAATAAGGTCTCATTATTTAATGTTAGTTAATGCATTAAACTAAGATTAAGATTGAGCAATAGCTACATTTGTTACAGAAGGTATTATTTTTTGTTAATGTTAGTTAATAATACAAATGATCATTGTTAGTTTTAGCTCACGTCCATTAAATAATAGTTCAAACTTTTGATTTTAGTAATATTATTAAACTTTAACTAAGAAATTAACATTAATAATTGCTTTATAAGTATTTTACATTGTCAGTTTGGTAATAATGAATTAACATGTTAACTAATGAAGCCTTATGTCAGTAAGTGTTACTGAACAATAACAAATAATAAGGACATTTTCAATCATTAGGGCATGTTGTAGTCCAGATTAAAATAAAAAAATGATTAAGTCTTATAGTAAATAGCCTATTAAGTCTTTAAGTATTAAGTATTTGGTGCTGTGATGAACATTGCGAAAAACTGAATGACTGTTTGAAGCATTTTAAATACTGCCAGAAGTGCAGCTACTTTGTTTACGGGGTTTCAGGGGTAACCGCTGCACTTCTGCCGTTCCATCAGCGCCCTCTGCTGTCAGAGAGTGAACGTGCACTTTCATTCAGCACGTCTCCTTCACTAGTTCCCCCATGTGGAACTTCTTCATGCACGTTGGGCTTGTTTACATCTGAGTGCGCGTGTTCTTTTGACCCAGCATACCCAGCATTTTATACGGTTGATGGGTAAAGTATTCTTAAAATGTATTATAAACATGTTAATAATTCATAATGATAATTATTCACGGTATTTTGAAGTTCCTAAGATAACAATATTGTGCATATTCATTATCGTGATATATCGTATTACCGAATATCGGCACATATCTATTTCAGAGAGGAGGTAGATATACTAGGAGTTCAAATCACCAACATAAAACTTTTTAATTAAATGTTGCTAATGGGTTTAACCTATTTATGTCACTGCTGAAAAACACCTTATGGAGGTGGTCTAACTAGTTTTACATAAACAACCCAAACCAGGAGAGCTGGTTAGGTATGAGGCCATCTGATGAACTCAAAATAGTGAGTAAAGATGGTACAGGCAAGTGTCAGCAGTTGATAGCGATCAGTCCTCAGTTTGACTGACTCAAATTAGGCAAACGCAATATTGCTACAAGCATTTCTTGGTATGACGACTGAGTGAGCTTCTTACTGTGTGTCCTCTGAGACTGAAAGGAATCTATGTCAGGCACTGAGGGTTACAGGGATGACAGCACCACAGGCGAGGGGAATTTTCAATGGTAAATGAGTAAATATGAAACAAACACATTAAGCATTGCGTTATAGTTGCTAGGGTTTCTGGGTGGTTTATTACTAACAAATCAAAAAAGCCCATTCAAATTGCTTGGCAAAGTGAAAGTAGAACCACACCTCTCTACGCTACGTCAAATGAGATGTCCGGACCACAAATCATGCCAAATGTGTTATGCATTGAATTTTAAAACTTATGGTTAAGGGTTTGCACAAAATAGCAATGTTAATAGTGATGCTTCCCTTAAAAAGAACCCAACATTTCACATGGCTCCACAGTCAATCACCAAAACAGTAAGGCAGAACTCTATGCAAGCTGCCCAATGAAAACAGGAAATGAAGGCAGAAGAGACAGGAAGTGCCCGCAGGATGTTGTGTCAATACTTTATACAAGGCAGATGAAAGGACAGTATGGGGGAGGGGGTTAAAAAGAGTAGGGGGACTTGTTTCATCAGCCACGATGATGAACGAAGTCATCCACGGTGCACTTGAGGGTTTTGCTCAGAGAAAATGTAATTATTAATTTATATCTGAGCTTCTCAAGCACAGAACACAGGCAGTGTGAACGCAGGCCACGCTTCACCTCTTCAGAAAGCTAGGGCAGCAGCACCGCAGGGAGACGTGGTAATAAAACCCAGGCAAAACAGACGCAGACAATTCAGGCACCACCAGATCTGATATATACAGTGAAATCAAAATAGTGAATAATTCATAAGAGCGCTGCATGACAGAAAATGAAATACTACTACCACAAATAAAAAATAAAATAAAATAAAAAACATTCCTCCCTCTAGGAATACGAGTAAAGCTCCATGGCTTGGCCGTACGAAGGCCAAAAAAACATCACTGGTCCGATCTGTTGGACAGCAGCAAATCTTTTCTGTCTGCCTAAAGGAAGCAGACACGTTAAAAACGCGAGTGTGTGCGAATGTTAGCCAGAGACCAATAGCGTGTGCTAGTTTACCAGCGCACATGCCTGCCAGCGTTAGCAAGGCGTGGGCAGCAGCGGAGCAGCAAATATTACTGTCTCTTATCAGCCAACCCACTCCCTTCACCCTTATCCACAACACTCTCCCTCCACAGCTCACGTCCACCGTCTGCTGTAGCCCGCATGCCCAAAGATATCAAATCATGCAGTGCATATCCCAAAAAAAGCATCTCATAAGCCATTCGGTCTCTGTAATATCCTCTGGAAATGCATTGTTATTTGTGAGCTAAATGCACCGCCACTAGCTCTTCAGAGCAGTGCCACTGCATTCTATTTCCATGCCAAGTTCTGCTGCCTCTAATACATAATGCAGCAAAGATGTCTGCGGCCTGAGAAAGCGCAGCAGAAGTAATGAGCAAACATAGAAGATGGAGGCAGGAAGACGGTGAGATGGAGAGAAAGGATGGAGGAAGTATCCTGAGTGCTCTTGGGCCTTGTGGGTTGCTCCCGTACTACAGCTAAGTGGCACAGACGATCGCATGGTCTCCCTGAATGCAGAAGGCACCCGAGAGCCCACGAGAGAGAGACGCAGAGAGGGAGATGTAAAAATATCAGCTGGATAAATTATGTATTTCAAATGGAATCTTCCAGAAAATGGAGGACAGAAAACACCCTCTTGTGACAGGGTCCATTTTACCTTGACTTCGATACACAATCACGGTTAATGATATGGTCGACGGTCGGACTAGAATTTTTTACTTGTCCTGCCAGAAACATGATATAAACAGTTTATCTTTTTCTCTATACCAGGTTTTCAAATGAACCCTTGTGTGACCTTATGGACATGAACTGAAAAAGACAATTTTACCTGTGTTAATGCCAACTACATACATTTTGGCACAGGTGTGTATTTTTATTGGAATTTGACTATTTCATAGGGCGATTAATCGAAAACTAATCGAAACCGAAATTCAGAACCTCTAACCGTCGTAATTTTCACATGTCGGTTATTTAGTTTTTTTAATCCTGTTAATACTTCCCCCTTAAAAACATACTACTGCATGTGTAGCCACATGACTCTGCCCCGTCCAGTCAGTGGCATAAAAGCAACAGGGAGACGAACACCGGATCAATACATAGTGATGGCGCGCGAGCGGTGAGCCTTGCGTCTTTACTAAACTTTGTCAGTTGTATTTGTTTGAAGGTTTGCCAGTTTGGACATTCAAACGATTTTAGACGATCGGGTGTATTATTATATCGAGCTACCGTGCTCGCACAGCTGCATTGTGGCACGAACACATTAATGCAAACAGTAGATGCACAAACGTGAAGATCGCACGCACTGAGGAGCAGAAACTAGTTATCAGCACTGTCCTGTGATTTATCACTAAAGTAGCTTAGAAACTCAAAACTTATAGTATATACTTTTCTACTTTTGAAGGAACTATTTACAACCCACAGCTTCACAATTAGAGACAGAATGACTAATTCACACACACAATCGCTCTCATTACGTGCTGTTACTGTGCTAATTTATCTCTGATTTACAACGAGCAGAAATCTGTAAGAAATGTTACAAACCATAGAAAAAATAACTGCTGATACTGAGCCGTTATGTCAGATCACTCTTTCAATAGGAAAAAATATCCCATCTTTAATAGTCAATCATATTTACAGTACAGTGAACTAAAAATAAAAAAAATAAAAAAGTAATAATCGTAATCGAGGTAAAATGTTCAATTAATCGAGGTTTTTATTTTAGGCCATAATCGTCCAGCCCTACTATTTCACCCCCATTTCCTTTAATAAATCTATTTTGCACTAGTAACACAAAATAGTTCCACTCACGACCTTAAGGACAAAAACATCCCCATTGAAACCACAATTTTTAATCCCAGGGCCGTTTAATCATAAAATTATGCAATCTTTGTTAATAGGCTTTCATTTCATTGGCAAGGCTTCAAATTTTTTTTTTTTTTGCCATTTTCTCTGGTTTGACCTATAAAGCAAATGCGCGCTTTATTCCCATTTTCTGCTTTTGCATATTAGAGAGCCAATTGGATAAATTATGCAGCTATAATTGTGTGTGTATATTGGTATGGATGTCAGAGGGTGGTTTATATGTGTGCAATAAAAAAATTGTGCGTGCATGTAATATTTGAGAGAGAATAACTCCTGCAAATCACAAATCCAACCACTGTGCGTACCAGTACTAGCATCTAATGTGGAAATTTCGTACTGCGCCCAAACAAAATCTTACTGAAAGCTCATTTTTTGAGATATCAACCTCAAATTTGGAACAGAACTTGTTTAAATTTATTGCTTTGATTTTCTAGCAGTTTTAGAGTTCAACATGTTTCATAAAATATATATTTTTTATAAAATAATGTTCACAAATCATTTTCATAAACCTCTATAACGTTTTTTTCTACTTTAACATTAATAAACCAAGAGTCTTCTTTAAAATGAGACCAAACTTAAGTCTGTGCTCCCAAGCTTTAATTTTTTAAGATGATAAATCATTAAAATTTTGTATTTAAGTTTTCACTTAGTGCAAATTATGTTAAAAAATTAAGTTTGGTTGTTTTATAAAATACCAAAACAGTTTAGATTTATAATCATCAATTAGTGAAAGTAAGTATTGGCCAAAATTTCAAAATCAGTGCATCAAATTTCCTTCCCATCCCAGCTGTTCTCATGCTATTCTTAGGTTTGCTTTCTTTCGGGAACCACGTCTAGCTCATTGCAGCCTAATAAACAATACTCTGTCTCCATCTGCAACGTCTTCCTTTCCATTTCATTCAGGCCAGGAATGAGTTGATAATGGCTTTCGTAGTAACTGCAAACGCTTCATAATTAAAAAGCTCCCATTGCAGTAAAACGTTAAATGTGCGTCCAACTTTCAGAAGCAGTCTGAAGGGTATTAGTGTGAGCTCATTGCGGTAATAGAACAAAGATCTAACTAGTCCTGTCCTGGAAACCTTCCAACTGGGGGAGGAGACCATGGAGAGAACAGCTCAACTACATCAAAACGTCCCAGTAAGGGTGCATGAGGTGGAACACAGCCAAGAGCTGGACGGATTCCATTAGGAACAGACAATGATGCAGCATAAAAACATGCAACAAAATCCAAGCTACCTTCACAGAGGATTTGAAAAATTTGAGAACTGAATGGAATATTCAATGGGTATTCATAGATAAAACAAATGCAAAAGCCACACTTCGCTTCAGTGTTTAAAGCAAAATGAGCAAAACGGACAGAGAATAGACGGCAACATTGAGACAGGCCAATCAAAGAATGGTCATGGCCACACCCCCTATTAGCATTACAATGAGCACTTCAGGCATTGTCTGATATGAGAGAAAATGGGCAAGATTTCACGCCTTACAGCCACGTCTCAAAAGGGGAGGAGGGGGTGTTCTGCCAACGGCTTGCTAAAAGGTTACAGCCTCGACTGCAGAAAAAACAGCCATACAATAAACCACACAACCCAAAATACATTCAAACTCCTGTCTTTCTAAACAAGTTAAACACCACACAACAACTGGAAAAGTAAAACTAATAATTTGACCCTACAATCATGTTAAAAACAGCCACATTGCAGCATAAATGTGCAGCATGCTGAAAACTTCCAGTTAGGATCACATTAAACACTTGAACTACATCAAAAGATCCCCATAAACAAACTCACCCTTCTCAGCATGTCATATCCAACAAATTTCCAATTACTGGACTAACAGTTTCTCCATCAGCACTTCTGTCATTCCAGCACACAGTACTGAAGAAAAACAACAACAGTAGCCCACACACTTCCTGTTACCCATAGTTCTGTGCTGCAAGCTGGCCCAGCCCCCTTACCAGAGTCAGAATCTTTCTGATCTCCATTGGCTCCGACGGTGAAGGGCAGCTTCCTCTTAGGAGCTTTCTCTTTCATCTCTTTGACACCATCGCTGCGGTCCAATTTAGGAGTCTTGTTTGACGAGCCTTTGTCTTTATCCTAGGGGAACATGAGAAACAGTGTAAGTTTGGCAAATGATTCAGCTCAGAGTAAGAACTGATAACAGTGCTCTAGGTCAAATATTGCTGTCACAAAGAATAAATGTAGAAGATACAACTACGTAAGTTTACAGATGCTGTAGGACACATTTCTGTATTTCAAAGTTGGACAGATAGCACATTTTACAATTTAAACAGATTACTATACATTCAAGTCAATATTCGTTGCTGCTCAGTGAAACGATTAAAGGGTTAATTCACCCCAAATTTAAAATTCTGTCATTAATTACTCACAGCGTTTGAGGGTAAGAAATGAGGGTAAGAAATTAGTTCATCTTCAGAACTCAAATTACGATATTTTTAATGAAATCTGGGAGCTTTCTGTCCCTCCATTGACATTCTAAGCAACTACCTCTTTCAAGCCCCAGAACAGTAGTAAAGACATCATTAAAGTAATCCATGTGACTCCAGCGGTTTAACCTTAAAGGCCTGTACACACCGGGACGAATATCGTGCGCGATTATCGCCATCGTTTAACTCCTCGTGACTAAACAAAGGTGGCCAATGTGAGTGTGCACACCGACACGAAAAACGTGAGGCGTAAAAGCGTCATTTTTTAAAAATCGGGTTTGTTTTTTTGGTTTGACGCGCCGCATTAAAAACTGGCCGACCAATAAGAGTGGCGCTTTTGTTCACGTGCCTGGAGCTGCTGAAGTTACAGTAAAACATGACTTGGTGGCGCTCATTTCTGTATTTTTACTGTTTGTTTTTTCTTTTACATTCAAGAAATATAGTTGAGAATGTCTATTTCATAAATATGTTTATTTGCACTACCGTGCACTACTGTCATTCTGACTTATTTGCACTACCGTTTCTGACTACCATCTCTCATACGTCATATACAAGCCATTTAATATCTGCATTTTTATCATCTTTAACTTTACTAATATCATAAATATGTTTATTTTCAGTACCGTTAAGCACAAGCGCCACATACTGTCAGGGAGTGGGTTTGCACGTTCTCTCTGCGCATCGCCAGTGAAATTCGTTTGGGTGTGAACACAAAAAACTCTGGCGATAAACGCGTGCGATATTCGTCCTGGTGTCTACAAGCCTTAATGTTATGAAGTGCTTTGTTTACTACATAATTTACCTTAAAACATAATTTTAAAATTTCTCCGACACGCATTGTCTGTTCTTGTGTCGACAACACACGCGTTGGGATGCTCTCGTGAACGCATGTTTGAGAATAATTTGTAAATTGAGAGTTTTTTTGTGCAAACAAAGCACTCGTAACATTGAGGTTGAGTCACATGATTACTTTTATGATGTCTTTACCATCTTTCTGGGGCTTGAAAGAGGTAGGTGGGTTGGATCTCTATGGAGGGACAGAAATCTCTCAGATTTCATTAAAAATATCTTCATTTGTGTTCCGAAGATGGACGGTTTTGGAATGACAAGGGTGAGTAATTAATGACAGAAATTTCATTTCTGGTTGAACTAATTTCACCATTAATGTGCTGAGACAAGGAAACATTGCGTGCATTTCTACAAAAGATTGCCTAAAGTGAAATACACAGAAGATATACAGTGTGATAGATACTTTGAAATTTGAGGAGGGGTCTGAAACAGTTCCAGACCTTTCACATCAACAACTGGAACCCATCAGAAACCCCCACCATCTTCAAAGCTGCACACACCCAGTCCTGCCAAAAGCCCACCATTAAAGGCATTCAATATTCAGATCTCAAATACAAAAACTTCTTCTAGACTACAAACACATACATCAGGCACATGACATATAGGGTAGTTTCATACTGCCTGTGGTTTCTTACTACTTTACAACTAGGCCAATTTTCCATTAACAACCATGGAATGGATTTAATATGGTAAAATGTATTAAATGGAGCGCAGAGTACCTGAACTTTGTAACAAAGTATTATGAAAAAAAGGGCCTGCAATGAAAAAGAAATGGAGATTTTAAAGGATTAGTTCAATAAGTTTTACTCCCCTTCAAGCCATCCTAGGTGTACATGACTTTCTTCTTTCTGATGAACACAATCGGAGATATATTAATAAATATCCTGACACATCCAAGCTTTATAATGGCAGTGAACGGGACCAACGAGTATGAAGCTCAAGAAAGTGCCTCCATGCAAAGCAAAACATACTCCACACAGCTCCAGGGGGTTTAATAAAGGCCTTCTGAAGCGAAACAATGCGTTTGTGTAAAAATAAATATCCATATTTAACACATTGTAAAGTAAAATATCTAGCTTCCGCCAGACTGCCTTCCTTATTCAACTTACAAAATAAGCGTAACTGACCCAATGTCAGTTATGCTCATTTCTAAAGTTGAATATGGAAGTTGTAGGACGTAATGTAAGCATTTTGAACTGCGAGAGATATTACACTTTCTTCGTAAGCTTAACGGAAGCTAAATATTTTACTTTATAACTTGTTAAATATGGATATTTTTCTTACACAAATACATCGCTTCGCTTTGGAAGGCCTTTATTAAAGGGTTAGTTCACCCAAAAATGAAAATGATGTCATTAATGACTCACCCTCATGTCGTTCCAAACCCGTAAGACCTCCGTTCATCTTCAGAACACAGTTTAAGATATTTTAGATTTAGCTTTCTGTCCCTCCATTGAAAGTGTATGTACGGTTGACTGTCCATGTCCAGAAAGGTAATAAAAACATCATCAAAGTAGTCCATGTGACATCAGTGGGTTAGTTAGAAGTTTTTGAAGCATCGAAAATACATTTTGGTCCAAAAATAACAAAAACTACGACTTTATTCAGCATTGTATTCTCTTCCGGAATCCTTTCCATTGAATTGATTCCATTGAATTGATTCCACTGAATCCTTTCATCTGTTGGCGTTGGTAATGCACTTTTATGTCGTCGTTTTTGCCGATGAGGACTAGTGATCGACCGATGTATCTGTTTACCGATATTTTTCCCGATATTTAAGCATTTTTCCATAATCGGGTATCGGTTTTGTAATATCGGATTCGCCGATTTACGGCGCCATCTTGTGGCCGTTTTGAGATTTCCGCCATTGCAGCCCGGGCGTCTGAGGAGATCAGTCAACAACAACTCAGTGCACAGGTAAAGTATATGTTCTACTTGGTTTGCTTTAATTAATCAACTTTATTTAACATAACAGACATGCACAAATGAGATCTGAGACATAAATTCCTGATATAGTTAATTTATGCAGCTTGTTTCTAAACAATTGAGACGAACTCATTGAGTCACGTAGTGTAATTCGTCATGTCCTGCCCCAATAAAGACGTAACTTTACATGAATTATATAAAACAGTCATGAATGAGTGCATGTTGAAAATAAAAGCGCTGAATTTAATTCTCTATCTGTTGTATTTGCTCACCATTAGTCTAGAAGAAAAAGTTCGTTCATATTGCTTAGCAACTGACGGATGATCAGGAGGCTTAAGCACGGCCACTGAATGAAACTTTTGACAAGATTATCTTGTTTAAACACCCTAGATTATATTATCATTTACTACATAACAATTATTTCGCTAATACACATATAAATATAGCCTACCGCTTTGTGGAAATTAATTATTTATTATCTCCATGCGCGATCGCGGTTGATTAAGTTATAGTCAAACAGCACTTTGTCAGTTGGCATTTCATGATTTAACGTTAGATTAAATTTAGATCATAAAATGCCAACTGACAAGTGCTGTTTAACTTTATATAGTCTCGGAAAAAAAAGTTCATTCATATTGCTCAGCACCTGAATGGGTTGATGATCAGGAAGCCTCAAGCACGGCCACTGCATGAAATTTTTGACAAGATTATCTCGTTTAAACACCCTAGATTATATAATCATTTGATTTACTACATAACCATTATTTAGTTAATAAATATAAAGTTTTTTTTGTATGCAAGGAGGGAGTGATTGTTATAAATAAAATGGTTTGTTCAGCTCATTTGTGTTGTAATAATTGTCAAAAACAGAAGTATAACAGTAAATAAATATCGGTTCTGCATATCGGTTATCAGGTACATAAACATGCAAATAATCGGAATCGGTTATAAAAAATCAATATCGGTCGATCACTAATGAGGACATCCGCGACATGCACACTTACGCACCATTTAAAAAAATATAGCAATACCAAAATACAAACAATGTAGAATAGCTTGAATACAGCGTGCGTCTCCCTCAGACTGTAAACGAAGCTCGGGCGCACCGGATAACACGTCAGCAGCGTCACTGCAGAGTCGTGAACCTGGATTGACAACAGACCCGGAAGAGAATACAATGCTGAATAAAGTCGTAGTTTTTATTATTTTTGGACCAAAATGTATTTTCGATGCTTCAAAAACTTCTAACTAACCCACTGATGTCACATGGACTACTTCGATGATGTTTTTATTACCTTTCTGGACATAGACAACCGTACATACACTTTCAATGGAGGGACAGAAATCTAAATCTAAAATATCTTAAACTGTGTTCTGAAGATGAACGGAGGTCTTACAGGTTTGGAACGACATGAGGGTGAGTCATTAATGACATAATTTTAATTTTTGGGTGAACTAACCCTTTAACCCCCTAGAACCGTATGGAGTATGTTTATGATGGATGGATACATTTTCTTGAGCTTCATACTTAGCTTGGAAGCGTCAGGATATTTATTAATATAACTCCGATTGTGTTCATCAGAAAGAAGAAAGTCATATACACCTAGGATGGCTTGAGGGTGAGTAAAGCTTGGGGTAATTTTCATTTTAAAGTGAACTAATCCTTTAACCAGATCTCTTCATGAGAACACATGTGGTTGTACAAATAATAACTCCATAAATGTGCGTGAGCAGTCGGCTGATTGTTGAGAGAGGAAGTGAGACTGGAGCAGCTGGGGCTGTGTCTGCTACTGGCAGTGCTAATGAAGGCTAATTAAAGAGCTCTTAGAGCAGTGATAAAGCTAAAGCTGAATGCAGCGTGGAGCTGTTTCTGCTGTGAGAGCCTCTGCGTCCAGCCCACTTCCCCCTCTGTCATGGGACTATGATGTCATCCACGTACAAACACACACACACACACACACACACACACACACACACACACACACACACACACACACACACACACACACACACACACACACACACACACACACACAGTGTACTGAGCTCAAAGACTCACTCTCACAGCAAGCGAGAGATAGATGAGAGCAGGATTTCTTGCAGCACGTAGAGAAACCAAAGCTAAATCAAGTAAAAAACTGTTTCACTGCTTTTCTCTAAAACCATCTGTGTGAGCAGCCCTGTTTACTTACTGGTCTCCTAGCAATGCTTTCACTCTTTCTCGCTCACGCGCTCGCTCCCTCCCCCTCGCAGAGTCTGATGCAATACTACACAGAATGATGTACATACACACACACCATCTGGGCCATAAACTCTTCACTAACTCTGGCTAGTCTTGCACCAAAACACTGACCCTCAGATTCAAAAACACTCATAAAAAGAAAAGCGCCTCTATTTATATATTGTTTGCCATACTGAATTTCTACAGTGTTTTCATTCAAAATGCAGTAGAATACAACCTTCTACCACACTTCTTAATTCTTTTTTCGTATACTGAGTGTATATTGAGTGCTGCTGGTCTTGTTGTTTTGTCTGCGTTCATGAATCCTGGGATGGACGCCAATGAATCTCATTAATCTCCATGTTGAACAACCTCAAGATGGCTAAACCTCTTAACTAAGGATTGCCATATTCTCACAGTTTTGCCTATGTGAGAGTAAAGGGTGGTGTGTTTATATTATAGCTGTTGAGTTATGAAACAGATCAAAATCAGGCATACTCAAGCAGACTCGGCACACAAAATATGCAGAGAAACAGCATTGCCTAGACAGATGACGCCAGAATTTATGACGGACAAAGTCAAACAGCCAAGAGTGAAAAGCATGTGCTGTACAGTAAACGGTATTAGAGGACAATATATGTAAATTTACTTTTTTGCTGTGAGTTTGTGTTGCTTACAACATTCATCTGGAAGCGCAATGTGCGCCATTTCATCAGATTTGTAAGGTAAATCATTTATTTAAACTTACACCAACACCCGAGAATACATCAATACGTTTCTAAATATGCGAACTGTTCATTGCGATTTCAAAGTTTGCATGTTTTGATGTCTACATGTTCTTGTTCAAGAAATATCAGTGGCTGTAGCATTTCTATTGTAAAGAAGTAGACAAATATTAAAGATTAAGTTAACATTTTAATTAAATGCCATTTGGCCAATATTAAAAAGGATTTGATCTGCTGTAAAATGTAACAATCACCAGGCCGTTGGCGCCCTCTGCAGGCATTTGTTATAATACATAATGTACATATGATTGTTTATATTATGCATTTTAACAGTGTTGTTCACTAAAACCATATGATTACTTGCTTTTGATACTGTATTTGTACCAAATATTATTGCCTCGCTATTATATATGCATTTTTAAGTCATTTTAAAGGCTTAGGTCTTTTACTACAAAAATATTCAATTACTCGATTAATCATCAAAACAAATCGACCAATTATTCGATTACCAAAATAATCGTTAGTGATGATAATTATACCTTTACACAATGGCACACACTGTATAAAGGTCCTAGATCACATCATTTTCACAACTTTCAACTTTCAAAGTTGTTTCATGGAATTTTTGTTTACTGAAAGTTTTTTCGGAAAGACGTTTTGTCAGCTGAACAATCTGTATGTTGTTTAACAACAGCGCGATCAACTGAATGCAGTGTTTTCAATCCCTCGTCACAGTCTCGTTTTCATTCCTGTCAAAAATTAAACCTGGCGCTACCTTAAAGGCCCGTTCACACCAAGAACGATAACTATAACAATAAAGATACAGTTCTAAAAATCATTCTAAATACAGAAGAATACCAGTGTTCACAGCACAGCGAGGAATGACAATTTTCAGAACAATTTTTTCCCAGCTGTTGAACAATAAACACCAACAGCCAATCAGAATCCATTCTAATTTAAGGGCTCACACATTTAAAATGGCAGACAACATTGCAAAGAGGTTAATTGCCAAGGTCCAGAGAAAGCCACCACTGTTTGACAAGTCAAATCCCCTTTTCAAGGACACTTTAAAGAAAATGGATATATGTAGGGCAATCAGGGTATCTTCCGTTCATTCATGTTTTGATTTGATATTGAAATCAGAAAAATTAGAAAACTGCACTTTTTTTTGTTTTTCATTTTTAAAATGAAAACGAAAAAACAAAAAAATTGGCTTGATTTTTCTTTTTTCGTTCTGGGGTTGGAAACAAATAACCAGTTTGAATATTCGATCTGTACATGTGGGCGGGAATGAAACGCCTCTTTCCGCTGATTGGTCAATGGTTATTTTTAACACTGTTTTAACATTTTTCCCTTTATTTATTTATTTTACTTTTTTTAAATGTGTGAAAGCCAATTTCAAATTGGCATAAACGAGTTCACCTCCGTCATCAAATCATCCAATTCACATTTTAAGTCCATCTTTCTATAGCACCGCTTTGATGAACTAATAACATGTAATATATTTTCATATCTGTCATATTTCAAATTCATCCCATGTCCAAAACTCAGGGTGTTGTCTACAACAAAAGTTATGACTGCTGCATATTTGCATCGGCTACTGATTTGCACTTTTTTAATTCAATGTATAGGCTACCTATACATTCGCTGCCCAGTGCGTTGAGCAGCTTCGCTAGATTTTTATATTTGGTCACTTCAATAAAACAGGCATTGTGCCAACGTAGAATGGGGGTAATTGTGTGCAGCTGCAAAGTAAATTAATATTTCGTGAGAAAGACATAAAATGTAGAACAAACGCGTTAAGAATCCGTACAGCTGTAGAGCGAGGGACTTTTATTCTGTTGAACTGAACCGATGAACAACTGATGACGACATGGTTTGACATCTGGTTGACCAATCAGCGGAAAGAGGCGTTTCATTCCCGCCCACATGTAGAGATCGAATATTCAAACTGATTATTTGTTTCCAACCCCAGAACGAAAAAAGAAAAATCAAGCCAGTTTTTTCTTTTTTCGTTTTCATTTTAAAAATTAAAAAAACGAAAAAAAGTGCGGTTTTCTAATTTTTTTTATTTCAATATCAAATCAAAACATGAATGAACGGAAGATACCCTGATTGTAGGGCCCTATAAAATCTGTTTTATTTTTTCCCAAATTCCGTTTTATTTTTTCCCAAATTCCATTTTTTCCGTCTTAATTTTTCTGGATTCCGTTTTTTTCCGTTTTATTTATTCTTTGACTCCATTTTAATGGTTAAATTAAATTTTAGTAATCAAAAAGCATGTCTAATTAATTGAATTCTTAAAAACAACAATATTAATTAATTAAAAAATATATTTTTATGATTTTTTTTTTCTTCAGAAGTTCTGTTGTGTATTTAAATTTTTCTGGCAATCAAATGAACGCATACCACTTAATTTATCTTTTAATCATGAAATTAAACTTTTTTGTCAAACAATGTGCTGCACAACAGAGCTTTACTGTTAAAATTAAAACATGGAAGAAACACTGAGATTATTGTTTAAATTATATTTTAATAATTTATTAATAAATTAATTTATCTAAATTCTACTTTACTACAGTAATATGTTTCTGTCAAGTTAAATCAAACTTTTATTTTGACGGTTTGCCCAGAGCTTTGAGTTTCTCTGTGTTTATGATGGTAGTTTTCTCAAACGAAGCAGTTAAATGCTGATGAAGTGACTTTCAGAGCAGCTCTGGAGATGAATTTCGTGCGTTCATATAGTGAGGCGACAGAGGACGAAAACACCGCGAGCGTCACACATGCTTCAGCGTGTGCGCCCGCGCGATTGTGTGCGAGGCTGTGTGAGGTAAATGACACTGCACTTCTGCATCATTCATTTCAGAGGCACACAGGCATGCAGGATTCATGTTTAAATAGTCTTTTTGCGGTTTAATATTCAGTCACTAGTCTATATCGCAATTTAATGTATGTGTACTGACCTGCTTTTAATTCATTCATCAAAAATTTGACAAATTCCGTGACATTCCGCATTATATAGTAAATTCCGTTTTTATGAATGGATTCCGTCCAGGATTCCGTGATCGCGGAAATTATAGGGCCCTATATATGGAAAACAATCAGTCATACCCTCTGAATAAATGGTGAGAAGTATTAACGATGGTTCATTATGCCAGGCTAGAAAACAGTAACAAAATTACCTCAGGTATCCAGCGCTAGTTTCGACAACATTGTCTTGCTTCCTTTAAAGTTGCAGTGAAAAAGACAAGGCGTTGCTTTTATTCCACTATATTGACCACGCCAGCAAAATTTATTGTTAGAATAGATCGATTACACTAGCTATTCACTCCAAACATAGCATGCTGAGGACATCTGCTGGTTAAAGCCGTGTAAATGCAACAACAGCAGCAAAAACATGTTGTACACACTTTAAAGCCGCAGCACGTGAGCTTAGAATAAACAGACCGTTATCGTTCGTTGGTGTGGGTGCTAATATAGTTATCTTTATGGTTATTGTTCTTGGTGTGAACGAAGTCTACAAATGTAGAGTGATTAGTGTTTAAAATCAAATAAAAGATGTCCATTCTTAGTTTGTTCGAATGCTGAAGTGAGCACACAAACGCAGCAATGTGCATGTAGCTCTTACGACAAGACTTGGGATAAACCTTATTCAATGGGTTGCTACTTAACAGCTTAGAAAGGTTATAGGAGGTAATACCAGCAGAGAGAGAGAGTGTGTGTGTGTGAGGATATATAAAAGCAATTTTCCTTACCTTCTTCCCACCCTGCTTTTCCACCATGTCGGTGTTGAGTGGGAAGTCCTCCAGCTGGGGGGTTTTAGAACCCCCACCCTTGGGCATCGTTCAGCTATTGCCACGCCAAACCTCATTCACGCTTCCATCGCATCGTCATCGACCGTCTGTGAGACAGAGTAAAGAGAAGGGAAGGACACATTAGCACTTTACTGTCAAGCTCCTTAACACACAAAGTATTTTTTCCCCCCATTTTTAGCTCATTTGTCCATTTTCAAAGCCCTTTAATGAAATGGATCAAAAACAAATAGCATTTTTAGACACAGAACTGAGAAATTACATCTGGTAATGTTCCATATACAACCAGTCAATCTATTAGATGACGTAAGAGCAATAGTAAAAACTGTAAAAAGTAGAGTTGTTACAATTACAAAATCGCCTGACCAGAGCACACTACAAATTACAATCATAATGGCATCTGGCTGCATTTTATTTTCACTTCTCGTTTGTGTAATAAACATTTCTGGCATTTATAAATTACCATATAAATCTAATGACATGCTATGGCAGAGGAGATGACAGCATTTCCCAGATTTTGAATGAGGGGCACATTAAAGTAACCATTGTTAATTACACACAGAAACTCAAAGGTCTTCATGTGAAAGAGACTCTGGGGTTTAAACAGAATGTCTTAACGTCACATGAAAATGAATAACTTCAGGCATAAATATTACTACTTCATACATCTTTTTTCAATAAAGCAATATTCTCAAACTAAATTATATTACTCTGTGATCAAAAAAAAACCTCTTCCTTCTGAATGAACACTAAAGCTTTAAAAAAGAAAATCCCACATTTTGTTTCCAAGTTCATAAATCACATTTTGTAACTGATATGAACACAATCCTTAATTTCTATAAAATCAGTCACCAGCACAATTAACAGTCAAAGTTTTGTATACAGCCATATTGCCAACAAATTGCATCATTCAAGTCTTCCATTGTGAGGATAAGGTAGACCTGTTTATCTGATAACACCGATCTGCAATCTGTTGTAGATAACCATTAAGAAACCTAAATGATGGAATCTTTTCATAAGGATAAACGACACATTCGATATATGTTTTGAATGCAACACCAACACTGTTGCAGAATTTGGATCATTCCCCAGAAGGCATTTGATCCAGGGAAGCAAGAAAACAATTATAGAGGCCAAGATTTTTATGTAGTCTGGCTTTGACTGCATTTCCATACACCCAAGGTATTTGCAAATTTAGGCAAAACCTTAAATTACCAATATAATTCAGTACATTTCTAGAATACTCGTTTACAATCCAAAAGAAAAGAAAAAAATAAAGCATGGTGATTCTGAAGCTTATAAACAAAACAGCAACCCGGACACAGTCACGTACACAGATCAGAGCTACCGGCAAAACGATAAGAAAGATATAAAACACTAAAGCGTCTGAGTGCACTGCAATTCATTAGTACTGCAGGGTGGAGACGGCTGCTGCAAGAGATTAGAAGGAAAAAAATCAATTCGTTATAGTATTGCAAACTTAGTGCACAGACAACAGATATCGATGCAATGAAAGTTTTTGCATCAAGGCTTCGGCAATATGGTATTTACAACAAAAGCATTGGTTTAATGTCTGAAAGACAGCACAGTCATCTTTTTCATCTCATTTTGGGAGCAGTTTTTATGAGGAGGATGCTCTGTCGCAATTTAAACCAAGCATGTGGGTTCACTTTGGAGACAAACAATCTTTATAATACACTTTCAATTTGCAAGCGACGTCACATAAAAGCCTCTTTCGTACAGGGAACTATGAACTGCAATATGCATTGCATCATACACAAATGTTTTGAAAGTGCACATGACAAGTGACAATCACCCTCAACAGAGATTTAACCAAGATGTGTACAGGTAATTATGTTTGGATCAATGCATTGGAACATCAAGGCTTAACGTGAGGGCAGTTGTACACTATAATCCTCCCTCCATAATGTATGTTTTAGTCTTTCTGCCCATTGCCTGCTCCTCATCCTTCTCTTGCCCAGGAAAACTGGCACTCACCACTACTCTGGTGCCAAAGCCATCTCTCTACAGCCCTCCTATTCAAAGACAGCTATTTATATCTCCGGCTAACGTACCACGCGCACATGCAGCCGGAGAGTAATACTGCTCTTCTGTTATTCAGGCATGTCTCCCACACCCCATCCTCACCCCACAAAGCAGTTCCACACCTCAAAGTGGTCGAAAGGACAGGCTCTAATGGGGATAAACAAATGTGGTGTGGAGGAGACTAAACCCCTAAAGTGGGTTGATGTATGTTACATGCCCAAACAGGTCTGTTTTAAGATCAAAACAAGCACAGGTCATTGAACTATTTCTATGTTAGCGGTGAGATCCCACAACTCAACTAGGTGAAGGGACGAAAGTCCACTCTGTACATGTATGTCCATAGAGTATAATACTGTGTAATGCATCTGCTTGTGAACTTGTGCAAGCATTTCTGCAGGAAAAGAAACGCACAGTGGAACGGCACCCAGAGAAGAAACACAATAACATCCATTCCAGAAACACGGCTCATTTCCTCTACTTTCCACCCCAATCAAAAGCTGCTGCGCATCTGCCATCAGTGTGGGTGCTTGTGTCAGACAAAGCATTTTTTTTTGCCTGCAGCCAGCTGTAATTCATCACATATGAGGTCTACTTTTAGCACTGTACTCTACTGTAGCTGGAGCAGACAGCACAAGGCCCAGGCTTAATACTGACATCTCCCTGCATCCGTTTCCTGCTGCACAACCACACAACAGCAGCGAGAACACACAGCGTTTGTACATATTCCCTGCAGGGGTCTCGCATACATCTGGATCCTGGCAGATTGTTCAAGAACTTTCACCGAAGCGGACCTCCATTTTCAAGACTGCATATAGAGCAGAAAAAGATAACATGTCCTAGCCAGGTGCAATGTGAGACGGCAACAAGCGCAAATTTCTTATCGATTAGACGAACACCTGCAAAAGCTAATGGCAGCAATGCCACTTTGTTTCTTTATCTTCCAATGGAACGGATGACGTGAGAGACCTGGAGACCAGTCCGGTTTTAATTAAGGACATCAAAAGTAGTCAAGTCAATTTTATTTGTATAGCGCCATTTAATTTCAAGACAGTTACGAGACAAGATGATGAAATACGTGACTAAAATACTCTGCTGGTGCATCTGAAATGTTTTAACTAATCATCTTGTAATGAATGTCATTTCAGTGCAGAGCGCGCATTCTGTAAGATCAGACATTTGTCAGACGCTTAGGCTCTGTCGTGCAATGAATCCTCCGCCATAGTCTCAGTCATCTCGTCATGTGATCAGTGAACTCTGATTCCTGCTGCACTACGTATGACTCGTGTTGGATTAGCTGGATGGGATTGAAGCGACTGTTATCCAACTGAATTAAATGGTTTTTATTTCTATAAAAAGCAAAACGACAGTGGAGGCGTAGCGGTGGCATATTCTATCCTAATTTTACCCTCACACTCCGTCATGGCAATATTGCGAGACTGCTTTCCACCTCAACAAGAAATCTTGTCACATTTTAATCTTGTGAGATAATATAGTTATTGCTATCTTTATATTTATCGTTCTTGGCGTGAAAGATTTAGCAGATTAAAGCTGGGCGATAATATCGTTTAAATTGTGTTATATCGTTTTTCTGCAGTATCAGAGATGTGTGGCAAATTTCAAGCGCACAATTTTGATCCACTACGAAACGTGGTATCAAAACTTTTGTATTGCAGCAACTCTAGTCTTTATTAAAGTGATCACGGGCTTCACATACAGGCTCAACCGGCTGCATTTTTTAGCTAGATGATGGGCAGATAGACATGCCTTGTTAGTGAATGGCTGGCTCTGGGTCATAGGATTAATCTGGGAGGAATGTAGGCCCTCTCAGTTTGCTGAGGCTGACCCTGGGTCAGCCGACCAGTGCTTAGACAGCTTCCTCCTGCCTGCTGACGGTGCAGTCCTGCCTTTGCTCAGTCAGGAACACAAAGCTCCCTCTAATCTCCTGCTTCCACTGGCCCCGGTCACAAGCACATGTGCATACTATACAGATTTGGATAGGAAACCAGCATAACATGCATGGCTGTTCTCTCAGAGAAAAATAAGACTACGTAAATAAACAACAATTTGTTTGCTGCATGACATGCTCACACAAATGCAGTATCGCTAGATCTACAGGAGCTGCTGGAAAAGAGTAAATGCAAAGCAGGTATGCTGTTTGTATGTTCAAACAAGTCATATTTACTGCCTCATGTAGGGCTGGGCGATACATCGAAGATTAGCAACATTTAAAGGGGCTTTCGCACTGGGTAGTTGTAGGAACTAGCCACCAGGATGGTTCCCCAAGAACTAATAGTTCCCCTAGGGACGTTTTCCTGGTTGCATTCACACCGTCAGTAGGAACTCTGAAGTGACATAAGCAACACTTGTTGTTGTGACTTATTTTGATGGTGCGGTAGACTTTTATTTTGACAGCGCTGAGAACTGCAGAGCCTGAGCGCACAGTGCTCCTATTCTCCATTAGTTTATTATCGATTTAACAGTCCTAATACATTACTAGATAGAACTGTTATACAAAGAAAGTAGACAGTATATGAAAACGTATTAGTGTTTGCCGTGTGGTTGATGTCAAATGTTGCCAGCTGAGCAGAAATACATAATCATGTTTTGCTTGGTCTAAAGTTGCATTGGATTTTCTCCTTAGCATAAAGGTTGAAAGGTCCATCTATCACTGTTTGTGGAGTAAATACATAGGCTATAATCTCCAATAAGCGTACACGTACGTCACTGGTAGTTTTTATTGTGCTGGTTTAGACCCTACACTAAAGTAGGAGCTAATTTAGTTCCCCCAAAAGGAGTTCCTAGAACTAAAATCGTTCCTAGCTCCTGCGGTGCAAACACGGCAAAAAGTGGGTATTTCTGCCAATAGTTCTTGGAAATATGAAAAGGTTCCTCTGGTGCAAAAGCCCCAATAGTGATAATTTTGGTGATTATATAAACTTAGGGAATTGTAAATATGAGAATAATGTTAATTTAAGACTATAAAGTCTATAAGCCATTTTCTAATGCAAAAACAGACATTTTCTTCAAAATTGGGAAAAATTGATAACTTTTTTTAGCTAGCCCAGCCCTAGTGTCACATCAGGCCTGCAGGGTATGTGAATCTGCTCTGATACGCCACATTACAGTTATTTTGTCAGCACATATGGTCATTACAGCATTTCCAGGCATTTCCTGTTGGCAAAACCTATAAACTGTCAGCATGGCTGGCGAGCCACTAAGAATAAATGACTCTGCACCTGAACTCTCAGCTCAAACAAATATTTCTCCATCCATCGATCAATAGGACCTCTCCTCTCCCCTCCTTTACTGTAACGATCCTCTCTCTGCGGTCAAACAGGGGCCATCACAGTATGTTGCTACAGGAAGCCTCAGTCCAGTTCTTCCTCATTCCTCATACAATCGCTGCTGCACAGTATGACTATTATGGGCTGCTTTGGTAACGGTGCCTCCTGCTGAGATAAAAGGGCCCACAACCCCCTAGCTCAGCACCATGGTAACGTAGGGTGCTGTCATCACGTCCACTGGTATTTAGTGCAGCTGTCTGTCAGCGGAGAAGAACTGCACTGCATCGAGTCAGTGTGGAAATTAGTGTGTTGATGTACATTACATGAGCTCAGGCCTCTTTTACAGTGCAAACAACAGACCAGAAATTTTGCATGGAAAAAGGTCCACTGTCAATAGCGTAGAAATGCATCACTGCTAACAGAAGCTTTCTGTTGGTTAGCACAGCCAATTCATATTACCAGTTTGAACAAACTAAATTTGCATAGTGAATTTCTTCACCCTCACGCCCAATTTCTGATCGCTAGAATTCCCACTGGAATGACTGGATTTTGACAGCACCTTAAGCTTGACTTCACCAAATTCGATGAGCATGTGCATCTTTGCACCAGTATAGTTGCGTCAGGAACATGGAGATGTGTGGGGTATAACGAGGGCCGTGATGGAGACTTGATGGTTCCCAGGTGTTGCAGAGAGCAGCTTAATGAACGGAGCTCCGAGGCGTGGTGCGCTGGTACTGTAACAGCCTATTTACATTTCATATAAGAGCGGCCGCCGCGGCGAGCCCTGTTTGGTGTGCAAATAGAACACTGCTGAGGCCAGCCAGGCCCACTGCCGTTTCCAAGCAACGGCGGGATGGGGTTGGCTGAGCAGCCCCTGACCCACACCAATTCATTTGATTAGAGGCTTTTGTGCTGAGGAAAGAAGACAAACAAGTGGAGGAGAGAGGCGGCAGGCCAGGCTTTTCTTCCTGCAGTTACCCTTTATTATTCCACAGTGACGTGAGAAGGCTGTATATAATATATATATATATATATATATATATATATATATATATATATATGTGTGTGTGTTCCCTAAAAAAAAAAAAAAGAAAAGATGGCAGTGCTGTAGTGGGAGGAGTGGTGAAGGAATAGCAGTGATATTCTGGGAATGTTTAGTTGCTAATGAGGAGGCCCAAATGGAAGCAGCGCCTGCAGAATTGCAAAGAAAGACTCTTTAGATTTCTACAGAATGAAAAAATCCACTGCACCTTGCATTTTTTTATTATAATTGCATTTGGATCAATTTTTAACTCTTTCCCCGCCATTGACAGAATTTTCCGGTGTTTTCACTGTTATATGGTAGGGGGCGCTATAACACATCTTCTGACAGAGTAGTGAATCTCCTGATCAAAACACAACCGAAGAAGATGCTGAAACAAGCAAAAGCATATGCATATGTAATATAACGTGATCAACCTTCATCATTATACAGTATATTCAAAACTGCCAAATGTTACTGAATGAAACGTTGACCCAGGATGAGCTATAGGACTGAAGCTTTGAGGGTGTTGATGGACTCGATTCTACTCCATCTGTGTGTTGATCACTGCTGTGAATCTGATCAAGACACAATCTTTGTCAAAAAAGCCATTGTCTCTTCTTTTTGCTCAAAATGAAACTTGCCAAAATTCAAATGTTGATTAAAAAAAAAAGATTGCATGAAGCTACAATACATTTGTTTAAAGGCAGAGGGTCTGTTCTTTTGATATACTGCATGTTCAAATATTCAAACAACAAAATATTCTGGGGGCCATGAAACCATTGTGAAAATGGTCAAAAATGCTTGTTCAAAAACGCTGGTGGGGAAAGTTAAATAAAAGGTTGAGTTTACATGAGTTAATTTGATGCTTTGTTACCAATAATAGTAACTTCAGCACTGATTAACACATTACTATATTTAAAGACCTCATGATATTGTTTCACAATTTGTTTGTGCCCTGTCAACATAAGAAACAAACCCAATCTCGCAGGACGATAGCCAATAGTCTTTAGCTTACATCACAGCTGTGAACAATTATTTCTTGCTATTAAAAGTTGGTGGTATTGGGGGAGGGGATGCTCTCATGGAAATGAACTAAACCCACAAAACTCTAATTTTGGTCATTAAATGCATTCCAAAGAATTCCACAGAATTCCCCATACAATGAGAATGGAAAAATGTGCACAAATTCAATGCGGGCCGACAATTAAGGCAACTTTTGAAGCTTTGCGGCAAGAAACGCCACTCGCGAGGTGAAAGTGTAATCCGTTCTCAAAAACAGAGACTCTGACTCATCACTCTCCCTCTTTCCGGACATGTTATTCTCTAACTAGAGACAGGTCTTTATCTCTTTCTCCATCGCTCTACTCCTCCTCCTCCGTTTCACATGCAGAAATATATCCGGCTATCTCAGAGACAACCAGAGAAATGGGGAAGATCATAGCGCGCCAGCTGACACGCATACATACGCGTTATGCACACAAGTCCTGTTGCCTAGCGACGCATGAGCAGGGGCACGTGTTTCTGAGCAAAGCGAGAGAGAAACAGGGAGGATGGTGCGGTGAGGAGGTGGACTGGAGTGCTAATGAACATGGACATGCATGTTTGGAAAACCATTCTTAACCTTCTGCAAGGACGATTTTCCCAACAAATACGCCATCACATCTGGTATTCACAACATCAGTCTGTGATCGGAGACCGAATGCGTCTCAAACGCATTAAGTGACAACTTGCATACAGAATTCATTCAAAGTTAATTTAAGTTCCTAATGCTACAGAAATGACGCAAGCCTCAAGATACTAGCAGTGCCACTGTATTTTTCAAATGGTATTATACTAAAGAAATCACAAACAAAACATTGTTCTTTGTTTGTATCAAAGTTTAAATAAAAGTATGCAATAATACATTTTAAATGAACAACAACAACGACTTAACCTTTCAGTTTTCCTTTCTGGATTCCTATGAATTAGCTCAATGTGGCGAAAATCAAAATAAAGCCTTCGCATTGTGATGCTCAATAGTTTCATAAGAAATGACTGAGGTATTGTGACAACCCTATTGGGGACATTGTCATATTTCAGTGCATTTGTATGCAGGGCTGTTGTGAAGTGTTGGTAAATCAAGGAAACATCACAACACAAGAGCTGATTGTTAGAATAATAACATTCCTCCCCACTGATTTTCAAGGCAAATGCCTGTGGCGGCTTATGTAAGCATCGTGAACATTAGCAAGCGATTTTTATATGCCTGGTTTTAGGTTAATCCTACAGTGAATCTACAGACGCCATGTTGTGGAAAAACTAGATAACAATCAGGGAGGCCTGCATCTCAGGGAAAGAAATACCCGAAACACACAGTCCAAAGTTACGGTCAGCCAAACCACTTTCCCTTAGAGACTTCTTGCAAAACGTGAATGGTTTTCATCACTTACGCCTGGCTGCAAAACCAAAACAACAACCGGTAAGCATGTTTACAATGGCTGTCTAAATGCTTTCAAATGAGTGCTGTGTGTTCAAATGAGAGCTCTTATCCAATGAGAAAAGCCCGCAAATTGATGGATCTGTGTTATATGGTGGTGGTGCGGAGCGGTTTCAACCCTGAATTTCCTCACCTACCAAATTTAAACTTAATCCAAATTTGCTAATCAAACAATGAACAAGATCTCACAAAAGCAGTGCTGGAAGGGCCACAAACAGCGGTCAACAATGTAAACATCTATATAATGAACAAAATACTCTTGCTTTCCTCCAGTGAGAGAGCAGATGGGGGCATAACAGGAAGAGGAGGGAGCATAATCTGGATCCTCATATTGACAGGACGGCTACAGTAGGATTAGTCCTGAGAAAAGATTCGCACTAGCCCTCATGCGCATATAAAGAGACCTGTACAAGGCCAGCAGGGTAGCTACACACCGCTCAAGTTAATGAAGCCATTTGTCACATCCTTCCAGTCCCATATACTCAGGGTCTAAAATTAACTTTTTGCCACATCTGCCAATGTTAAGTGAATTGAGAAAATTTATTGTCCATTAAAGTTGAGACAATACCAAAGTTTCAGTCAGTACCAATACAAGTTCATAATTCTCCAAAACAAATTTCAATATTAAAGTGAAAAAAAAAATATATACTACTGAACACTGTACACTACAAAATGCTGGGTTAAAAACAACCCAAGTTGGGTTGAAAATGGAAAAACCCAGCGATTGGGTTGTTTGGGTAAATGTTTGCCTAACCTGCTGAGAAGTTTTATTTAACTCAAATGTTTAAAAATTACTGTATTGTTTGCTTAAAATGAGCTTTTAAGCTTGCTTAAAATATGTTCATAAATTTAATGTTTAATAAATGAACATTTTAGTTAAATGAATAATAAACAATAAAACATTTCTTATTAATAAATGTTCATCTTTTGATTATTATTGTTGCCTCTAGTAATTATGTGCCTGATTTTTAATTTCCAAACTTTTCTGGGTTAATTTTAAGCCAGCCATACAGTAATTTTTAAACAATAGTTCAGTTAAATAAAACTGCCCAGCAGGTTTGTCAAAACAACCCAATTGCTGGGTTTGTCCATTTTCAACCCAACTTAGATCATTTTTAACCCAGCATGTTTTAGAACGTAGGGTAAAAGAAAAAAAAATACAATTTAAAGGAAAACGAATTGCACACAGTATTTCTCAGCCAAAAAGCACTGCTTTTGATGTAAATGGTCAGTAATAAAGAGGACTGAGCAGTTTTCACTTTTGGCCAGTATTGTAGTTTGTTAAATATTAATGATAAGAGGGTGGCAGGTCTATTAGGCTGCATTTATACTGCAAGGGCCAATGCATTGACATTTTGACAATTGTCTTTCTTTTTTTGTAAATCTTTGGAGCTTATATACAGGGTAAACATGAATGAACAAACTTCAATTCCAGCAATGATTGAATTGGACTGAATTAGTTATTTTTCTCTAAACCTCTCAGATTTCCTACATCAGAACAAAAATGATTCATGCTGTCAAAGCTGACAAACTGCAGGAAATCTAAGCTGTGAATGTTTTCAGCACATAAGACCATGTATGCATTAGAACACAGCTGCCAAAGGTTGAGAAATCACGTGCTGTTACCATGCATAACATACTTAGTGACAGGCACTGCATGCTGTTCCAGCAAGACACTATTGCGAGCCCAAGAGCACAACACTACAGTGGTAAAAAACAAATGCAAGCCCTGCCAATGCAGCCATGCAGTGCCACAGCCCCTGCCAAGCCAAATCATGTCACAGTAACTCTTAAAAAAACGTGAGCGTGGGCGGGTGGGATGCAGCATGTTTCTTCACCTTTCATTCAGTGTGCTGCATTCAGGTTCTCAGAAGTCAGTTTATATGTCCAAATATTTGTGTTATTTCATTTCAAGAGGACAAATAACCATGGCCTATGCATTGTGCACAAATGAACTAATGCCAATTTCATTCAAATGAAAAAACATCAAGCACGAAGGTCAAAGGATACGCTCATACTGCAAACCTTAGTGCTCAATTCTGATTTATCATTCATATTACATTTTTTTGTTTGGCTGTTCACATCATTTATCTTGACTTTTGACTGCAAGGACACTATTGGATAAGAACTGAACTGATCTGGATGATGACATCACTGTTTTCTGCAGAGCTGCTTTATAGCTGAATTGATATTTGATGAACTTTACAAAGATATTAAACTGAACAATCTTTTGGAGCTGCTTTGCAGCAGAATTGAATTCTGATTGTATCATTGATAATTATTTTCCTGTTTATCACTGTAAAGTTGCTTTGAAACAACTGGTATTGTATAAAGTGCTATATAAATAAAGGTAACTTGACATGGCCAATACACTTATACTCAAATTTTACTGGCTGTCATCATAATACTTATGAGTTTACTGTTCTCCACTGACTAACACTACCATCCTTCATATTAACTAAGTGACCAAAAAACTAAAAAAACTAAGAATTGTGATAAATGTCACATCATTTTGGATATGGTTGTTTAGACTGAAGTTGCATTACAAAACACTGAACCTGTATCTGATTTAGGACCACAAATGCGTGCATTTGTGCTGTTCAAATAGTTATGAAAAAAAACAAAAACAAAAAAAAAACACCCAGATCTGAGTAACATATGAGCAAAAACAAAAAAACAACATTTGGGCCACTTTTGCACGCAGTCTGAATATACCAAAATATTCAGCTCAAATGTAGCTGCTGTTTAAAACTGAACCAAATGACAAGTGAATGCCTGTATAATTCAAAGTTTCAAACCCAGAACTGCTGCCCACATCCGATTGTTTGGGCTAATTCAAAAACACCATTCAGAGCTGATGCCCTTGGTTAGCTGGCATGCTATTGCATTCATGTGACTCAAAAGCTTTTTAAGAATCAAATCAAACTCAAAGCAAAATAGTTTCTAAACAAACTATATAAAGATTCAAAAACCTCAACCTTGATTGTTACATCTCCTGATGGGTAAAAGGCATGTAAACCAAAGACAGCCAGGTGAGAGTTGTTCAAGTGAAAGCCACTGGATGTGATAACAGCAGGGCACATGAGAGAGGCAGCAGAGAGCCCACAGGTGTCAAGAGCGCCTGTCATCTGTACCCCGAGGCTGGGCCGCAGGCACCACGGTCAGACTTCAACACAAAGACTCCCAAACAACCAATCACTCTAGCACTGCAGTCTAAACGCACACACACACTTCCTTTATCTAAGACTGCAGCCCTTCTGAAACTAAAGGTTCTATGACTGCGTTGCCATGCACTTAAGCTAACAGTCACATGGCTTCACGAGAAACAGACTGGCTAAGTTAACCATTTAGAAAGTGTGCTAACAGTAACAGCTAGACTGTCAGCATGTTAGAAGCCTCTCTGCGAACTTCATAATTTCTAAGCTTAACCCCTTCAAAGTGTTTCTTTTAGATAGTCTTGAACAATAAATTATTAGTATTACTGAGACTAAATAGGACTACAGGATTTGACCATAAAATTATATTGTAATGATAATATTGTATATTGCACTTTAGGATACATTAAAAGGCCCTATTGAGATTTAACCAAATGATATGGTGAAACGCTGGTGAAGTGACTGTCAGAGCAGCTCTGGAGATGAGTATTCATGTCTTCATATAAGTGAGACGGCAGACGCTGAAAACACCACGAACATCCACACCTGCTTAAGTATGTGCGTAGTAGACAAAACTGCACCATTCATTCACACAGAGACACGCTGAACATGTAGACTTCATATTTAAATAGCAGTCTTTTATTTTGTCTACATTTTGCCAAATTCCATGATAGAGTAAATTCCATTTTTAGGACTGGATTCCACAATTTCATCTGCATTTTTCACATCACAGGGTAAACTATATTTGCATGGACTTTGTACCTGAACATTATATCATTATTTCTGGTTTTATATTTCGTATCTGGTAAACATGGCCCCTTACCTTAAGATCGACTAGTCAATCAGTTGCTTAGGCAACATCAACTAGCATATGGACCAAAAACCTAAAGCAGAACAACCATTATACCTGAACAAAACTAGCAGTGGCTGTGTAAAGGCCCGGGTATACTTCGTTTTCCGCGTTCAGCTACATCTCGCGCATGCCGTGAGCCTTTCAAAGTATACTCCTTTGGCCGTGAGCATGGAAAGATGCGTTCGGCGCGTGCACACTATCTAGTGTACTGCTGTTTTCAAGCACCCAAGTCATTCGCACATGCGCTGTCGTAGTTTTGAGGCTGTGCGGACGTCCGTGGACCCTCCTGATGGCGAAAATTACATCATGCCATCTGCATGTGCACAAACGCAGACGGCCGAAGTATACTTTGAGCTTTAGCGCTACAGTGTCTCTGGGGCCCAGGCCCTGAGTCCAGACAAGAGTTCGTGGCCCCTGGCTAACAGAGAGCAGTTGCCAGAGATGCCAAAAAAGTGGGTATCAACAGTGGGGATGGGTGGGTGGAACATGATCCCCTAATGGGGGGAAAATGCACACGCAGACAAAACAGCAGAGCAAACACCACCCTTTATTCCAAAGCACTCCTGATGGAGTCTCTGTGGCGGGGGAACAGAATGGCAGGAATTACTGCACATGCACACAGGGCGGGTGTTGGTGGGTACGGTGCAGACAGGCTATGGAGTGGAAACTGGACCTGAGCAGTGGCATGAATTAAATATCAGGGAGGGGGATGAAAGTGGCCAGGCTCACAGTTAGTGGGGTGGTGCCCCTTATAGCATACTCGCTCTTGTCTGATCATACTTGGCCAGAGATATGGAGCACTGACATGTGTGAGCTAAATAACTACATGAATGCCACAAGCCTATAACACTACAAAACAGGCATAACCTTCTCAGAGTATGTTCGGAATGACATACTACTCTATACATATATAAATGTCTGCACTATTTTTGCAGTACTCGGTATGGATAGTGTACACAGAACACACATTTTCTGACTGCATGCAATACCTAACTATTATTGCACAGAATGCTACATTTGGCAAAATGTGCAGCACATTTACTTTAGTCAATTATTCAAAAAAATTAATAGATGAATTAAGAGTAGTGATTTTCACTTTATTATTTATTGATATTGTTTGACTGATCTATGAAATAAGAATGCATGTCAGTCAGACAGTATTGAATGAAATCAGATATATTTTCATACTTTTAGACTTTTTGGTTCTTTTGACATGCTTAGATCTCACTGTTGAAAGACATTACAAGATTAAAAATAATCATATTTGTGGATACCACTGGCTGAACTATTTAACATAGCACCGTTCTACAAACTCAATGAGTTACAGACAGTATAGCATGCTATTCTTAGAAATGTTTATAGCATTCAACATACTTGTTTTACATAACAGTATAAAACAAGTCCTGTTCAAAATGCAGTAAAGCTAGTATTGCATTCAGAAAAAAATACTGATTGCATTGATATGGTGTTGAGAAAGGAGCACTGTGTGTATCTCCAGCACACTGTGTCAACAGATGGCCAGCTGCTCATCGTGATAATCAATATTCTCATTAGGCAAAGTAGAGCTGCACCAATTAGCAGTTTTGGACTTATGCCTTCTAGTAACAGGGATGCTGAATTCGTAACACCGATATATTTAATCAATGCATACCTGGCTGGAGATCTGGAGGAGTTAAAAAAAAAAAAAAAAAAAAATCAGGCTTTTATAATACTATTTCTAAATGTTAGTGGATGATACAAACAGTCACAATGATTAAATAGGTTTCTAAAATATAACAAGCATATTAAATTGAGATATTACTGGCCTGTACTACTGTCATAGTTGTTCTGCCCTCAATAAAAGGCGAAAAATGATGTGTGAAAGAAAAAACTTGATGTTCAACATAAGCTGTGTTTCCACCACAGGAACTTTCCCCAGGAACTGGGGACTTTGGGGTGGTACTCTGTGTGTTTTGCCTGCAGGAACCAGGGTCTAAATGAAGTTCAGCTTAAAAATTTCCCCCTCAGAAAGTCCCTGCTCATGAGGTAGTACTTTTTCAAAATTCAGGAAATTTCGGGGGTGGGACTTGGGCACTTAACATGCTGATTGGTTGAGTTCATGCAGCATTCTGTTTGGTTTACTCCACGCAGCATTTTATTTCAACCACCAAGTCTATTGTGGTGCGTGTAGTAAGAGTTGTCTGCTGTTCTGAACAATGAATTTTTAAAAATATGACCAATGGCGCGACGACGAGGTTCAGGCTTTATTAAGATTATATGCGGAGGAGAGAAATCCAGAAAGTCTCGCACAGTCCTACGTCACCAGACTAGTGCCTAATCTTCATGGTACTTTAGACCACGATGGAAACGCAGACAGCAGCAGGTCTTGTCATCAAAAGGTTCTGTGACAAATTGTTCCGGGTAAATTCGGTGGAAAAGTGTCTATGCATGTGGAGGGGTATTTTGGACCAGTCATATTCCACTGTGAACACTGGGGGCAGTTGTTAAGATGAATTATGGTAAAGGCGACCTGTTCAAATCATGCAGCTTGGGTTCATGGCTATTTGTTTTTAATCAGCTGGAGCACATTTCCCAGGCAGCCAGAGTGCAGTGTGGCGCAGAGCTGAGCGTGGCATGCTGTGGAGTAAACACCACTAAATGGGGACAAGTGATGGCTGCTATAAAAGCCCTTTACTGGGCCTCGCTCTCTCCCTCTCTGCAAATGGCGACAGGCCTGAGTGCTTCCAAGAGGCTCCACTAAGACTTCGTCACCCTCTTTAATTTACAGCAAGAGTTTACACAATGTCCTGCTGTCCTCATTCAACCCAATCAACCTCTGTGATGTGGCGGCAGGACGTGGAAACTAGATGTTGCCCTGCTGTTTAGATTTGACTAAGCTCTTCTGAACCCAAGAACTTCTGTGTTTGTGTGTTGTGGCATTAAGCTGTTGATCCATATCTAGAAGAAACATTTATTCAGGTTATGCACTAGTCTGCACAAGTAATGCTAAAACAACCTGCTTAATGTGTGAACATTGATTCATAATTCAGTGCGTTTCCCAGGCATCAATGTAATGACCTTTGGGCCAACAGAAGGAAGATTTCAATGCCATCTGCATTTTCCACTAATAAAAATGACTGTTTTCCAGTGAAAAACTACATTACCCATGATCCTGCTGAGAAATCTATACCAGAGAATCACAACAAAAGAACACACTCCCATGAAGCCATTTACAGTTTACATATATGCTCTCAACTATTAAAATATTTGTATACATATGGAGCATATTTTGCATTATGTTTTCATTGTTTTTGTTATGGCTGATATTAGTAATGCATATGGTTTTGGATTTGAAAGGAATTTCTGCATTTTAATGTTGAACAGATGGATAATGGTACTTCAGATACCTGCCAAAGACAATAGGGCTACAAAAACAAGTCTAATATTTTCTGCATCCAGCATCATTCTATTCAGACTGATAATGTTAAAAAAATGCCACTGATATCCGATATCAATAAGGTTACCAATATATTGGGCATCCTGTGAAACTAGACAGAGGCAGTGTCATGTAAGTCAAGAATGCAAAGCCAAAGCTCAATCTTTCTTTTTTTTTTCAGGTTTCTCACTGATGGATGGAGTGGCATTTTCACCACTTTGTCTTTATGTATAGGCAAACTAAGGCCTCCTGGGTAGAAGGGATGACTGTTGTTGGAAATAGGCCAGGAGAAGACCTCTGAGGTCAGATATCTAAACTGATAAACTGACTGCATAATTTTACCTGAACACAAAAACAGACAGACAGAAACAGACGCAGAGCATCAGTTGTGGAGAAGACTGTTTGCGTTTTAACACCAAACCTAGTAAATAAGAGCTCGCTAATGTGGGCTTGTTCTATAATGCTGTCCCAGGGAGCAAAGCCATTTGACACCTTCAGACATCAGAACCAAGCAGATGCATGCAATTTAGGCAATTAAAGTCTGTCCCATCCCTCTCAGCAGTCAAGCCGAATCGCAACCGAGGCCAGCAGAGCTCCAGCTCAAATAAGCCTCTGTTCAGGGCTCACTGACCAGCTCTCTAATCCATACGCATTTCCCCTGTTGGCTGCGAGACCACACTTTAAGCCAGGCAGAAAGCCTTACGCAGCAGAGCTTCCATAGTCCACACAGCTCCAGTCCAAAATTCTCCCTCTCGGTTTGGAATTTCCTTTAGACGGCCCATTGCAAACAGCCCACACTTGGTGGAAAAACTTACAGCTATAAAACATTTCTAGACTAAGGAGGGAGTGTAAAAGCCAAATAAGAGGGAGGGGAAGAGTTGTTTTAGTACCATGTGTACAAGGTACTGGTTTCCAAAGTTTCTGACTGGTTCAGTGAGCGCTAGGAGAGACTGGTATCAAATGCATGCTATATGATATCATTTAGACGGGCAGCTTGCCATCACCATCAGGTAGGCCTGACAATGGAAGAGCCAGAAGGACAGCCAAACAGTTTCTTTACAAGGCCAGATTGCACGCGTTGGTGTTCTTGCAAAAGGACGGGTGGTGTAAAGAGAACCCTTGGTCTTACAGAAGGAACAGCAGGGACATGGAAGCCACAATAATCTGTGAATACACGGAGCGCAGTGAGCTTTGGGAGTGGAGAAAGATGACTGCCGTATGTGTGCTAACTCCAGTCGCATGTTGTTCCATTTTAAGTCTCCCCGTAGAACGTCTCACAAACTTTGCTATTTATGATGCTGGTTCAGTTTCACGATAACCTTACACCCAAATGGATCCTTTCCATTCTGGAGAGAGGTTGTAATCTTGGGATATTTGTGGTGAAAGGGTAGCTGGGATATAAGCGTCTGTCTTCTAATTGCCCCGTGGCTGTGCGCTGAAGTGACTCATCAGAATCCCTCACACTGACAAACAAGCGGACTCTTTCTGTTGCACTCACACGTACTGACATGCTTGTAAACAATCTCCAAAGTAGGTCACAGTTTGCCGTTTCTTTAACCGTCTCCCTAATTCCTGCCTCTGACAGCAGACGCCCACTCCTCTTTCCCCAAACCCGGCCCCTTTGACCAGGGCCCCGTCTCTCGAACACAAGCACGCACATGCATTCCCGCTACAGAGCACAGGATTGCATAACAGAGAAAGGGCAGTGAGGGGCCCACCGAGTTTTAGGGGACAATAGCAGAGTCAGGGCGCCTCTCTTCATGAGCAGAAGGTCTCTTTCATATGTAGATCCTCAGTCATATGTGTGGAGAAAGGAACTGAGCTGGCTTCCCACAGTAGGACCAATCAGCTCTCCACATCCATGCCACAAATAATAAGAGTTTGGAATCAAAACAATTACACAGCATTTTAAACAGTCCTGTAGACAAAGCCATCTGCATTTTTTAAACTCTTACTGGATACTGGAATTAGATCATTTCAGACATTAGTTTACTCAATTCAGCATCATTTTACTGGTCACTAATAGTGCTCGAACAATATTGATTTTTTGATGGCCGATGGCAATATTTTAGAAAGCGAGGGGACGATGGCTGATATAAAGCATTTATTTATCATTTAGATTTATTTTACTTTGAAAATGAATTAAAAAATAAATCTGTAAAATAAACAGATTTTTACTTTAGGTGGCAACTTCTTGATTCAGAAATCCTAATATTTTTCACAAATCAGGAAATTGTTAAAAATATATGAACAAAAATGAAATGAACACTGTTACCAACAGGGTACCCACTAATCTGGTAAGTGTGTGCGCACTGGGAATCATTTTCTTCAAAGAAAGAGAAGGTAACACTAATTTTACATACAGCACATGGTGAAAATGACAATATGACACAGTGGGCAACTGGATATAGCACAGCATGGTTTGAAATCAAGGGTTTAAATTTTGTCTATGGTGAGATTATCATTATGCAGTCTACAAATGCACAATTCAAAAGTTCTCAAAACTGAATTAGAGTACGTCTGCTTGGTTCTTGAGATAAATTTTTTATTAGATATTCAAAGATTTGGCGTGCTGCCAAAATAAAAATCCGCCTTCCATGTAAAAATGGTCAAATGAGCATGCACGATAAAAACATCCAATATCGCCAATGGAAGGTTTTATTTTAAAATCTAATATTGGCCAGAATGGATATGGTACTAATATTTCGTGCATCACTAAAATAATCATTAGCTATCAGTCTTGGCTTTACACAAAATCTCCTTATAAACACATTTTATGAGCAGTTCAGAAACTGCCAATGCATTCCTGCAGCCACCAATATGCTAAACTGTTGTTAAACTATTACCAGAGACAAATGTACTTAGAAAACAGGATTTAGTCTTTAAAAGTCATAGCTTTGGGGCATTGAAGGGCAAAAAAGTCCTTTAGTAACACAACATTCCTCATCAGGAACATCATGCTGTTAGTTTGAGTTTTGGAATAGAAATTGGTATTCAAATTGATCAGCACAGCATTTAATTGCAAACATCTGAGGAGCACCATAGTGCCAAAGATGTGGTCAAAGACACACTTGCAGGAAGTCCAAGATATTAGTGTTCTCCACCTCTAGTAGGTCAGGAACAAAGAGGTCTTGCTCAAAGACACACACGTAAAGATACAAGTAAATGACACCAAAAACCAAGTCCACTGCAAAACATTTACAACAGTGTTGGTCCAAACTCAAAAACAATGGAAAGAGACTGAAAATATCAGCATGGGACTGGGGTTGGCCTGATTTCAAGATATCTGGTGAAGTGTGTCTTGAGGCACATTGCGATTCCCAACCACCTAAGTCCAGACGAAATTGCTCTTATCAGTCCAGTTCTGCAAAACAAATATCTTCCATACAACTCCACTCATCAGAAAGCTAATGAAAGGCACTGGAAGGGTGACGTCATGTTTAAAGATTGTGGATGAGGTTTGGTTGTGATAACAAGGTGATTATGACGAGGCACTGCCATTAAGGACCCTCAGCATGAAATGCAAGCTTTAGGTTCAGTTGCTTCTAAACTTCATTCATATGCGTGCATTATCATAAAACTGCACTAAGAATCGCACCATATTAAATATGGCAATGTATCAACACAAGCAATTTATAAAAACATCTCTGGGAGGCCACAGACTTTGGAACATCATATGAGCATGCTCTTTTTTCTCCCTTAAATTTGAGGAGCCGCTGAGTGCAGAAATCCATGGGTATGTGAAGCGTAAAAAAAAATGAGTCATGGTGACCTACATAGGAAGTGTATGGAAGAGAGGCTGAGGCTTCTGCATATTTAATTATTTACCAAGTCAGATTCTGTACCTTTTTGAGCAAGGAGAAAACACAAGCAAGAAGAGAGAGAGAGAGAGAGAAAAAAAAACAAGTAAACAACATTGCAATCTGTGAGGCAAAGGAAGTATTTGCAGGGGTGGTCATTACAGAGTCTTCTTAAATGATGGGGTCCTCTACTCACTCCCTCCAGCACAGCAAATCAAATCAGAGAATAAATATCTGCTGCTTGAATACTGAATGCTCTCATCTCTTCCCCATCACTGCCTCACCACTCTTCACCTCACACAAACTCCACAGAAAGCTCCAACTGGTAAACTCGTATCCACAAACAGTGAGTATGGAATAGCAAGGCAGCATACGACCCGTACTGTTTTTGCAGTAGACCTATGTGCGCATTATGCATGGAATACCCGGATGACCTACTGCATAAGCCAAAATGTGCAGCATACAATCCAAACACACTGCATGAGATACGGTATACCAGAAGAAGCTCTTTTTTTTTAACACAAGATTGGATTCAGATATTTATTGTATTTACAGATAATGCCCTAATTTATCAGGTCTTTAAAAAGCAAATTTTAAAGTTCCCCTGTGATGAAAAACAAGTTTTTAATATTGCTTACATGTCTATGTGGTGTTTTTAATATGCTTTAACACAAACCAACACCATTGCTGAGTATTTTCTCTTTAAAACCGCAGTGATCTAAAGGCAGTCTGAAAAACGCAGTTTGAAATTGCTGGTGTCTGTGATGTCACAAACTTCCTTATAACCAATCACGTCAACGTGCCAGCGAGTTTTAGCATATCATTAACTGACCGTGCAAGGGAGTCTCAAAAGAAGCCGGGTTATCCCGGTATATTTTTCTTTTGATATGAAAAATTGGGTAGATTTAACAATAGTGGGTTCACGATGTATATTACGATGTTATGATGAACTATGGCAACTGACGTTCTGAGTTGTTCAAAGCGTTTCTAAGGATATTGATCGTTAGAAAGCAGCTGTCTGACTCCGAGATGGCGAACGAGAACATGGTTTGTGTAACATTAGCAACACATTATTAGCTGTTTAATAACGTAGTCAAGGACATTTATTTATTTATGATTTAATGCCATATCAGCAGCAATGGCTATATTCATGGTAATCAGCAGTATCACTTCAATACATTGTTTACAATAATTTAACAATTTTGTCTTAAAAACAATCATTATACAAAATCAGGCATATATACCAATAACAACAACATTAATAATAACAATTTCATAGTGTCTTTCAATTGAATATTCGACAGAAATTCTAAAATTACTCCAGGAGAAACCTTTTTAAAACTGTCCATTAATGTGTTCTCTGTATAAAACCGTTGTCTAATATTATTTAAAAAAGGACATTCTATTAAAATATGTTTTACACACTGGAAATTCTTACACAAATCACAGAACTGTTTCTCTTCCCCCTTCAATAAATATGAATGAGTGAGTCTTGAATGTCCAATTCGGCATCTTGTTTATACAACCTGGTTTTCAAAATAATCGTAGTCAAGGAAAAGGCTAATCTTATTAATTACAGTTATGTGTCCGACATCGTAAAAAACATCAGTAAGTTGACCAAGTGGATCTCTAAGCTGGTGTCAGTAAGTGGAGGAGGGGCTAATTTGCATATTCATTGCTCCACGAATACTAAATGAAGCAAGGGTGAAGAGTTACATTCAAGCTATTTTAAGGCATGAAGAAATTTTTTTTTCACAAGTCACTTCGGTGATCAAAGATGTGTTTTAAGGGATAAAATGTATTGACTACAGGGGTACTTTAAGTATAACAATAGCTATCAGTTAGTCTGCATATCAATTATGGGGCATTTAAAAGTAGAAGATTTGTATAAAATTGTAAAAAAGTCTCTATTTACAACATGGATGCTATTCAAACACAACAGTACCAGTTTAAAATGCTTAAAACGTTTTGGTTGGAATGTGAATGCAGAAGTACCATTCAGATCACAGCCCTTGTGTTCATTAACGTGAGGCTAGCTTGCCGTCTAATGTACCTTCAAGGCTGGCAGTACTGAAGTGTTTCTCATGCAGCGCGAGGGCAACTACATTCCATCTTTAATCAATAGGCTCTGCAGAGGTCTTCAGCTCCCTTTGAAGCAGAGGCCTGGATCTGGTTTCCTAATCACCCCCACCCTTTTTCCTTTCCAATACAATGAAGCTGTTTTCACAAACTACATATAAGACGGGAGCAGATGCTTACAGAGGGAGAACAGAGAACGCAACTTCAGGCAGAAACCGAAGAGAAAGACGGTTTTTATTCAAAATCGCTCTCAATTACATTAAAATGATACAAAAACAAGTCTTCAAATATCTCGCTGTGCCACAGACCCTCAGCCAATGACACGAGGGTTTACTGTCAGTGCAGCCAAAAGTTCTCCAATCACAGAGCCTGAGGAGAGTTAGTGAGATCAAAAGGCACTATGTGAAAAGGAAAGAGCAGGCTAAGTGTTCTTAATTGTTCACACTTGTTTTTGTGGGAGCAGAAAGAATGGAAAACAGAAAAGCAGAACATTGATCAGGCAAGAGGTGAGCACTAAACAAACCCAGCATGAGCAACAACTCACCACAGTGCAGCGTCGATGGGCTGACTTCAGACAAACCTCCTTACAACCTGCTCGGCCTCAGGTGTGCTACAGACCAGAGTAATTAGCTCTATTCATATCAGTCTCTGTTCTGTCCAGATTGCTTTTTTATTTATTTATTTTTTTAGATGTCTACTAAAATTAGAGGCAATTTCCTTTAAACAAGGAAGACAGATTTATACTCAGTAAAACTATTGTTACAAACTAGTGATCGACCGATGTATCTGTTTACCGATATTTTTCCCGATATTTAAGCATTTTTCCATAATCGGGTATCGGTTTTGTAATATCGGATTCGCCGATTTACGGCGCCATCTTGTGGCCGTTTTGAGATTTCCGCCATTGCAGCCCGGGCGTCTGAGGAGATCAGTCAACAACAACTCAGTGCACAGGTAAAGTATGTTCTACTTGGTTTGCTTTAATTAATCAACTTTATTTAACAAAACAGACATGCACAAATGAGATCTGAGACATAAATTCCTGATATAGTTAATTTATGCAGCTTGTTTCTAAACAATTGAGACGAACTCATTGAGTCACGTAGTGTAATTCGTCATGTCCTGCCCCAATAAAGACGTAACTTTACATGAATTAAATAAAACAGACATGAATGAGTGCATGTTGAAAATAAAAGCGCTGAATTTAATTCTCTATCTGTTGTATTTGCTCACCATTAGTCTAGAAGAAAAAGTTCGTTCATATTGCTTAGCAACTGACGGATGATCAGGAGGCTTAAGCACGGCCACTGAATGAAACTTTTGACAAGATTATCTTGTTTAAACACCCTAGATTATATTATCATTTACTACATAACAATTATTTCGCTAATACACATATAAATATAGCCTACCGCTTTGTGGAAATTAATTATTTATTATCTCCATGCGCGATCGCGGTTGATTAAGTTATAGTCAAACAGCACTTTGTCAGTTGGCATTTCATGATTTAACGTTAGATTAAATTTAGATCATAAAATGCCAACTGACAAGTGCTGTTTAACTTTATATAGTCTCGGAAAAAAAAGTTCGTTCATATTGCTCAGCACCTGAATGGGTTGATGATCAGGAAGCCTCAAGCACGGCCACTGCATGAAATTTTTGACAAGATTATCTCGTTTAAACACCCTAGATTATATAATCATTTGATTTACTACATAACCATTATTTAGTTAATAAATATAAATTTTTTTTGTATGCAAGGAGGGAGTGATTGTTATAAATAAAATGGTTTGTTCAGCTCATTTGTGTTGTAATAATTATCGGTTATGTATATCGGTTATCAGGTACATAAACATGCAAATAATCGGTATCGGTTATAAAAAATCAATATCGGTCGATCACTATTACAAACCACAAAAACAGTGATATTTTAACTAATCTTAAAACTAGACATGTACACATTACATTTTGGTCCAATACCCTCAAGTGTTTTCATGTTAGATTTGTCCAATTAAAACAACAACAAAACAAAAAACACTAAAAACAACATCATAACATTATGAAAAGGACGAGATTTCTCTTCGAGGTGAAAAGCCGTGTCACGATATTGCCATGACAGAGTCTGCAAGTGAAATTATGATAGAATATGCCACTGTAACATATCCGTTTATGTTATGCCTCCATTGTCGTTTTGATTTTTATAGAAATAAAAACCATTTAATTCAGTTGGATAACTGTTGCTTCAATCCCATCCATCTCATCCAACACTAACCGCAGAGTCAAACGTAATACAGCAGTAACCAGAGTTTACTGATCACATGACGAGATGACTGACAAGACTATGGCAGAGGATTCGTTGCACAACACTGTGTGCGAACGAGCATTCAAACACGATTTCAATACCCTGCATTTTGAAAGCAGCTCCCTGATGCATGCAAACATCTTCCATTATGAAAGATTAGGCTGGGCTGTGTAGTTGTAACCATCTCTGAGCTCTGCATCATGCTTGAAGAAAAATTTGGTGTCTTTTTGCACTTTGAATATTGAGAGAGTACTTTGATTATGGTTGCACTTTTGATGTTTTTTTTTCACAGTATTGTTTGCACTAAGAAAACATATAAAGTGTTTTTATTTCTATGATCAATTTGTGGAAAGGAGTTCAGTTAGGAGGTCAAAAGTTGTAGAAGCTCATAAATCATGTACAGTTCTAAGGTCTGAAGAGACTCATGTGAAATCATATGAGAAGTCAGTCAGTTGAGTTAGTGGCAAAACCTTTTACAGTGCTTGAGTATTGTCGTCTTTTACTGCTTATGATGATTCATTCTCAGAAAGTAAAACTGAAATGACATTCATTACAAGATGATTAGTTAAAACATTTCAAATGCACCTACAGACTGTTTTTCTAGTCATGTATTTTGTCATTGAGGATTTCATAAAAATCCTGTGTAAAAATCTCATCTCATTCTTGTGAACTCCATCTCGTGTTGCGTCTCGTGAGCCAACAGTCTCATCACACCCCTACTCTACACTATGAAAGAGAAATTTATTTTGAGATTTGCTTGAGATTTTGATCTTAAAATAGTGTTTGGAAAGATTAACTGTCACTGAGCGTTAGATAATGATAAAAGGTAGAGTAAAAAACTGGAGATACATCCACATACAATTTTCCTAATTATATAAGTCAAAATCCAAAGTACTAAATGTAGTAAACTCTCATCCCGTGCTGTTTGTGAGAGAGATATTATTAATAAATTGCGCAGGTTGTTTAGAAATGTGCTACTACTTGTCAGTGAATGAGCTGGTGTTCAATATGTAAATCTTGGGTGTACTTTTGATTTGGACCAGAAAGCAAACACGTAGCAACCACACAAAAACCACTCAATACACCTAAATCAATGGAGCCCACACATTTGACTACAAAGGGCAAAAATCTTGATTGAGGGCCAAGGGCCAAAAGTAAATGCTGCATTATATCCAACTATATTATTTTAAAATTTACATTTTGTGATATGGCATGGCCCTAGTTTGGGCACCTGACCTAAATAAACCTACACAGAATGGTTGGCACCACTTTGCTAGAATGAGTTGAGCATGAAAAAGTGGCACTAACATTTTCTTTCGAAAAACCTATTATTTGATTCATCCTATAGATCATTTGAAAACTTGGTAACACTTTGGTATGGGGAATACTTTCACTATTAACAATGACTTTTGCCTAAATAAACTCTTAATTTACTGCTTATTAATAGATAGTAAGGTTTAGCTGTTTTTAGCTGTTTGCATTTGTTTAAGTTTAGGTTTGTGGGAAAGATTTAGGGATGTAGAACATGGTCGTGCAGAATAAGGCATTAATATGTATAAGTACTAATAAACAGCCAATATGCAAGATAATAAGCTACTAGTTAAAAGTGAGAATTGTTCCCCATATTAAAGTGTTACCAAAAACTTTGTTTTAGGGATGCACCGACATGAAAATTTTGGCCGATACAGATAACCGATAATTCTATATATAACCGATATATAAAACAACAATATACATTACAACTTATATCTGCACACAATGATGTGAACGCATAAGTGAACTTGAACTAAGTTACGAGGTTGTCAGAATGTGTAACCTATTAACACCGCGCTGAAACACGGCAACTAAACCCAAAGAATTCACATGGTTTTAATACAAGTGTTCTCATTAGAATATGTTATGTAATATGACATTATCTATCGGATTTCATGTATTATCTTATTGTCCGATGATGATATGGTGGCCAATATATCACGCATCCCTACTTTGTAACAATCCACGCTAATTGCACTAAAACCGAATCACCAATGGTCAAAGCACGAGGCCACTAAAGCATCAATCTACAACCTGTACAACATCATCCTTATCAGAAAGTGTCAGCATCAGAGGTGAGGGTAATTCTGGCCGCTGTTTTCTGAGCTTGTGGTTAGCAATGATATGGCAATGCAGGCGGCAGACTCAGGATGTCTGCTTTCAATCAGAGCTGCTCTTAAAGCAAACAACAGCAGACCAGAGCAGGCCATCTACTTCATCTCTGTCTGCAAGGCTACCTCCCGGAGGGACTCGACAAGACTCATTACGCTCAATCAGCACTGCCCCCACTTCATAAGGAGCTCTTACTATATGACCACCCGAGTCCTCATTCAACCTACAAGACGAGACTCCATTCAACATGATTCGTATCGGGCTGATTCCAGCAGGGAGCAGTGGGCCATTCTGGATATGAAATTCAATATATAGTATGGATGATTGCTGAAGTGGCCCGCAGTGAATGAACAGATAGAATGGTGCTTGTGTGTGTGTGTGTGTGCTACAGAGACGTTGTGCATTATTGATGACACATACAGCAGGCAGGGCTATAGAGCCCTAATGCACGGAACGTCCATATAAAGCGAAGCATATAGCGTTACACATTACATCACCCAGCAACCTCCCGCCTCCACTCAGTCGCCCCATCTGCAGCACACCTCCACTGGGATGCATTTTTAATTAAGACTGGGGATCAAATAGGCCCAATGAAAAATGTCCACATGGATCCTGATCAGAACATGGAAAACAAAATTTGAATAACATGGATCTGTAACTGCAACATTCAAAAACGGTTTGCAAGCAGTTTGTAGCTGACTAGTAATACTAACCTGCATCTTCCAAAGCCAGACAACAACAACCAGAAACAACATTTTCAGAAAAGGGATTGAAGGAGTGCTTCGCTTCCCAATGCAAAACTAGCCAGCACAATGCAATGTCATTCTGGTCCCTAGATATGGATATGGTCGCTTCAGTGTGAGTCTAGGGCAGGGGTGGAGGGCTACAGTCCTGCAGAGGTTAGCTTCATACCTAATTAAACACACCTGATGATCAAGCTAATCAAGTCCTTCAAGATTATTTGAAAGCTACAGTTGTGTTGGAGCAAGGTTGGGACTCTGCAGGACTGAGGTTGGCTCCCCTGGTCTAGGAGATCTAAATCTAAAAGTCAGCATGAAATGAAATTTTACCCTATCTATTTTGTGAATGAGTGTTATACTATATCTTAAAGTGTGGTCAAAAGTACTGCCTTTGGTACCAAATAGTAGGGGTGGCACGAGATCTCGCGAGACTAATATGTGACGAGATTTCTCGTCGAGGCGAAAAGTAGTCTCGTGATGTTGCCATGACAGAGTGTTAGGATAATTAGGAAAGAATATGCCACCTCTACGTTTACATTACGCCTCCACTGTCGTTTTGCTTTGTATTTAAATAAAAAACATTTAATTCAGTTGGATAACGGTTGCCGCCGCATTTTGAAAGCGGCTCCCTGATGAATGCAAATATCTCTCAATATGAAAGCTATTTTAGGCTGGGCAGTGTAGTTGTAACCATCTCTTAGCTCTGTATCAAAGAAAAAATTGGTCTTATTTGCACTTTTGAATATTGAGAGAGTGCGATTATGGTTGCACTTAATGTAAAGTGTTACCATAAAAACAAATAACAGTTTCTCTTAATCTTATTAAGCACAAACAATAAGGTTTCATTTGTTAACATTAGTTAATGCACTGTGAACTATCATGAACTAAAAATGAATGACTATTTTTATTAACTAACATAAATAAAGATTAATAAATACTGTAGCAAATATATTGCTCATTATTAGTTGATGTTGGTTAATACATTAATGTTAATAAATGAGACCTTATTGTAAAGTGTTAACATTTTTATTTATACTGTTTTCATTTCTATGATCAGTTTGTGGAAAGGAGTTCGGTTAGGAGGTCAAAGGTTGTAGAAGCTCATAAATCATGTACAGTAAGGTCTGAAGAGACTGAAATCATACAGAAGAGAAGTCAGTCAGTTGAGTTTGTGGCAAAACCTTTTACAGTACTTGAGTATTGTTGTCTTTTACTGCATATGATAATTCATACTAAGAAAGTAGAACTGAAATGACATTCATTACGAGATGATTAGTTAAAACATTTCAAATACACCTGCAGAATATTTTTTCTAGTCATGTATTTCACCATTGAGGATTTCTTAAAAATAGTGTGTAAAAATCTTGTCTCGTGAACTCAATCTCGAGTCTCGTCTCGTCTCGTGAGATACCCGTCTCGTCACACCCCTACCAAATAGGTACTGAAATTTTAAAAATGTGATGCTTTGAGTGCTGTTGAGTGGATTCGTAAACACCTCTGATTGGCTATTGTGTTCACACGCTCAACAGATATGTCTGTGATTGGTTACAACGATCAACGCATGGGAGCGTTTGAAAGCAGGACCGGTCCGCTGATAGACACCTGCTTTAAAACGCTCCTATGTTTATCTGTGTAAGCGCTCAGTGAAAAGCATCATTGTTGTCTATTTACAACATGTTTTTGAAGCGTTGACCATTGTAGCCAAATCAAAGACATATCTGATGAGCGCGTGAACACAATGGCCAATCAGGGGTGTTTACAAATCCACTCAACAGCGCTCAAAGCGTCACATTTTTAAATTTTCAGTACCAACTTGGTACCGAAGTCAGTAGTTTTGACAACACTAAGATCTTATTTTGAATGATTCATCCATATATTTCATGTTCATCAAAATTTCATAATCTTCCAGTGAAAATGACACTTCTCTCTGGTGACGTATGCAGGACTTCTCCAAACATTTTGTTTAACACCGGCCCTCTACAATCAACTGCAACTTGCATTCATTCTTAAGTGCAACGTCGACATTGCAAAATCCAATCAACAGCCGCTGAACAGAACAAAGTCCATATCCTATAGTTTTTGCTTTACAATAATCCATTACACAATCCATATCACAAAACTGGTCGTTACTTCATCGCAACTTTAACTTTGATTTGGAAAAGCTGCAATACAGGGTAATTTAGGAAGCCCAAACGGCGCTAGACGCATTATGTGCCTTAGCATTATACATGTTTTAGGGGTTTGCAACTACAAGTGTGTGCATTACCTTCAAGAACATCAAACAGCGTGGACTATTTTGGATCTCTGTGCCAGTACATATTTCACTAATGAAACAGTGCAGCAAAGCAAGAACAGCACGCACAATGAAGATGCAGGTGTGCTACCAATAATAATAATAAAGATCCTTCCAAACAATATAGTGTTGCACTGCAGATAAATAAAAGCCAACATGGTAGTGAGAAAGATGAAGAGGCCTGTCTGCAGTGGGTAATATTTATCTACATGCAGGGGCATGATTGCACAACTTTAAGCAATCGCAGCACATGGAAACAAACATCAAGCATAGTTATTCCACTGCATCTGAGTATTTACTAAAATGCATACTTTGACCAAAGAATTGTTACAAAACATTAGACTGTGCAGAGAAACAAAAATGTCAGGCTCATATGTGCAGAAAAGACAGGAAATTCATTTAAGACGAGAGAAATGCACAGCCACATTTTAAATGTATAACAAAGATATGTGCAGAGCAAGAATTGAAAGAAATGTGACCGAATGATAGGAAAGGAGTGGGATGTCTTATGTGCACGTCAGCGTTGAAGGCCACTGATTTCTATGAGCTTTTCAGCTATGTGATAAAAGAGCCTCTCTTTAGCAAACACACACAAAGGCAACTGCAGCGTTGCACAGATGAGCGTGCACTCAAAGATGCTTGTTTGTGATGCCTAGCGTATTTCTTACACACATGGTATACAAGTACATTCATACTTTAAGTATTAAACCGTGACCTTTAAATGGACCTCAAATCTGTACGTTTTCTCAACAGGCAAGAAAATACGAAAGGGAGACTAGAAACACTGTAAAACAGAACATTTCGCTCAGCAGTCTCCTTGCTTTAGACTGAGTATCAAAACCAGGGGTTCTGACTGTTCCACCGAATAATCAATTAGTTATCTACCAAAAGTACATCTTTTAACTCCTGTTGAAAGGCATTACACCAAGTTGAATCTCTTGAAATCTTGAATCTTAAACCACACGCGATTCTGGCAAAGGCTGCAATTTTTTTTTGAGCATCTTGTCAGTGAAGCATGGCTCTTTGATCAGTAGTAAATGCTGCTCCATCTGAAAGAGGGCGCTCTTACACAAACTCCAAATATCCCCCCCAGAATTGAGTTAACGCACATCGTTCCAGGAAATGCCTATGGACATCATACTATCGCTGTAGCTGAATAAACAGAAAATTAAAACGCTTTGATTAAACGTGACTAATAAACACACACAGTTCTTCAAGTCTTCTCGGGTATTTTCATGATAATAAAGTATATTTATACTTCAACGATAATCAACATAGCCTTTATCACTGTATAGAATACTATGAAATATGTTGTGTGCCCTAGGCCGTGTGTCCACCAAAGCATTTTTTCCCGCTACTAGCATATTTTTCCAATTGTTTTCAATGGGAGCGGCACATTCATAAAAAAAAAAAAAAAAAAAAAAAAGGCGGTAGCGTAACGAGGCAATGAGCGTCTATTTTATGCTGAAGCACGGAGTGCTCCGTGTTTTTACCTCAACTCCGGTTGCCTTGAGTTGAATGAAGTCTTGCTGCATCCCAATTCGCCTACTAATACTACGCCCTAAAAGTATGCACTCTTTCTGTGAACAAAAAGTACATACTTTTGAATATGTGTAACAAAAGAGTAGACAAGCTTTGGGACATACTATCACGTCATACAATTGCGTCTTTGCTCTCTGTCGCATCCTGTCACCGTGAACCGGCCTGTCAATCATCTTACATCCTCCACATTTCATTTAGCTAATTTCCTACCGTATCGGAGAGCAATGCAGTATCACGTTGATCTGCAGTCGCGGGTCTTTCATGTGGAGAACTCTCCTCGTATTAATGCATACTGATGCATTTAAAAGTGAATGGCCAATCGGATCTTTATAAAAGTCGACATTGGTATTGCAGATGAAATATAACACGGATAACATTAGATAAATGTTTTCTATCAGGTTGAACTGATTATTAGTCACTCAAACCTCTCAGCGTCGGTCGCGCGCATGTTTTGTAGTTTACTCATGTTTACTCATGTTTGTAGTTCTGAACTGAATCCTCATCCAAAGCGCAATGGGTTGTGGGCAATATTAGCCTTTATAGTGTGCACGGATCAACACTTCGAAAATCTACCGGAAATAGTAGACCATCCGGGGACTTTTGGCATACTCTTTTCAACATACTATGCTTTGGGACACACTTATTTTAATCTCACATACTATTTAGGATGGATAGTATGGACATTGGGACGCAGAGCTAGCATCCAGCTGTCCAATCACAAATGAGGAGGGGCGGAACAAATACAACAGACCAACTGCCACATTCTGCTACAGATGACAACAAGCATAACGGAACAAAATAATTCACAATATTATCAAAATAATCTACATTTTTATAAAGAAATAGTACATAAGCTCTGAAATTAGATACAAGTAACAATTCCACAAATATTCTGTATCATAGCAAGCAAAGCATCTCAACGGAAAAAACACTGCGCTGCTGAAATGCTCTCAAGCCTCACAGGCATTTTCAGCGGCTGGAGTTTTCGTTTTGGTGGACACACGGCCTTAGGATTTAAAGTATTGCGAGTGTCAGTACCGTCACTGCCGCTGCCTGTAGAGCCTGTGCCACCAGTCCTCCCTCTCTCTCCTCCTCTCTCTCTCCCTCCCCCCGCCAGCCTGCCGCTTCCCCTCCCCCTCACTGCGGCAGCGCAGATGGTAGCTCAGTGACCTCGTCATTCCTGCCTCCTTGTTTTGATCCTGCAGTCCTGATTGTTCAGGCTAATCCCACACTCCCCGAGTCCTTGGCTGAGTGCCAGCGCTGTTATTAAGCACACAAAGGCTTTTCATTCTTGCTACCGTCACCGCCGCCGCTGCTTCTTTCTCTCTTTTTAGCCATTTCTCTTTCACCCTCTCCTGTTTGGACTCCATGGCCAGGCCAGTTTCTACCTCTACAGCTGTGTCCAGATCCAGAGCAGGGGAGTGGCCTCCGTCTCTCTTCTGTGCTGTTAATTACTAGATTTCAGTGAAAGGTTATTCCCTTATGTTGACAGAGAAAATAAATAATCTAAGATTGGTGTCACTGAGCAGTAAACACTATGAACCAGTGGTTCTCAAATGATTTCACATCAGGTAGTGACCCAATGCAGTATGAGAATTGTTTATCGTACAAATATGAACAAAATCCTACCTGAAGTTTATTAATATTATGCTAAAGTTAAGCCTCCTGCAAATATCTGAGCAGATGTCATGCAACAATCTAAGTATTTTTGTTTTTTGTATTTTGTAAGGTAAACTTATAGCATGCAATAATGGCTATAGTGAGACATAAATTATATAACCAAATACCGATTGTGTTACCATACTACTGTATGATAATAGCTACAAAACTCATGCCCAACCCTAAACCCTACCCCTTCAATACAACTCAATTGCTGTAGGATTTCATTGGAAAAACTAGGGAAAACCAACAGGATGAGCATCAGAATCGGTGGCATAGAGAAAAAGCGAGGAAAGCAAGGAAAGTAATGCGTAATTTGCTCAGAAAAAAATACTGGGCCAAAAACTGTATTAGTATTAGCCATATTGCCAGTTGATAGAGGAATTTGCACAAAAATACAGTAGAGTTCATATGGACTCCAACCTCTGACATCAAAAGATATGGGACTATCCCAGGTTTATATGTTTTGCCATTTTATTAAATGCATTTGCATCTGATTTGCACTAAATAAAATCAAGACATCAATATTTTTCCAACACAAAAAGGTGCTTTTTTGACAAAAATAAAACTGGCAAAACAGGCCCTGATTATCTACTTCCTATATCAGCCAAATTACAGTGTTATTACGGACATGATCGCTGATGTATTGTGCATGTATCTATTCTGTAGTGCACCCTCACTCACATTCATCCTTCATTTTCAGACAATTTGAAGATCTCTAAACCTGCGGACATTCAGGCATGTTGCTAGGCAACCTACTCACGCTACACTGCAGGGGAACATGCAAGGGACGTAACAGCAGATCTGGTGCAGGTTCATTTCAGGGAACCTTGATCTACTATTTACATGCATTTCTTCTCACAGTTAAAGCTTTAAATTGAATAAGGGGAATGGACTAAAGCAGAATTTTTATTTGTTTAGCAGCTGGTCATCTACTTCCTGAGGTACAGGAAGGCCAAAGGACAATTAGCTGGTGAAGAATGACGTCAATTACCATGGAGATTCTTCTCTGGTCCAAAACAGTCAGATAATAGGATTTTTTTCTCCCCTCTGAAGCCAACATCCTTAAAGTCAGCATGAGGTGAAAATTCACCCTCTCCATTTTCTAAACGCATGTTATAGATCTTGTTGTGACCAATTCATCCATGCATTTTTTTATTTAAAAAAACAATGTTGGTTGCACTTTATTTTACAGTACGTGTACTTAACCTTAACCCATGTAGTTAGGTAAGTTTAAGGGTAGGTTCAGGGTTAGTACTACCTATTAATTACCCAGTTATTGCAATGATGATAAGTACATAGTATGTACATGGGGAACAGGACTGTAAAATAAAGTTTCAACAACCGATGCACAGAACCAAGTCCCATTACTACATTTTTTTTTTCCATTTCGGGTAATCTGTTACAATAATCGGATACAAGTCACAATATGGAAGAAAACATCTAGCGCTACTTTGGTTTCATCGCAACCTTAAAAACAACAGGATGACTAAGGCTGTTTACCCCATGAGCATTAACGGTCTGTTGAATTCTGAGAATTAAACCAATCAAACATATGTACCAAAATCATATGGAAGTGTGTTCTGGTGCTGAATAGAGTGTTGCACTATGATGTATTTTTGTAGGCCAAAACCCAGAAGCGAGTTAGCATTTTAGCACATCCCGCTCTATCGTACCGAAGTCAATGGTTTTTTGAATGGGTTTTTGGTTAAATGGCTGAAATAAGGTCGGTGGTAAACAAGCTCAAGGTACGCTGTGACGCTGTTATGTGTCTTGAAAAAGACTGTTTTGCAATCTTGTTATGCTTATTATTGCGGTCTTACAATCAATTCTAATTTAAACTTAACGGGAATATGTTTTTAGATTAAAAAAAAATAAAAATCTTAGTGATGGTGACGTTGACGTTGAAATCGTGGGAACTTGGTGTAGTTTGTTTATAGCATACATTTAGCTTTTTTGCTTCTTGTGACTGCATTTAGGCTTCAAGTCATAAAAGTTGTGTTCATCTGTGAAAATGATCTTGGACAAAATGTGTAATTTTGTTGATCACAGGCCTTATTTTTTGCGATAATCAAAAGCCTATGGAAAAAATCCTATTGGGTTTTTGTCGAGGGAACCAGCGAGGTGCTAACTGCCGACTGGCCTACAAAGTGATGTCATAGTTCCACCACTCTATTGGAACAGGAAAGAGACTGTGAGAGTGTGATGTAGTTAAGACAGAGGACTGAAAGGAGATGAGGGGCAATGTGTTCTAGAGTGTCATCATGTGTCATAAAACAACGCGACCTCACACCTTTACAACCCCAACTCTCAATCAACACAGCCTTTGAAAATATATTGAACACTTAAACAGGGATAACAAATACAACAATACCACCATATCTAATCTACTAACCTGTGAACGGATTTAATACTGTTATAAAAAGTCACGTCATTTTATTAATCAGGATTGCATTAGATTGTGAAAAGTGGGTATTCAACACCAGAATGTAACCAGACCTGAATGTAAGTTTGAGACGGTTCTTTCTTTTAAATAGTGTGCACTGATGACATGCATTAATAAAAATCTCCTATTATGAAAGCTACAATACAATCACTCAGCACATTCACTGCAATGTCCACTTTTGTTCTAAAACCAAATGTTACCATTTACCCTTTCTCATTTCCTTCTTCCAAACATGCACACTTGCTGTCACTCCCTCACAAACAAAAACACTAAGAAAAAAAGTTTATAGATGCCAAACACTTGCCAAAGTTTTAAATAAGCATGTGGTTGGGGTTGGTATCAACTATTTTTTTTTTTTTTTTTTTTTTTTAAATGCTGGATTTAACTGTCCAGAGTTCAACTCCCAGCCTGGTCTCTCTTAAACATATCTTCAGGAATGCCAAATGCACAGCACTAAACTCACAAAAAGACTGTGGCCTTAAAGTAGAGGATGGTGGAGTCGTAAGGGAAAACTCTCCAATGATTGCTCATGGGCGCGTGAAAGCTGAACCAGATAGGGCAGGACAGACCTCACACCTGCTCCAGCAACAGCTGCTCTCCATGTCTCTGACACTCCCTGTCCTTTGCTCTCGGCTACAATCCCCTCAGCATTGCCCAACACCTGCAACCACCCACTACCTTGGCGCCTACCTGCTGTTTCCTTCCACATAGGTGCCAAGGCACTGTGCACACACTCATAAAACCGGCACACCACACAACATTGCAAGCTCAAATATCTGAGCAGATCACTGAATAAAGAAAATGGCTCTACCACAAAAGTAGTCCATGTCACTCGTACACTAGGGCTCAAATATCCAACTTACCATGGGCCACTCCCTTCCACTAGAACCACAAAACTGAGTTGAGAGGACTACTCAAGAGTAGCCAAAATGTTCAATGATGAAGATGCATGAAGCAAGGGAAGTGTTGAACTTTGTGAATGACAGGTGTTCAATCTTTCAGATTCTGTGCATGCCTAGTAATCTGTCTAGGCAAGAGCTGTCAGGTCAAAGTAATCCAAAGGATGTATAGGTGTGAGCGTAGTGAGCTTTAGACCCGGACCCAGCACTGGATTACAGCACCTGTGTGCTCCCGTCCTTGACCTTAAGGAAGCCGCGGGGCCTGTTATTGCATCAGTCTGGAGTCAACAACATTTTTGCCAGCTCTACTGAGTCCTCACACATTGCTCAGAAAAGAGTGACATCCTCTTAAATATGCAATATGCCTGATATTACAGCATACAGCACAGACCAGCAGCATTATGTAAAATCCAGACCAAAACACACCTAGATTCTCAGCTTGTCCCAACATGCAAGGCTGCAATCCTAGATACCAGGTGTTGATTCATGTTGGGCATATATTATTGATGCTCTAATTCAGGGAGGCTCTTGGACGTGAGAAAATTTGCATTGAAATTCTTTTGTGACCATCACAACCCCCAGATTTACACATTCTACTCAAAAGTTTGGCTTGCAACTTCTGTCTGTTTTCTCATAGCATCTGTATTGATTTGGGCTGACTAGACATATTTTAACCTCTGTGGTTTTGCCGCCTCCTGCGTCCACACAGTCTAAATTCCGTCCTGGAGATTCAAGCAGCTCTCCACCTCTCTGCCAGACCATGACATCACTCCTCCAAAGCTGCTCTATATTTAGCTGCTCACCCCCCGTTGAGCCTCACAACTCTAGGCCCGACTCCCTCCTCCCTCTCCTTACTGTTCTCTTTCCCTCAGATGGCTCATCCCTCGCCGAGAGATGAAGGGGAGGGGAAAAGATTCGGTGAGTTGAAAGAAGAGAAGGGGGGGGGGGGGGGGGGTGCACAGGAAGAGAGGGGAGGTGATTGAGATGGCATGAGCTATGGCACCATAAATAAAAGGCAACCTCCATAAACTGGCTAGCCTCTGCAATGCTCCCAATCTCCTTTCTGTGCTCTCACGCAATTTCATCAGTCTGCACGGATGACGGCTCGGCATTGCAAGGCTTTGCCTGCCCAACCAAGGAACAAGAAGAGGAGGGGTGGAGCAGAAGAGTATCAAAAAGAGAAGGGGAGTGGGAAGCACAAAAATTTGTGCTTTCATTTGAAAATCCTCCTGGCACAGAATAACATCCTGGCTCGTGCAGCAATTTATTCACACAATCACCTTGCTGCTAAAGTCAAAGCGTGGTGGTGCGGAGGAGGCGGTGCCAGAGACAGTTGGGCCGAAATTGCCACGCTCAGCATCTGCGCACAGACAGGATTTTTACAGCCATTCCTCACTCTCCCAGCCAGACAGAACAAGGCTCTGCAGGTCTAAGCAAAACATCTGGTGAAAGGTTTAGAAATGGTTGTTCAACCTCCTGGAAAACTACAGTTGCAGACGCAAGCCCTGGTCACGAAATCTCCAGTCGGCAGGATTCTGTGTTGTGTCCTAGCAGTCTAGAGTACTGGCCAAATGCTACTGGGCATACACTCAGCAGTTGGTGATGGAAAGTCCAAAAGCCATGCCAGAGGAAAGTGTGATGGGGAAGGGAGGACTGGTCCACTTTATAATGTAACATTGTTTGGACTACAGACAGAGCTGTAGTTTTTGGGTTCATACAGAATTTTCACAGGTTGATGATTGCTGTTCACACCTACTATACCGGCATATTAAAACTGGATGATCACTGTGTATATTTTGTGTAGAAGACACAAAACCAACTCTGTTTGTCCAGTAGTTCTCTGGGCTGCCATGACGTGGCAATCCTCAGGGTCTGAAGTGCTGTGTCTTTGCCATGGGCTTTGGCAAAGACAGAAAAAGAGGAGGTGGTCTCACTAAAGGTCACAGTACTGGAAAATCTCAACTGAATGTGTCTGTGGAGATGGAAATGTAATATGGAGCAGACAGACGTGGCTTTTTATTTCCCCTGACCACAGCGCTCCAATGTACAGCAGCAAGAAAGACAGGAGCTCGTACAAGAGGCCACTTCAGCCTTCAAGCACACTGATCAGTGGTGTCAGTGAAAGGCCAATAGAGATGGGCTATATGAAAGGATGCAGTGTCTAGACATATGCATCAATCCCCTGATTTCGCCCAAGAACTACTCCAGAAAACTAGGAAGAATAGGAATGTTTTTGAAAATTTTCAGTTTCAGTTTTAAGGTGCTTTATTGCATGACATGTATTGCCAAAAACATTCACAGTGACCAAAAATATGCCACTCAAACTAAAATGTAATTATTACAATAAATTATGAAAGAGCATTAATAAATTATGCTAGAGACAAAGAAGGGAGTCCTATCACTCACTATTATTCAAATTGTTAGACACATACTGTGCTGCTAGAACCAAACAGTCTGCACAGAGTGACAGAGTGAAATCAAACTGATTCTAACCAACACTTGTGCAATTCCATAATATTCCCGTTGCATTTCCATTTAGTCAGAAGTGTTAGGTCGCTATATTAGGTGTGTTTGTTTCAGTGGGGGCAGGTGAACAGTAGATCGGGTTCATCTCATTCCAATCACGTAGTGTGCTGATGCTTACTTCTCTGCCCCCCATGCAAATTGTGCAGTCCAACAGGCTGTTGTCAAGGCAACTGCAAGTGTCCAGCCCCGTCGCATGAGGATGTAAAAAAAAAAAAAACCAGCTACTAGGATGATTTCAAGTGTTTGACAGTAAACAAGAGTGTTGTTTCATAACAGACTGGATGTGAAGCTTAAAGCAGAATATCATATTTTGATACAGAATCTGATTTTTATTTTCATATATATACTAGGGCTGGGTTAAAAAAAAAAAAAAATTATATATAATTATATATATATATATATATATATATATATATATATATATATATATATATATATATATATATATATATATATATATATATATATATACACACATATATACACATATATATATATATATATATATACACATATATATATATATATACACACACACACACACACACACACACACATTTCTCAATTTTAATCGATTCTCATTTTTATGAACCAATATCAATTCTTTTAATCCCAAGAATCTATCTTTTAGTCTATCCTGTTTTTAGTTGATGAATGAACAGAATATTCTAGCACCTCCAATCCATTAAGTCACAATAAGCTTTGCGCTCTGTTTCTTCTGATATGAAACAAAGTCTCAGATTTCAAATCTTGTGCAATATATTATGAAATTCAAACAATCAATTCTGTCTGGCGTTCTTTAATGTGGCGTGACAGATCGCCGTAGTGCCTCAGGTCAAGCAAAGCAAAAGCATGAAGACCATGTCAACTGATCATCTCTTCCACTTTACTACTAGTTATGGAATGAAATGAATGTAAATGAACAGGAGGCATGTTAAAAGATACAGAAATCCTTACGTCTCATGTAATCGCTCAGTGTTTCAATCACGGAAAGACGTCAATAAAACAGCTTGTAAACAATGTCATGTAATGTTACATTTACCTCATAAAAGACATTCACTGATCATAAACATGTTAATCAGCTAAAACAAAAAGAATGAAAAACATTTGTTAACATTTTGCAGCATATTAAATATTCATTATTTTACTGTATGTTTGAATAAATCCATCAACTTATGACAGCCACCATTAAAATGTTTATATATTCTAAAAAAACCCAAATTGGATTAGAAACAATTGTCATTATAAAGTTAGCATTATAACTTTATTACTGTAAAAAGTTCCTTGTGTAATTTAAGTAATTTTATACAAAACAGTTAATTTTAACCGTTAATATTATTGTAATGTAGTACCAACTGTCAATACCCAGCCCTAATATATAGAGAAAGAGAGACCATGAACTTATCGTGAAATTAAGCATACAACATTTATCGTTTAGCATGTTCAATCTGTCAATTTGTCATTCAAGTAAACTACAGATTTAAGGGTGATTTTCGCAAAACAGTAGTTTCTGAAAGTTTTTTTAAGGTAAATTTAGGTATCTTTACAAAAAAAAGGGACACTTGGACACTAAAGGACACCAAATAACCAAATGATATAAGGAGTCCATTTAATTAATAAATTTATGCAAATTCAGTGTATAGTATGTGTACAGTGCAACAGCAAAGAGCTCGTTTACATTTTAGACAAGTCAAGTTGCAATGCCAAAAGAGACCACATGAAGATGTCAAAAAAAAAAAAAATCTAAACCAATCATATTGACCTGACTATATACCTACTACAGTACACAGATCTATTCAGAATTACTAAACACTGCAACATACACATGACAGAAATATTATCCTTAATGTGTGTGGAAACAACATGAATGTAGTGAAATATGTCTGTGTATAAACACAATGTGAATAAGTCACTGAAAATGCAACGTGAGTCTCTATTCTCTCTGCCATCTCTGATGTAATCAGCCTGGTTTTTCTTTACATTACAAAAAAGACTGATCATAAGTTCAGCACAAAGATATGTTAAAATAATCAAGAAAAAAAAAAAACAGTCCTGGTATTGGAATCTTAATCCTAGTGATCACAGTTAATGGCTAATGTGGAATTGTTTTGACCCAGTGGTTGGGTCAAATGTTTGCTTAACTAGCTGGGCAGTTTCATTTAAGTCAACTATTGTTTAAAATTACTATATGGCTGACTTAAGGCCAGAACACACCAAGCTGACGCCGACGAACTAGTGCCGACGAAAGCAGACTGTGGGGTTGGCTCACGTTGGCAGCGTCTGTGTCCAAAGTTGCCCTGACACACCAAACTAGGGCTGGGCGATATATCGCATACGATTGTCACGCGCATTTCGTCAGTAAAGCCGGTTCCCTGATTACCGTTAAATCCGGTAAATGGCAATTTCGCGGTAATCAGGGAGCCGGCTTTACTGACGAAATGCGCGTGACAATCGCATGCGATATATCGCCCAGCCCTACACCAAACCAATGCTAAACAGCCGACGGCCAAGTAGCACGTCAGTTCTGCACCTGCGTGAGATGAAATGCCTTTCCGAACCAGCAGGCGGCAGTAGCTGAACAGCCAATCAGAATGATCAGATGGCCCGACGGACCGATGAGCTCCAACTAGTGTTGCACGATATACCGGTACTAGAAAGGTATCGCGATACCCTGCTTTTAAAAACGGTCCGGTTCTTCATTTTATTAGTACCGGTACTTTGAGTGCCAGCTGTATTTCCTAAAGTGCGACAGCAGGGGGCAATGGGAGTGCGTGTTTATTCCTCTCAACTGCGCAGCGGCTTTTATGGTGGCGAAACGAGAGGTATGGTTTCAAACACAGGTGCTCTTGCAGACGACCGTCCACAAATTGTTGAGAAAGCAGATGCACTAAGCGAAATATGGCATTTTTTTGCTTACATTTCCGACAGTCAGGGCAAGCCCACGGACACCACAAAGCCGAAGGGAGTCAAAAGCATCTTGCCGACAAACATGAAATGATTTGTACAAATCATTTAAAGAGCGACAGGTTAGTGAATGTGATACCAGCGTTATGTTTATGCTCTCAAACATTAAATGAGTGTTATTTATTTATTTTACTCGTGCAAGCAGACCTCCGCAAAGAGGTGTACTGTTGAGTCTAAGTTTAATAAGTGATATCTGGTTGCAAAAATAAAATTAATTTAAAAATACATAAACATGTGAAGGGTATATACAGATATTTTAAACCAATTTATGCTTTAATAACATGGCTCTAATTATTTACAGTAATATAATTTTTTACAATAATCTTACTGTCAAAAACACCCAAATGTATAAAAAAAAGCATAACAGCAAATAATTTACAATTTTATTGAGCATGAAAATAATAAACATTAAAAATTATATTAAATCTAACTCTAACTTCATGGCAATGAAACTCCCAAATCCAGAATTATCAGCCTGCACACTTTCGAAGAAAGAAGTTCTGTCATATGTGTTATTTATTTACTTTTCCTGCTGTTTTAGGTTTTTGCCATAGTATCGTTTAAGTATCGGTATCGTGATATTTAAGTTGGGTATCGTATCGAAGTCAAAATTTTGGTATCGTGACAACACTAGCTCCAACGCCGATTCAACATTTCAAATCGGCCGAAAAAAAGCAGACGAGGACCAACTTCAGCCGACGGTGCGGAACACACTGAGAAAACTTAGTCGGCCGACGATGAAAAACTGCCCAACGGCCGACCGTCAGCTTGGTGTATTCCTGCCTTTAAAATGAACCCAAAATAGGTTGAAAATTAAACACATAATTACTAGAGGCAACAATAATAATCAAAAGGTGAATATATATTAATAAGCAATTTAATAAATGTTTATTGCTTAATTATAATTCATTAAACATACTAATAAATGTTTACTTATTAAACATTAATAAATGTTAATTTCCAACATATTTTGGTTTCATTTTAAGCAAGCAATACAGTCATTTTTGAACAATAGTTGAGTTAAATAAAACTACCTAGCAGGTCTGGCAAATATTTAACCCAACTGCTGGGTCAAAAAAGCCCATTCTCTGTGTTAAAACAACCAAATCGACTAGTGAAAGGTATCTTTTGGGCTGTCTGTGTTTTACAGACCTGGACAAGAGCATTTGAAGAGCCCTGAACTCCAATTACTACTGTCCTACTCACTCTCTACATCATACAGCCTCTCCTTTCCATCATGCCCTTTCATGCTAATAATATTATTGATCTTCCACCCATTCACATCACATCCAGCCTGTATAATATTCAACCCTCCCGTCTCAATTCCCCAGACTGCTACTCCAGAAGAGCAGGCAGCATTTTTAACCCATCGGACATGGCGCGATGATGGAAGATGATCTGATGGATGCGTGCTGAAGGCTCGGTGCGGTTTAGAGGACAGTGGAAGGCAGGGGCTGCATGTTGGTGTGGGCAGGGTCGGCTTTCTCAATATGCAGCATGCGTTTCCCGCTGGGTGGAAATATTCATGATGCAAGCTCATGTCTTTCAATCGACAGGCACTTTCAGCCTGATCAGCACTGTGGCTCTGAGAGCACAAGCAGCTCTGGCAAAGGCAGAGGCGCCCAGATTAGACTGGCATTTCGCTTTTAGCTGATATAGTCATAAGAGCGGCGAGATGACAGGGGAAGAAAGACTGAAAGAAAAAGGAACATTAGCTTTAGGGAAGGAGGTACAAGGAGAATTTACAATGAAGGATAGGAGAAAATGGATGGATAAAAGAGTGACGGACAGAGAGGGTGAAATGTTACAAGCAACGCATTTCTGCTTTCTCAGCACTTTTACAGCACACCCTCAATTAACAATCCTAATGGCCTTAATATTTATGATTAACTCATTGGCACTGTCTCCATTGGCATGGCCACTTGTAAAGTACTTGTTCATCTTTATTTTGTGCATTTAGTAAGTGGCTACGTAATAGGCAGGAAAATGTGCAGTCAGCAGGTCATTATCACAAAATAAACCCCTTCAGGATGATTCAAGACCCCTCCAATTCAAGTTAGGATGCAGAATACCATGACCAGCAGACATTATGCTTTACATGCAGTGCAAGGCTAAGTACAATTTATCTTAAAAGTTGCGATGCATGACGTAGACGGAAATACAGATCCAGTGTCTACAGAGCAAATGTGCAAAGACTAAGTCAAACGCCCTTTGCAAAATAGGTAAAATAACGATGTCGGACGATTTTGAAGTTGGAGCAGAAAATGAGTTTTTCGCCCTACCACGGCACTTCTGCCTACATCACCCTTGACCTTTCCAATGTGATTACGTAATGCTTGGCGCATCGCAGAGCAGTGCAAGACAAGCATTTGTGATTAAAAAGTATATAATTTTTTTCTTTTTTTTTTTTTAGATAAGACTCTTATTCCTCGTCTGGGATCGTGTAGAGCTCTTTGAAGCTGCACTGAAAGTGCAATTTGGACCTTCAACCTGTTGAAAGCCGTTGAAGTCCGCTATATGGAGAAAAATCCTGGAATGTTTTCCTCGCATCTTAATTTCTTTTCAACTGAAGACAGACAAACATCTTGAATGACATGGGGGTGAGTAAATTATCAGGAAATTTTAATTCTGAAGTGAACTAATCCTTTAAAAGCAGCAGACTGAAGTGCATGCTTCTAATTAATGATATCCTCCATTGGTTTGGACACCAATATAGTGATTCTTGGTGTGAACAGGCCTTCACTGTGATTAGCTGTGGAACAGTGACTCTCTTGGACTCTCTAGCGCTATGGAAGTGTTCACCAGAAAGTGAAGTGATTTATTATGTAAATCTACAGCTGTGACCATGTATCCTAGTCTACCTGGGACACAGGATAATAGTACATACGCATGCTGACATGGCAGAAGTCTCAAATTAGTCATGGGTTTCACGCATGGGCTCTAACATGCTTGCTATTTCATTGGATTTGCATTTTTAAACCCCACATTCCTTCCAAATCCCACACAAGACCTTATTCCCGCTGGCCAGAGACAGGAAAAGACAGAATTGAAGGAGAGAGAAAGATTCAGTGGAGTGAGAGAGAAAACCCAGTAATAAATCTGGCTGATGCAATCTAATGGAACATTATATTAGGACGGGCTCAGTGCTCAGTAAATAATGGAGTTCTTACAGTCAGAGAGATAATGCGTCCACCCTGGGGACAGAGAGAGAGAGAGAGAGAGAGAGAGAGAGAGGGAGAGACACTATTAGGTATGATCAGTATCCTTCCATTGCATTGGTGATTGAGCCACATCACTCTGGCCACACAGGTGGCACAGGCCCGAGAGATGTGTCTGGACCTCAACAGTGTGAGAGGTCAGTCAAAGCTCAGACAGAGAGAAACAAAGCAGTGAAATGCATTCTCAACTGGTGAAAACACAAAATCGACCAACAGAATCATTTTCAATTTGCAATCTGAAACACACTAGTTGTTGCTGTGAGTTTTGCATTAATCATATTATTCAATTTACAAATATAACAGCAAACATTTTTTTTGTTGACTTTACTTAAATGTCCCACAATTTAATTTAATTGTAAAAATCTGTACTATTTGCATACTAAACCTTTGTTACTCAGAAAATCCAAGTTAAGATAAACTGAAAAAAAGATACTGAGGCAGGGCAACCTTCATATAATTTTCACTCATTTCCCCCTCTTCTGCAATTATCTTTCTCTTTAGTTGCATTCACTCATTTACTAAAGTAATGGTAAATGTTGTTAAATTGTCAATACAACTGAAAATGTTGAGAGAACATCACAGCTAACTTAAAGGATTAGTCCACTTTTAAATACACTTTTCCTGATAAATTTACTCACCCCCATGTCATCCAAGATGTTTATGTCTTTCTTTCGTCAGTCGAAAAGAAATGAAGGTTTTTGAGGAAAACATTCCAGGATTATTCTCCTTACAGTGGATTTCAATGGCTACCAACAGGTTGAAGGTCAAAATTACAGTTTCAGTGCAGCTTCAAGGGCTTTAAACGATACCAGATGAGTAATAAGGGTCTTATCAAGCGAATCGATCGGTCATTTTAGAAAAAAATACAAGTTTATGCTTTATAAACAAAATATTGCACTGAACGTACTTTCCACTTCCGCATTCTTCATAGCGCTTACGGTGAATGTCCTACGCCTTCCCTATTCAAGTTACGGAAAAAAACGAAACTGGCGATGCGTTCGTTCCGTAAGTAGAATAGGGAAGGCGTAGAACATTCACCGTAAGCGCTATGAAGAATGCGGAAGCGGAAAGTACGTTCAATGCGATATTTTGTTTATAAAGCATAAACGGTTGTATTTTTTTCGAAAATGACCGATCGATTCGCTAAATAAGACCCTTATTACTCATCTGGTATCGTTTAAAGCCCTTGAAGCTGCACTTAAACTGTAATTTTGACCTTCAACCTGTTGGTAGCCATTGAAATCCACTGTAAGGAGAATAATCCTGGAATGTTTTCCTCAAAAACCTTCATTTCTTTTCGACTGACGAAAGAAAGACATGAACATCTTGGATGACATGGGGGTGAGTAAATTTATCAGGAAAAGTGTATTTAAAAGTGGACTAATCCTTTAAATTGATGCTGAACCCCTGAAATTGCTTTGTTTCAATATGGTGATCAGCGTTCCATTTGGTTGGGCACTTTTTTTATTTTTCAACAATTTTCTTCCTATCAGTATGTCATGTGTGTAAGAGGGACACTGTAAAAAGTGTTACATAAATTCAATCAGCTTAAGGTAGTCCAACACAAAAAACCAACAGATTTTCTTTTGTATTAACTTTTAATTGTCAGTTTCAATCAGAAATTTCAGGTAAACTTAATATTTTCATTTATCTACTCACTTTTGTTTTTGTATATTGAATATGTATATTCAAATGTACAAATACATATTGAATATATACAAGAATGTGACATCATTCCTTAATCATTTATTGTAAACATTTAAAGAGTGGTTTGAAAAGAAATTTAAAAAACATGGCATACAAGCTATCCAGTCGTTACAGCAAGTATAATTACACAGGAAACGAAAACATCTCTTCTGGAGTAAAGAAGAGGTAAGGAGAGAGAAAGAGAGGTAATGAAAGAAGTACGATGATCGCTATGCTATTTCAGTTCAGAAATAGGCTATAAGCGACATGGGCGAGACTGTCTCAGTAAGAGAAACAGACGTATATGGCGCTCTCTGAACCCAGTTCACGACGAAATGACAGGAACACCACATTCCTTTCAGGGGAAAGAGGTTGGGAGCAAGAACTTTATTTTACGTAAAGTATAACTAACCAGTAGTAGCTATAAATCAAATTGAGCTCATTGTTAAATGTAGTGTTCCACTGATGCCCTATTATGACGGGCAAATATATACGCAACGCAGCACATAATGTAGTAGAAACATTGAACAGCAACCCACTTAATGGGTCTCTTTGGTTGGGTTTTTTCCTGACTGCTCCTGGCACTAAGTCCAAGTCAAACAAGAGCTGGTGACAAGGGTAGTAAACCCCTTCCAAGTCTGACACTGCAGGGGTCTGTTAGACTCTGCTGTAGAATGGCAGACAATTTAATCTGCAAAGTAAACTATGTAAAAGGAAAGCTTTCAATAGTAGTCTATTGCAAACAGTTTCACCAGTCAGTGACCCTGCTGATTTTAACTTGATTTGTTATTCAGTTTGTCAGAACTCCATCTGTCACAAAACCAGCAAGACTTGTCTAAATTTCTTTCTTATACTTTTTCTTTTCATTGACCTAGAGGCATGAGTGTAGTTTTATCATGTAGTTGGGCTACAGCAAATAAAATGGGGGGAAAAACCCTTTGGTTTCCTGGCTAAACAAGTTCAACTGGGGTAAAAGTTGGTTTCAATACATGCAATGGTCACGGATCATTTCTTCAGTACACTGTATCTCTTTGATTCACTTACAAGGTACTATACATACTTCCTTAGCGGAGAAAAGTTACCAGGTCAACTGGCAAGTGATTTTTACTTGCATTTGCTTGATGAGTGTTCATTTTGTATCCTATTGCCAACTGTTCGTTCAGTCCTGGGTGCAATCTGAGGCCAAGCAACAGCCGTTACTCTCACATCTGGGGCTGAAAAGACCCATGGCAGTTTCTCCCTCTGTCCAGTGAACAATACAATGGGATTTAGGAAGGGTGTAAAACTCCTCTGTCTATCATTGAGAACCCAGCGAGAGGTCACGGAAAAGGCCACTTGCGTCCTGAAAGAGTAGCTGAGTGAAATTACAACTAGAGCCGCACAAAAGCAATACGGAGAAAGCTGCCGTGCACTCCCAGCAGAGCAGCGAACAGTGCAGGAGTGGTGAGCAATGTGACATTGGCCAACCCCAGGATCTCCTTTCAGGACAAAGGTCAGGCCGCTGGGCCTATAATACACAGAGCTCCCTTTCATAGCCCAGCAGCGCACAAAGACGAAAGCTTGAAAAGAGCTGAGACCAGTCTCCTTCTTGACACCCATCTAATTTAGCTCTTTTTTTTCCAGGCTCTCTGCTTCTCCTTAGTTAGAGATGTGGACATCCCACAAGCAGAGGGGAAAACTGCTACTTATTGAGTCAAAACATTCATTACATCCCTTGCTCTGATCTATTCTGTGCTCTTCTATCCATTGCATTGCTATGCAGCTGAATAAAAGTAGATTACCACTACCTTACAAAAGAAGTTGGAGTTCTCCAAATGGTTGTACTGTTGGTTGCTAGAAGGCATTTAAACTTAAACATAGTATTCAACTGAATTAAGCTGCGTTTCCACCACAGGAACTTTCCCCAGAAACTAGGGACTTTGGGATGGTACTCGGTGTGTTTCAACTGCAGGAACTAGGGTCTAAATGAAGTTTCAGGTAAAAGTTTCCCCCTCAGAAAGTACCTAATCGTGAGGTGGTCCTTTTTCAAAGTAAAGGAACTTTCGGGGGAGGGACCTGGGCTATGAAAATGCTGATTGGTTGAGTTCACGCAGCATTTTGATTGGTTGACTCCATGCAGCAGTTTATTTTAACCACCATTTTTAAAAGTCTGTTTTGGTGTGTGCAGTAAGATTTGTTTGCTATTTGAATCAACAATGGAGTTTAAAAAAATACGACGATTGACCGACGACTTAATCTTCACGGTACTCTAGACCGCAATGGAAATGCAGACAGCAACAGGTCTGGGGAAAAAGTTCCTGTGATAAAAGTTCCTAGGACAAATTGTTCCGTGTAATTTTGGTGGAAACCAGGCTTTAGGTGGCAAATCACATGATCTTTACTGTCTGCACTCCAATTAGCATTAATCATATTGCATCACTGCATTTGCATGAACTCAAATGGCCCCATTGTCAACAGTCATTGACAATGACCGACTAACAGAATTCAAGGAGTCCACCACTATGATGGCATTTCCTCATAGTAACTGATAAGTAATCTCAACAATAAGAATACTATGCGCTTACTGAACACTTAGCACAAGTGAAAGTAGATGACCCAGTTAAACCAAAAGCTGACAATAAAAGTGAGCACAAAATAAATCAAAAGAATCTCATTGCTCATTCAGTGATTGATTAGGAGGAGGTTTAGACCCTCTGCTGACCAATTACCCTGAGGCCCTATCAAGTGTCCCCAAGAGAGAGGGCAACCCATCTGCAACATTTGCTCAGAATTGAATGACAATTAAAAATGACCCTGGTGTAGCGACATCCGAGAAAAACGTACAACTGCATTTACAATTCATTAATGACTACAAAAACTATATCAATAAAATGAGTAGTAAAAGAAACCTTTTGAGACCAAATGGAACACCATGTAATGCCACCCAGCCTCTTCATGTAAACAGTGTTACACACAGACAAGGGATGTGCCAGTTTAAGTCATCTGACCGAGATGGCTGCCTGCCAACCGATATTCCAGGGTGTGGCATGTCTGCGCACACAAAAAACCAGAGCAAAACAAGCCTCTATTGATGCTTTCATGGCATAGGATGTGGGGAAAACAGGGAGGGAGCACACAGACAAGGGGAGCATTCTGGACTTCCTCTTTCGGAGGCAGCCATATGTCCTTTTGCAGGCCTGTTGCCCACCAGACACCTCGACAGTTCACGTGAACTTCGGACAGGCTAGAAGGAAGGCAGGGAGGCTGAGTAAGATGGCGGACTAAGCTAGGCTGGACAGATGGGGCATGTGTGGCGTGGGAAGGGTTAAGTCTGAGGAGGCCCCATCTGCCGCCTCGTCTGTTGTGCAGGCTGGCTGCTGGCCCCTGCTCGGCTCCAACAGAGAGAATGGACACAAAGTCGAACTGTGACTTCTTTCCATCTCTGAGCAGCTGATTACCCACAGATGCCCAGAATGTCCGGCCCCTTCAAGTTCTGAAACAAAACTGATTCCTTTGGAAAAAATATTTTTTCAGCCTTTTTCATGACACTTAATATATTTCCATATTTTTGTTTACGCTCTAAATTGTATTTTTTTTAAACTAGAAAACCATTGTAGCTTGTAGATTCAGAATGTTAAATATGAAAGTAAATGATGAACACGTTTTCGCACAATGTTTTTCACTAAATTAATTCAGGAGTGAAATGTTAACATGCATTATTTACATACACCAATATAACTAATAAACCACAGCCTTCATTTATCTATATTTTTATCAAAACATTGTAATACATAAATATGTCTGCAGGGTTCTTTTGTAAACACGTTTTATTGATGAAGCAGATAAATAATTGAATTTGTGCTTATAATCAATTTAGTTAAATTGACTAGAGATGCTCATAATTAACTGGTTAACCATTAACCAACAGTACGAATTTTGACTAATTAATACTATTAGTTAAATGATTAAAAATAGGGATGCATCGATTTGAACATTTTGGCCGATACCAATAATTCTTTATATTTTAAAGCCGATAAACGATATATTGGCCGATAAATCTAAATCCAAATTTTCATTTAAAAAAATTGAGAGGCTGATTACAAAAACAAAAGTTTTATTATTAAAAGCCATGTCCCAAGCACACAATTATGTTTTCATTATAATTTTATGTAGCCTATATGACAGACTTTGTTGAACTTAATTGTATTTTACATTTTGAAGTGATCATATTTCAAGCAATTCAAAACCATCATGGCAAACAGTGCACATCTGAAGGAAATAAGCCATTATTTAATTTACATAATTGTATAAATATCCACTAATTTTTCTTATGGGGCCGATAACGATAACATTAAAAATGAACATTTATCGGCTGATACTGATATGGTGGCCGATATATTGTGCATGCCTAGTTAAAATAGTAATACGTAATTTTTAAAGTAATTTTAAAATGTTAGCTGCATGGTTAAAAAAAAAAAGTGTTACACATGAAATTGCATTTTTAGGAGGGAAAAAAAAAAACAAACAAAAAAAACAGATGTCACATTTTAATATTACATTCAGAAATAAATGTAAAATACTGGTAAATAAAGCAAAATGTTTACAAACATTATAAATAATATAAACATAGCTATAAGCTATTTCAGTTCCTCTCACTCCACAACAAATCCTTCCAATTTAACTGCATTCAGAACAGAACAAGAAAGTAAGTAGCAAGCAAGCAAGTCAAAACAAAGTCATAATGAAACCGAAACAGAAACCGGCACTTGGCTTACATAGTCTACCTCTCTCATTTTACACGAATACAAATGTTTCCATATTCACAATGTATTTGGATGCTAAATTATTATTTATTATGTATACTAAGTTTTGGACTTCACTCACATTCCAATATCCACGTAAAACATTATCCTTCATATGTGCAAAAATAATGTACTTGACATAGCATAAGTGGGGCGGCGGTCAGACAGATTGCACAGATTGTACTACGGACTATTTAAATTCAGCAGCGTAACTTTTTATATATTTTGTTGACCATTTTATTTTGAAAATGAACATGCTGCGATGTCAAGTTAGCAAAGTTAGAACTTGTATGCTGTGTGTGCGTGAAGCGCCGGCGTGATTGATTGCTTAAATTTTTTTCTTTCCCATCAGCAGAAACAAATTAAAATACTCTGTCATTTATTGTCATACAGATAAGAGTAAGACATGATAGACATTTAAAACCGTAAAGGGTCTACTTTTATTTGTTTAAACTCACAATAAAAACAATATTCAACATAAATCACTGAGCAATACTCAATACAAGCACTGCGGTACACATTTCACTGCAAGCCAGGAAAAGAAAAGCACCGAATGCCACAATTGCAATTCCAAAGATAAATTCCTCTCCACGAGTTCAGGCCCATTCTGTGCTGGTTCTGTCCATTCAGCTGGCAGGAATCGCAGCCAGACGCCGGGAGGGGACACACAAACATGGCTGCTGTCACTGCGAGCCCTGTGATATGAAGAACACCTGGATCCGGAGAAGCTCAAACCTTCCCTAGAGTCAAAACATAAGCGAGCACAGTTCTTTCAGCGAGACTCAAGTGAGGTTATGCACATGCACACAAACATGCCCACCTGCTTTAAGAATGCTCTCAGATAAGAGCGGCTTTAAAACATTCAACCGAACAATACAACTCCTCCTGTCTATGAAGAAAACTTTTCACTATACAGAGACCAAACAAAAAGTAGATTAGTTGAACAACAGGGTTTATTCAATAAACACTTCCTTGACTTCTAACCTTTTATCTGCTGCAGTGGTGGGGCAGTGCAGATTGTGTGAACCATTTGCAGCAAACAAAGCATCCGGAAGTGATTATTTTCAACAAAAGGACAGTGACTACTGACTATGCCACAAAGTTGAGCCAATGATTACAATTAGTAATGCAGACAGAGCGCTCATGTGAGCCACCACAATACAGTTACTGTATGAACTAGTGTTGTCACAATACTGGAATTTCTAACTTCGATACGATACCTTGAAAAATATCAATATTAGATACCATTTTCAGTACCACGGGCGAAAAACTGCCATACAGATATTTTGATATCTAAATTTTTGCCCATCCATTGAAATTCTAGGCAATCAATATTTTCGGGGGAATGGGGGAAGGGTGTTCCCCTCTTGCACCTTGCTTTTAAATCGCTAATTTAAAAGCTAAAGTAAAATGAGCACGGCCGCATGGACATTCATAACAGTGTGGAACAGAGCAAGCATTTTCAATTAATGGAATGAATGAGCTTCCATAGTAATAAACTGGGTTTAAATCCAAAATATTGCCAAATCGGTTATTGCCTTCTACATTTCGCTTCGAAACCAAATCTTCCGCCATCGTCTTGTCAGTCAGCTCCTCACTCTCGTAATAAATAAAATCTGACTCCTGCTGCTGGTCTGTGCTGTGACTCTCGTTTGGCTCACGTTGCATTGAGCAGTTTAATTGTAATGTCTGCTCTGATTTTTATTACTCTAAAAAAATAAATCAAAATGACGTTGGGGGGTAGTGCCCTGGTGGGCAAGTGATGTAACCGGTGTTGTGGCTGAACACCGGTAACACCGTTAACACAGACTATCGCAGCAAGCCTAGTGGAAAATGAGTATTGGAACTGATATGACAGTATTACTAGTAGGAACACATAATAGCAACCAACAGTACAGGTGATGTTAAAAGATTAATGTTAAAACATTACGCAAATATTAGGGCCTCATGAAATCAGTTTAATTTTTCCAAATTCTGTCTGTTTTTTTGGAGGAAATTCTGTTGCATTTTAATAGTTTAATTACATTTTTATAGTCAAAAAGGATGTCTAATCAGTGAAATCAGTAAATTCACATTAATTCATTAATATTTTATGATATGATATAATTATGATAAAAACTTATCACATTATGTTGAGTATGTCCCAGGCCTAGGCTAATGCCAGTTAGTGAGAACTGTGGCACAGTTCTGACCATGAGCTTTGACAGAACAGAGGTGGAACTGATTAATACAATATTTGACAATATTTACACAACAGGACACTGGATATTTGAAATAACAAGCAGCTTCTCTCACCCAATTTCATGTTTCACATGGAATTATCACAGTGAATAAAGGTCAGCACCTCTAATGAGAGAAGAGAACAGCATGCGTGCACACTGAAGGGTTGTAAACAAGGACACTCCATCCCAAGAGTGATGTTGGCTTGAGACCAGATGAGGGACACTTAATAGGAAGGTCACTAAGCCCTGTGCTGGCAAAGCCAGGATGGGTTCGGTTCCCAGTACTGGGCTTTCATGTTACAAGCCTACTGAACACAGCTCTCAGCCCTTTCATAGGATTTCTGAGATCTGGACAAAATGTTAACAGCACTATTTCCTGAAACCAGAGCCTGTCAAACATAAACAATGAGAAAACAAGGTCATTCTGGTCAAATGCTGGCGAACAAGTTCTCATCTCTGATCTGCCTCCATGGAACAGCTCCCCATAATAGGTGCTCTGCACTTAAAGGGATAGTTCATCCAAAAATTAAAATGATCCTATGATTTACTCACCCTCAAGCCATCCTAGGTGTATATGGCTATCTTCTTTCAGACGAACACAAGGTAGTGAATGGTAGAGCCCAAAAAGCACATCCATCCATCATAAACATAATCCATATGGCTCCAGAGGGTTAATAAAGGCCTTCTGAAGCGAAGCCATGATTTTTGGTAAGAAAAAGATCCATATTAAAAACTTTATTAACTAAAATAACTAGCTTCTGTAAGACGACTTCAGGACGCTTCTGGAGCCCTTGTTTTTTATAATGGATGAATGCATCTTGGGGCTTCAAAACTGCACCACTCATTCACTACTATTATAAAGCTTGGAAGAGCCAGGATATTTTAAAATCTTCCATTGTGTTCTTCAGAACGAATATAGCCATATACATCTTGGATGGATTGAGGGTGAGTCAATTATGGGATAATTTTCATTTTTGAGTAAACTATCCCTGTAAAGCTCTCAAATAAGTTGTAAGAATGAATTGCCTGCATTTAGAAAAAAACCCAACAATATCTCAGTTGATAACTTATGCTTTACTCTTCGTCATGAGAAACTTGAAGCACTCTTACGTTCTTGTAATTTGATGAAAGATTACATTTTTTCTTTCTTTCTTTGAAATAACATGCATGGATGGATCATACACAATAATACCAGAACAGTGCACTGGGGCCTACTGTGATTGATTTTATGTTGACACCCATGTAGTCAATCCAAAAACATACTATGTGAACATAACCAAAGATCAGACAATGCGGTAAATCAGTTCTCTCAAAATTTTAACAACAGTCACCATGATTCAGCCAGTCAGAGGGTTATGGCATGTAGAGAGGGAGAAAGAAATACAAGGAAGCAGGGGGGAAAACCAAAACGTCACTGAGGAATGAAAAGGAGGGGGTGTAGAGAGCAGGAGTGCATACATACAAGCTCAGATTTATGCTTGTGTGCTTGTTCTTTACTTCTTTTTCAGGAATTAATGCATCTACAGTTGTGACAATTCAGATATGCAAGTCTTTATGAACATATTGTGAACATGTAACAACAGCTGACACGAGAAACAGATTTTCTATAATAAATGGTGGATGGGAACTGTGTTTATCTGCTCTCTGCAAACGCCACATGCACAAACTTAAAGCCTCTACACTACGGTCAGCTTTGTACATTTCATACACTTCCTATATTAGCAAATGGACAGGGACTTCCTCCATTGTACTGTCACAGTAAAGATAAAACACATTACATGTACAAAGAATCCAATTACTGCTCGCAGATTGAGTTGAAAGGGCGTCTATGGAAAACAATGCAACATCTCCGGCAGTTCTCCGTGTTCTTTAATCACCGTGCCGGAGACCCGTACAGCTGAACCAGCATGCTCAAATCAGGACTGCCCTGAGGCACCATGGGAGGGCTCTTTGGCTCAGATTAGAACATAAAACTCTAATTGGTTCCATTGGGTTTTGTAGTTCATTGGGCCTCTTGTCTGTCAAGTGGGCTTAGCGTTTATTTGATGCTGTGTAAATGCAGAGCGCGGCATCACGGTCTGATGCTCAAGACTTGGGGAAAACACCTAAAAATTTGGTTTCTTTTTAGAGCTGCACCACAAAAACAACACATCTCGTGGAGACACAACTATGAAGTCACAGAGTATCAACAAACCAGGTGTTGGCATAAAAAATGATGGTGCATCTAGTTTTGATGTGTACTGAAATTAGACCAAGGACAAGAACAATGGCTCTTTGTGCACTGTGATATGACATACCAAAAATCACACCCTTAACTGTCCCACCACAGTACCTAGATTTGTTCCTCGTCTTAACTTTCCGAGAGCCACGAGACACCCATCATCATGAGTTTCAGAGATTTTATGTTCTCTCTCAGTGTGGGACATGGGCAGAAGGACAAACACTGGCTCTAGTCTTGGCAGCATATCGCTCTAGATACGAGCGTCTCTTCATTTACTAAATGGACATGTCCGTTCATTTGCCAAAAGAGAGATGAATGATGAGACAAGTGAAGAGTTTAGAGCTGCACTTCCTTGCACATAAGTGCAACATGTAATCCGGAGGAAGAGGACCACACCCACAACCACAAACAACCTACAGCACTTCCTCTGAACTTGTGCTCTGAAACGTTCTCAGCGTGTCTGGTCTAAACAGAGTATTACAGCACTGAGCTGACTTGGAGAGACTGAGTTAAATGAGCTGCAACGCAACCAATCAGAAACCAGAGCAACTGGCAGGACTGGCATTGACTGCCAGGAACTACAGTGCATTCCAAATCACGCTGAAAACAGCATGCCAAAGGTACCCAGATGGTATACTATTTCCGGTGGATTTGTGCATCCATGCATTTTTTTTTTACATGCTAATACTACTCAAAACCCCCTTGTGCAACAGAAAAGGCTATGCATTCAGCTAGATGCAAATGCTTACGTGCAAACTCAAGTGCAATGAATTCATTTTGAGATTTGAGTCCTAATGTCACACTGTCAAAACTACATGGTAAATATACTTAAAGGAGTCCTTGATTATGATTTCATCTTTTTAACTTTAGTTAGTGCGTAATGTTGCTGTTTGAGCATAAACAACATCTGCAAAGTTATGACGCTCAAAGTTCAATGCAAAGGGAGATATTTTCTTTTACAGAAATTGCTTTTTAAGGACAACAACAAACGGCTGGTAGGGACTACAACAAGCTTCTTCCCGGGTTGGGGACATCACTAACAATAAAATTTACATAAACCCAGCACCCGAGAACACAAACAAAGGAGGTGAGGCCATGTTGGGCTGCTTTAGAGAAGAGGAAGAGTTGTTGTAGTAGAGTGTTACGCCGGACTGCTTCACAAACGAGGGTCAATTCAATGCTGGATTTGCACAAAAGATGAACATGACGGCACATGCTAGTGGATGAGTTGAATCAACTCCACAGCAACTACATAAATTTATCCACTAACCATTCAGAAATGTCCAGTTTAATTCTAAAAGTTGTAACTTCTTCCTGAGTCTCTCCATCAGTGTCGACTCCGGTTTGAACAATGTAAGGCTGAACACCGTTACTGACAATCCTCATTTTGGCTGCGTGAGATTCTCCAGCTTTGTTGTTGTTGAGCTGTTGAAGCTCAGCCCTCTTCTGTAAAGGGGGCCGGGAGAAGCAGCTCATTTGCATTTAAAGGGACACACAAAAATGGTTTTTGCTCACACCCAAATAGGGGCAAATTTGACAAGCTATAATAAATGATCTGTGGGGTATTTTGAGCTGAAACTTCAGAGACACATTCTGGGTACACCATCCTAAAGGTGCGGTCACATTAGCGTGATTGCATGTGACCAACTTGAAAATGAGCTAAATCTGCCTGAGGAACTTTCGCCCTCACATGAAACTCCTATTTGAATTACTGGATTTCACTCATGAACTTTTGCAGAGTAATGGTAAATGTAATTGCACATTAAGTGTTACCTCATTTGTACAAACCCTGGCAATGTTGAAATGTGTTCTAAGCAAAACAAAGCCGCTTTCTAAACAGTATTCAAACTGCAATCATATAATACTCATCTTTAATGTTTCAATACAGCTCAGATTCAAATCAGCCTCATCCTGCATCGCTTTTGCAGTAAGACTTCTCATTTCTGCTCAGTGTTGACTCATTAGCACCAGAATGGACAAGCCCAAGACTCAACCACTAGAAAAGTGACACCGCATTGCTCAAGATGCAGAGAAGGCTCCATTGCTTCTGAAGAGTCCCAACCCCAAATCGTCTTTCACAGGAAGAGTCCGATTGCTGCTCTAATCTGTGTGCTCACATACGAGCATGATGCCATTGTGCACGTTAATGATGCAAGTTTTCTGCTCTCTAACCACAGAGCTGAGCCTGTTCGAAGCACACAGACTCTTTCAATACCACATTAACATGTGGGCCGCCAAGAGGGGAAGGAGGAGGTGGAGTAACCTGGGAACAAAGCCTCTATAGTTGTCTCAAGCCTGGCTATGAGAGTTATGTAATTTGACTGGCAAGGCTGCATTTCCCCACTGGAGTACCGCAGACTAATCTCACTGAGGGACAGAGCTGCTCTGGAAAGAGGCGAGGACAAGAAAAACGTGCTTGTAATGAGCAGAGGGCTTCCTTGCCAAACACTGCCCCTCTTGCAGTCAGCAAATAATGCTGCAAATCTGATCAGATCTGAGGTAGGTGGTGCACAGGGTTCAAGGGGAAATGGAGGTAGAGAGGGCTAAAGCAAGGGGCGGTGGATTTAGCGTGGTTAAAAATAAAATCTGATTCTGATTTACTGCTCTGGATGCCTGGAAACCATGTGACTGGCATCACATGAGGAGAAGTGGAAGGGGTTTGGGGGGGCGAGGAAAACAGGCGCACACACACAGAGCGCACTGTCGGCATAATGAGCTTTGTGATCAGTCTCCTTGGTTTCTACTGACGGTAAGCAGATATGGTCTGATTTCAGAGGTAAACACCAGAAGATCTCTGAGCTCCAGAGCTCCACAGGGACAAAGAAAATGGAGGAAATGATCAGTGTTTCAGAAGGTAAAAACAGATCTAGACTGCTGTTTATATCACTCTTCCAGCCTGTATGCCAAGCAGTAACAGCATTCACATCTGTAGCAGTATGATGCCATGTACAAAATTTCAAGGAATAGCTCACCCCAAAACAAAAATTTGTTCCAATATCCGACTGTCTTTGGGTGGAACATAAAAAGAGATCAGCAAAATATTTTTAAGCAATATGAAACCATCCGACAGAGATACACAACTTATTATTCACTAATGCTCTTCCCATCCACTGCAGTTTTCGTATTCAGATATGGCATTGTCAAATATACCACTGGTTGCATCAATTTTGAAAGTGAGAACTGTGGTGGAGGTGATCATCAGTAAATAAAGGAGTGTAACGATGCATTTGTCAATAACATCACAATCGATGTGATGCATCAATACAACACGTTAGGGTTGTGACAGTGAGGAAATTTTCCCACCGGTTAAATAACGTGTGACAACACCGGTAATACTGGTATCACCGAAATGGGGGGGACGGGGTGTTCACTAATTCGAAATTAAAAGTAAAATGCGCAAGGCCACATTCATAACGGTGCGGAGCAGAGCAAGCGTTTTCAATTAATTTCCTATGGAAGTTGAGCTTAATTAGGAATTAACTGAAAGCGCTCCGTGCCAGTAGACATGCATGCGCATTTTACTTTCGCTTTCAAATAAGTTCATGGGCGGCAATTGTTTGAATGGTGGGTTCATTGTTCTTCTTAATGAAAAAAACACAACTAATCCTTTGCAGGTTCCCTATTAGCACTGGGTTTAAATCCAAAATACAACAAAAATCCAAAATTCTTCTGCCAGCGTCTTGTCAGTCAGCTCCTCTTGTGATATATGAAATCTGACTCCTGCTGCTGATCTGTGCTGTGACTCTCGTTTGGCTTATGCTGCATTGAGCAGACGCGTTCAGGTTTTAATTGTAGTGTCTGTTTTCTATCTGAACTAAATTATTTTTGAACACCAGTAACACCGTCAACACCAACTATAGCAGCAAGCCTACAACATGTACCAAAAAAAATAAAAAACACCCCAACCTCGCAGTACTGTCAATCAAAAATGGTGACCAAAAAACAAACACAGACAACATTTTCTCCTGACTCAAGTCATTTGAAGCACAGAAGACAAAGACTTTTCTTGACTGTTATTGCTGATCTCATTGCGCAAGCCAATGATGATTAATTTATTGTGCGATTATATCCAATTTACACCCATTGTAGTCAATTACTAAACTATAAACAAAAAGTTATATAATACTGTCTCAAGGCTGGAATATAGCACACAGGTCATCTGGGCAACTTTATGGTGCTTATCTGTCATATTTGGCAATTAATTGTTCATTTACTAATGTTGTGTTCTTGGCTTGAGTGGTGAGTAAGTGAAGACCATTCATTTTTAACTCTTCTTTTAAGCATTTCCTAGAACACAACACCATGTTGCCTGTGGTACAGGGGTCTTCTAGCTTTCATGGGGGAAAGACGATCTCTCTACAGATTCATAGGCTGCCACTGCTTACTGATGAAGAATCATGGTCACATGAGCTGCGTGCCAATGAGGGAAGCAGTGCAAGCAGTGACCCATTTTCACAACAGCCTCTACACACACATATACACAGAGGAGGCAAAATCCACACTCAAAAACAAAAACCCTTAACAAAAGCGGTGGCAGGCAGGGCCCAGGCATGCAATAAGCCCTGCTCTTAATGCACACATTCCAGAGCTGAGCCATCCACCTGCCTGTTGGTACTAGCAGGGGCGCCAACAAACTCCGCGGAATCACATTCACAAATAAAAGCTGCATGTTCAAACATACACTGTTTAACAAAAGGGAAAACCATAAGTTCAAAGTGCCTAGTCACTATCCCCAAACTAGCTACAATATCTCAAGAACATAATTCAGAATAAACATCCCAATGCAGCCAGAGTCACTGACATCGACACAGACTTATGTTTACTCATAACCAAGAGTTGCACCAAAAACGAGGAACTAGCCAATAACAGTCAAGCAGTCATTATTAGCCGCAACAGAAAGGAGGATGGGATTTACCGATTCCATGGCCGTCTTCAGATGGGAAAGGTTAAAATCCAGCTAAAAATGCTGAAGATGTGGCTGTGAAGTCCAAGGAATCCTGCAAAAGCAAAACGAAAAACAGATTAGTCTCCTGAATACTGATGTTTCACTTTTCCAGCATGAAATAAGAGTCATTTTTTTCTTCATTTTACTATAAACCTTTATTCCAGAATTCAGAACATGAGAAGCCAGATCATGCCAGGCACAGACCAGGAAACACCCTTGTGTTTTGGGGTCAGAGGTCCAGCAGATTTTATGGGGAATTGGTTTATGATGATTTCGGGGGACATTTGGTGTGCTGGGGCATGATGGACACATTCCTACATTGCTGTCACCCAATCCCACAAGTTCTTTTTGCAACAGTGTCATGACAACAGCTGTAACAAGACTGGTATTCAAGGCTTGACAGCAATGTCTACTGTACCATTACCAGTCAGACGTATCCTATAACTGACTGGAGAGATTAATGAGAAACTCTAAAGCTCAATCTAAATAAAAGCCCATTTTTGAGAATTTAATAGTGATGCAAAACATAGTTGACCTTATCGGTTTTTGTAGCGTTTCTTTTACTAATAATTATCACATTGGTCTTATTTAATTCAGAAGTTCACACCACCCTGGTTCCCTCAACAAAAACCCAATAGGATTTTTTGATTGGCTTTTGGATTATTGCAGGAAACTAGTTCTGTGACCAACAAAAGATTCTTGTTCATCATTAATCTTCACAAATGAACAGAATTGGCAATTGGCATAAGTAAAAAGTTAAATGTAGGCTATGAACGAACTACAACACGGTTTGCATGACTTTGATGTCAACATCACTAGGATTCTGACAACTCAACTCAAAAGTCTGAGTTAGAATTTGCAAGAGCCTGATTATAAACACAATGAGGCTGTAAAAGACTAGTGAGAAGATGGTTTTCCTGTTCGCTGTGATGACGTTTAAAGCCAACAACCACCTTTTGAGACAAGTAAAAGCTTTTATATTTATATATAAAAATAAAAAAAAAAACAAGGGGGTAAAATCTTGAGCTTGTAAATAACCACAGACCTTATTTCAGACTTTGACAAAAAAAAAACCCCACTGACTTCCATGCAAAAATACCAAGTTAGATCACTTAGAAAAACAGCACACTAGCTTTCAACAATCCACACAATTACAGGTATCAATCATGTCTGTAGCACAAACATTGTAGAACAAGTTAGCCTATCATCTAATGCAAAAGATACAAAAATTGATCAGCTGACCATAATAGATCCGGGACATTAACGCTAAGGATTTTTTGGTTGAGCCAGTGGTTCAAATGTTTATAAATAAAATAGCCTTTGTCATCGTCTTCATGGTTCTTGACCAATAACCTTTATAAATAAGGTTGTGACAGCAAAAACTACTAACCAAACTCATATAAATTTCAAATATTGTTAAAAGGTCGAGAAAATAATCAAATGTAAAATAGCGCTGCATAGTCTTCAATGTGTAAATTAAATAGATTAATCCTTAAACTTACAAAAGTTATTCAGTCAAGAGCAGCGAGTGATTGTTTTCGTTGTCTTTTGTGTTTAACATTAAAACAGACAGCAGCAGGTTTATTAGGCTGCTGTCACTTTAAGAGCTGCACGGTCCAATATACTGTTACACGTGCACTTTATTTCTCAACTGTTTACACTATATTGCCAGAAGTATTGGGACACCCCTCCAAATCATTGAATTCAGGTGTTCCAATCACTTTCATGGCCACAGGTGTATAAAATCAAGCACCTAGGCATGAAGACTGCTTCTACAAACATTTGTGAAAGAATGGGTCGCTCTCAGGAGCTCAGTGAATTCAAGTGTGGTACCGTGATAGGTTGCCACCTGTGCAATAAGTCCATTCGTGAAACTTCCTCACTACTAAATATTCCATGGTCAACTGTTAGCGGTATCATAAAGTGGAAGCAATTGGGAACAACAGCAACTCAGCCACGAAGTGGTAGGCCACGTAAAATCACAGAGCGGGGTCAGTCAATAGCTACAAACCTCCAAACTTCGTGTGGCCTTCAGATTAGCTCAAGATCAGTGAGTAGAAAGCTTCATGGAATGGGTCTCCATGGCCGAGCAGCTGCATCCAAGCCTTACATCAAGTGCAACGCAACGCGTCAGATGCAGTGGTGTAAAGCACGCCGCCACTGGACTCTAGAGCAGTGGAGACGTGTTCTCTGGAGTGACCAATCACGCTTCTCTGTTTGGAAATCCAATGGACGAGTCTGGGTTTGGCGGTTGCCAGGAGAACGGTACTTGCCTGACTGCATTTTGCCAAGTGTAAAGTTTGGCGGAGGGGGGATTATGATGTGGGGTTGTTTTTCAGGGGTTGGGCTTGACCCCTTAGTTCCAGTGAAAGGAACTCTTAATGCTTCAGCATACCAAGACATTTTAGACAATTTCATGCTCCCAACTTTGTGGGAACAGTTTGGGGATGGCCCCTTCCTGTTCCAACATGACTGCGCACCAGTGCACAAAGCAAGGTCCATAAAGATATGGATGAGTGAGTTTGGTGTGGAGGAACTTGACTGGCCTGCACAGAGTCCTGACCTGAACCCGATAGAACACCTTTGGGATGAATTAGAGTAGAGACTGCTCTAGCCAAGCCTTCTCGCCAACATCACTGCCTGACCTCACAAATGCGCTTCTAGAAGAATGGTCAAAAATTCCCATAATCACACTCCTAAACCTTGTGGAAAGCCTTCCCAGAAGAGTTGAAGCTGTTATAACTGCAAAGGGTGGGACAACTCCATATTAAAATGAGATTAAGAACGGGTTGTCAATGAAGTAAAAAAAAAACTTTTGGCAATATAGTGTATGTTCACTTAACATAACAGAGTATGTTTACTAGGATACTTGCTGAGACCAACATTTTTTTTTTTTTCACTTAATTGTGTGTGAATATGTCCGTTCAAGCACAAGACGATGTGAAAGTCTTCCTGCGCTTGAATATTTAAATGTGTAAATGTGCTTAAAAACAGGTGCAAATGATAAACTTTCTTGATGCAGCACTGAACTGATCAGGAAAGTGACAATTGCATCAACTGTCTCGAGCGACTTTTACAGGGTAGTCCTTGTTTTCGAGCCCTGAGGGGGGGGGGGGCAAAAACCTCATCCAGTCACTGAGTACAGGAGAGACCACATTAAGGGCAGTCCTCACTCAGATGGGGTGTCTGGGAGGATCAGAACCCTGAGGATTCTCCCAGCAGGAATGTGCCAGATTGGATTAATCCTGAGTGGAGAGAACTCCCATTTAATGGGGCTTCAAAACCAGACTGTAATCTTACCAAGAAAATCCTCTGAATACAGAGAACAAGAGTACCTCGGGCCGCCTGCTCAAACACACATCAACTGGCCATAATTAAGCCCACCATCAAGAACAAGTAATTTAGTAAAAACAAGAAAAAAATAAATGTCACTCAAGCTGAAGTGTTCATCAAAACCAGTTTGAGAACAGGTGGAACAACAGTTCTTTATTTTAAGCTTCCCAGACCAGTTTACTGTGCTCACTAGACGGTGATAGTGTCTCTCGATCTCTCCTGTCCTGCTCAGAGTCATGCTCTGTTGACCCTAAAAGGAAACTCTAGGCCTTAAGAGAGCTTTTAAAGCCCTTTAAATCAACAGTCAAATGGGCTGTTTATTTGTGCAAACGAAAGAGGATGATTTCACAATTCTTTCACAAAGGAAAGAAACGTTACTGCGGAGGATGGACCTGCCAAGCTTGCCACATCCTGACCATTAGGCTATGAACACTACCAAAAAACAGGCAAAACAAGAAGACCCTGTTAAAATCAATTGGTTTAAGGCATACACAAAACAATCTAAGCTTATAAATATGCTGAAGCCCAACCAAGCATGGTCAACATTATTATCAGGAAAAAAAGACAGGAAAAAAAAAATCTTTTAAATCAGGGTGAATCGGAAGTTGTGGCTGGTGTTATTTCACAATCCAGTTCATTCTTGATGGGTAAAATCAAGTCCACACTAATTAGATACTGTTATTGATATGTTCTGAAAAACTAACAGCATTTTGCCGTCAGATCTTTAAGTGGCGTTTAATGAATGTTTTATTTTCATTTTCCCTGAAGTCCACTTACAATGTTTTCAAAAACTTTCATAATTTGGCTTTTTTTAAAAGGCTCAGACCCCTCAGACACTGAACGCTACTTGCTATTGGGATTTTCAGACCCTCCTCACTTATGAAATGAGTAACAGCACTTTGCTCCATTTATTCACAAGCTGCTGGTTTGAAGTCGAGTCAAACATAGTTTGTGCTGCTGCCCCATCCTTCAATAACAGCTTCTTTGCAAAGGCTGAACTACTCTGCAATTACAAGTTCATAAAACACACTGAAATATGGCAGAAATAATTGTTACCTTGGTAAAAATAAAACTCCATCCATTTGCTTATAACATTGGAATTAGTGTTGGAATTAGTGGAATAAGTCGGTACTGAAATTTTGAAAATGTGACCATACCAGCATTTCTGTAGTACCGGTAGTACCGAGAATCCGGGTATATTCGGTACCCACTGATAGGGGTGTGCCAGTATTTACTTGAATATGACACGAGTGAAGCACAAAGCTTTGTTTACAGAAGAAATAATAGGTTAGCAATTAAATGTGACATCGCAGCCATGGAAACATTTTGGTTAATGCCGAATAAGAGAGGTGCGTGAGTCCATACATTTAAGCTTCGTATTCTGTTCTGCGAATCGCGATCTGGTCACCTGATTAGCAGAGAATTTAACAATATTCCATTAGTTATTCCACTGAACATGGAATCTGTTTCTTTTCCCAAATCTTCACTCACACAGGGGATTATAACGTTTCTTTCGTTCGCATTCAGCTATTCGCATTATTTACTGTGGTAAAGTAGAAAAAACACCGTAGGACAGAAACCTTTTTGCTTGCACGTCAGTTTCTATTTAACAGAGTTTGTGCTTGTTATTAGACTTTATAAGTTTATTTGTATAGCGCGTTTCACACACCAGTGATTTTTACTTTCGTTTTCTCTGGCAGCGCTAAATCAAACATAGCCTGAATGTCTTGTCCCTGCGGAGGATAAAACACGCTCTTCAGACCTTTTACAATAAGTGTCAGTTGTTTGTAACATCAGGAGATAACGAAGATATTATTAAAGATAAATCTTGCTCGTGTCCCACATCCCTCTCAAATCGCAAAGCGGCTATATCAAAGTAATAACGGGACTTTGGCTATATGACGCGTCTTTGTGTGGAAATAAAAAACGAATGCTTTTTGAAATAATATTTAACTTTCGTATTATTTAGGTTACCATTATTTACCGATATTTATTTCATAGTTTTACAGGCTGTAGTGTGTTGTTTCTCTGACGGAATAGCTAAAATAAACACGCACGTCTGTTACCCCTGTTGAAAAAACGAGCATATGCTGGTAAAGTAGGTTTTGAAGCTGGTATGCTGGTTTGAGCTGGTTTATGCTGGTCCAGGACCAGCTTAGGACTAGCATGGACCAGCAGGACCAGTTTAGGACCAGCATTTGACCAGCATACAGCTTCAAAACCTACCTTACCAGCATATGCTGTTTTTTTTCAACAGTACACAATGGATGTTTGAGCATTTAATTATTTATTTTTTATTTTTTTATATTTCAAAATTTATTTCATTGAGGTAGCCTATAGGCCTATATACACACACAAACACACACACTCCAAATCATATTTAAAGTTTTTAAAATAGGCTATATAAAATAGTAAAATAGTTCCAATAGATTTTACTGTGGTACCGAAATTGGTACCGAGAACCGTAAAATTTTCATGGTATTGGTACCGACTACTGGAATTTTGGTACCGTGACAACACTAATTGGAATATGTAGAATGGCAGGTGCCACACATCCAAGAACCAACACAAGATTGGGTGACCACCGAGTTACTGCTGTAATTACGGCTTTAGGTCAATGAATCTTTTTGGGCTGGGCCCAGTTTGGAGTTACATTAAGTTTCATACCATATTGTTGGTTTATTTCAAAATCAAGGTAAATTTGACAAGAAACATGGAAAGAATCTAGCACATTCATTCAAACAATTAATATTCTAATAAGAAATTCTAATAACAAACTTACAACAATTTTAGTAATAGTAGGCTAAGCTTATGCTCTAATCAGTGAGGGGAAACCTACTGCGTTACAAATCAATAACAGAGAACACATCAATTCAATAAAGACGGTTTCAGATGATATTCTTAAGCATCACTTCTTAGCCCATGCCAATTCACTTAACAGCTGCTGCAAAAAACAACCTCAATCTTGTTCGATAGGGAAAAAAACCTCTTGAATCAGCTTCAGAAAACTGAAACATGTAAAGAGGAAGACACTATTGCATATTTTAAATATTTATCCACATCATGTAGACCATCACTACTGAAGGCAGACCTTATATAACATGTACAGTGACCAAATATCATGAAATATATATAAAATAAAAAAATCTAGAAAATTATACAGGGAAAATTAGTTTTTCCAGTATATTACTTTCCAACACTGTTCACTCTAGATTCATTACTGTAATATAATAATATTTAATGTATTACAGTAAAAGAACTAGAAGCTAAAGTTTGTAAACAAACTTTGATGTTGGCTTGAGAAAGCCTGAATGGGCAACATGAGTCAAAAGAGCTAAAGCACATGTCTGTTCAGTGTTCTGGATGGACACGCCACAAAATAAATAAATATTAAAAATGTATTGCATTTATGGCTGTAACAATTATTTTGATGATCAATTAATCTAAATGTTTTTTTGTTTTTTTTGGATTAATGCATTGATTTTTTTTTGGCTGCACTTTATATTAGGTGTCTAAGTACTATGTGCTAACATTTAAATTAATCATTTAATTTGTTTATATTTTTAAAAAAGTACCTGCATGAAATAATAATATGTTTAAGTTGTAGAACAATATGTTGGCTTTCTAAAGACAACAAATTACATAAGATGATGTTGTGGGGGATAATTCAATTTAATTTAAGTTTATTTGTATAGTGCTTTTCACAATACATATTGCTTCAAAACAGCTTTAAAGAAAATGCTTGTTTAAATGTTACAATTTAGGAAGTATTATGTGTATCAACCAGAGATGAGTGTGCCAAAGTACATATGTCAATAATATACAGATAGTACATGTGGTTAGTTAACATCATTTATTCAGTTAAGCAGACTGAAATATGACCCAAGCACGTGACATTCACCCACATAGAGTGAAAAAATGTGATAGAAACCACTTAAATCTGAGGTGGTCTAGTCCATTGGTAGATCTGATGGAAATGGCTGCCAGAAGGCCTCAAAGCACACATCTGAACAGATAAACACATGAAAACATGCCTGCCAACATGCTCTCGACAGCAATCAAACTCAAGATCGCCAAAAACCATTCCCACATGTTATGGAGTCAGCAGCTCTACAGAGAGTGCATTTTCTGCAATCAAAGCCGCAATGCATACTTGTTGTGCTCTGGAGATGAAATGTCCTCTGAGAAAAGGACGAAAATCGTCCCCACATCACAATACATTTAAAGCTCGTCAACCGCAAGCATCATCAACAACTAAAACTGAATTAGGTAAGAAGGGAGCGGTTTTATTTGTGCCACCGCTTGAACAGCTGCATGGGTGGATGGGAATAAAGGTTGTTTTGGTCCAGGTTGTTGTGGGTCCGTGGCTTTTGTGAGCATGTAGACCTATATGGGGCAATGGGCATTGTGGGATTAAGGAGGAGACGAGTGCTTTAATGCAAGCCTGAGGGCACAGCCATCCTTTATCCCACCTCTCTTCTGTTTGCGGCCCGTTCTCTCTGTGCTGTTCCCCAGGGCATCGGATTACAGGAAGCGCCATTATTTCCACAATTCAGTCAGCTCCATTTATGTGGGAAATCAGGCCGCGGGAGCTCCCTTCCCCCGCCCTACACCACAAAGTGCCTCTCTTGTCAGATAACACTGCCTCTCTTATCTCACTACATGTCTGACTGCGGCCATGATGCCCCATCTGAATACTGAAGACAAAGCAGAACGCACACATAACCGCTGGGGACCTGTGGACAGTAGTGGACACAGTGAAGATATGAAAAGACACAAGCAGGCTTTGCACACCTTGCTTTTTCAGGGAAACCAGAAGCTGAAGATGTGCATGAGGTAGGGGTGTGACAATGCACTTGAGAGGATACACCATATTGGGTTCACGAGAACGAGACGGTGTGAACAGGCCTTGAAAGTCACAAAATGCAAAACAAAGCAGGTACATTTTGAAATATTTTAAATAATCTAGTTCTGTGACTAACAGTTATTCGGCAATCGGTATGTGATCAGTCGATTATGTGATGATTAATCGAGCAAACAGTCGATTATGTGATATGAATCGAGCAGATGGTTGATTACGTGACGACTGAGCAAACGGTCTATTATGTGATTTAGGGCTGCACAACGATTAATCGCGATTAATCGTTTGCAAAATAAAAGTCTGTGTTACGTAATATATGTGTGTGTTCTGTGTATAATAATTATGTATACAAGTACATGCACATACATGTATACATTTAAGAAAATTATATTTATATATAAAATATTTGTATATGTAATATAAAATATATATAAATATGTATATTTATACATGTATATATTTCTTAAATTTATACATGTATGTGCATGTATTTATATATACATAACTATTATACACAGAACACACATATATATTACGTAACAGACTTTTATTTTGCAAACGATTAAACGTGATTAATCGCTGTGCAGCCCTAATGTGATTAATCGAGTATTCGGTTGACTATTTGATGATTAATCGAGTGACTGGTTGATTATTCGATTAATCGAGTAATCAGATTATTTTTTTGTGGTAATAAAACTAGACCCAAGTGAACAATAGCCTTTAAAATGCATAAATAACAACGAGGCAATAATTGGGTCAAATGAAGCATCTTCAAGTAATCATACGGTTTTGTTGAACAACACTTAAAATACATGATGTAATATACATGATCTAAACAATCAAGTTGCGTATCTTTTTTATAACAAATGCCTGCAGAGGGCGCCGACGGCCTGGTGATTGTTACACATTACAGTAGATCAAATAGTCAACATTTAATTCAAATGTCCACTCAATCTTTAATATTTGACCACTTCTTTATGATAGAAATGCTACAGCCACTGTAATTTCTTGAACAAGAACATGTGGACATGCAAAAAAACATGCAGGTCACGATATACAACAATCCGCGTATTTAGAAACATATTGATGCATTCTCCTGTGTTGATGTAAGTTTATAAATGATTTCCATTACAAATCTGGAGAAATGGAGCATGATGCTGTTTTGATGCACTTCCCAGACAGTTATTAGCAATCCAAACTCACAGCATATGCAGAGTTTGTTAACCGAGAATATTTAATTATCATAAGCAGTAAAAGACAGATCAACAATGCAAGCACTTTAAAGGTTTTGCCACAAACTCAACTCCGTCATGCTGATATCGCGAGACAGCTTTTCACCTCGACGAGAAATCGTCACGTTTTAATATCGCGAGATCTCATCACACCCCTAGAATGAGGCTTCTCTGGTGTCTCTCATCTGTGTTTGAAAGCCGACATGGTTCACAACGACGAAAGCAAAGTCTGGCATCAAGTATCAGTGACAGCAGTTTATTGTAATACCTTAAGCAAGGCAAATTAAATTCAGCCATCCTATCTGTCCCATGCACCGTAGAGGAACCTGACACTATCTCCTCAGCAGTAAGAGGAAGAGCCAGAGACTGTGAAAAGCCATGTAATAAAGTTGCAAAAGCTGATCTCTGCTCCTCCTCAATGACATCTACATTATTGATCAGGTTGGCTTCTGTAGGAACCACTCCATCTTCCATCCACAGAACCATTAGGTATACCACTATAGACACCGTCCCACCACAATATTTGCTCTACTTCTATTGAGTTGTTGTGACTCAATGAAATGGGAATGAAAGTGAGGCTGTGAGGGATAGACACGCATGTCTTCAGTGGGTTGTATGGTTGTGTTTATGGATTGTTCTGCTGGCAAAACACTGCAAAATATCTTTCCAAGAAATTTCAGTAGACAAAAAAAACTCTACATCTGCCATGTTGTTACTGTCACGTGACCTACCAGAGTCAGTTGCGTCACTTCCATTCATAAATCCTTTACCATGGCCTCATGGGATAGTGAAGTGTACATCGAGTGCGCACTTCAGAAAGTTGCCAGTGTCATGGAAAATCTAGCCAGACCACCCCCTCCTCCATTAGGACCCAGGGGTAATGCCTGGTCAGAAGTTATGATGTCTTGACTAATTATAACCCATTTCACTACTGTATGATGTTTATTACATTAAGTGCACAAACAACATGCTTGACATTTAAAATGAATGCCTATTATTAATAAAACTGGAAACACAACCACACCTAAAAATGTTGCAACGAACTATGTCCTGTAAAAGTAATTTTGTATTAATTTTACACAATAAGAAACCACCCATCAGAAACCACTTGTTCAATCAGGTCACTAGAAAATCCTTAATATTGAGCCCAGGAAAACAATGTAAATATACTGAACCAATAAATTTGACCCTGCAGTGTAAATGTATTAAAGGTGCCCTAGAATTGAAAATTGAATTTACCTTGGCATAGTTGAATAACAAGAGTTCAGTACATGGAAATGACATACAGTGAGTCTCAAACTCCATTGTTTCCTCCTCCTTATATAAATCTCATTTGTTTAAAAGACCTCCGAAGAACAGGCGAATCTCAACATAACACCGACTGTTACGTAACAGTCGGGATCATTAATATGTACGACCCCAATATTTGCATATGCCAGCTCATGTTCAAGGCATTACACAAGGGCAGCCAGTATTAACATCTGGATCTGTGCACAGCTGAATCATCAGACTAGGTAAGCAAGTAAGAACAACAGCGAAAAATGTCAGATGGAGCAATAATAATTGACATGATATCATGATATTTTTAGTGATATTTGTAAATTGTCTTTCTAAATGTTTCATTAGCATGTTGCTAATGTACTGTTAAATGTGGTTAAAGTTACCATCGTTTCTTACTGTATTCACAGAGACAAGAGCCGTCGTTATTTTCATTTTTTAAACACTTGCAGTCTGTATAATTCATAAACACAACTTCATTCTTTATAAATCTCTCCAACAGTGTGTAATGTTAGCTTTAGCCATGGAGCACTATCAAACTCATTCAGAATCAAATGTAAACATCCAAATTTTGTAAAGAACCATTTTGAGGGTTATATTAGCTGTGTGAACTTTGTTTATGCCGTTTAAGGCAGTAAGGCAGGATTTAAAGGGGCCGCAGCCTGAATCGGCGCATATTTAATGATTCCCCAAAATAGGCAGTTAAAAAATTTATATATAAAAAAAAAAAAATCTATGGGGTATTTTGAGCTGAAACTTCAGACACATTCAGGGGACACCTTAGACTTATATTACATCTTTTGAAAACACGTTCTACAGCACCTTTAAAAAAAAAAAATATTGAAATTGGTAGGATTTCACTGGTATCTAGTCTACTACAGAAATGTATCATTCAACTCTAACCTGCCAGCCAAAAAAAACATTAATAGCTGCACACAAACACAGGTGATTTAGTGTGGAGTAAGACAGATATGGTTTTTGATATGGTCAAGCTCAGGAAGAGGGGGATGGGGACGGCCCAACATGAGCAAATTAGTCCATCTGGCATAAACATACAGCTCAGCTCTGCTACAGCCTACACTGCTGTAAACGTGCCAATCTATGAGAAGAGAGATCACAAAACTGAAGAGGCAAAGAATCAGTGATAATGATCCATGAAAAGTGTATGGATAAAACATGAAATGCGTGATATGACAAAACTGCAGAAGAGGCGGCTCAGTGAATTGAGAATCTGCACCATTCCTGACACAGTTTCCAGCGTTTCTACAGCACAGGCATGCTCGGTTCAAACACTCTCCTGTTGTCAAGGCAACCGTTTCTCTGGACTAGAGGAAAAAACTCCCACATTCCTAGAAATGTAAACCTAACAAGAATAATCTTGTGATTTATCTTCAATGCTTTTCTTTAGAATAAAAACTGCATTCTTTAACTGCCGACTTATGTAACATTGATTTAATAGTCAAGCATTTATGAAAAGCAACCTCATAGAGCCAACAATGTACCTTAGTTCCGGCTCTGACTGTCACCATGGCAATTGTACACAAAGACTGTACATTCTTCCAGTGCAGAGAAAATTCAAGGTCTGAACGCTAGATTGTCATAATGTGTCCGCAGGTTTATTACTCTATTCATTCTACTGCAGTAGTCTAGAAAGAAGTGGTACAAAGTAACGAACCAAGCAGAGATCACCTCGTCAAGAAATGCATATAATAACACAGCTGTGTCACAATTAAGCAAGGCAATGTCATAAAAGATACATTTTATGTATACAAAACATTGTGGTAAGGCAACCACCAGCTACTTTCCAGAATCAAGTTCAGCAATTCTAATTTTTATAAGGCACAAAAATATTGAAATATGACATCACAAATATTGTAATTATAATGTTTTAAAACATAAGCCACTCAAGGCTCATTTAAATATTAATGCACTTAATATCTAGACCTGTGGAGCAGGATTTCGGAAAAATAAAATTCAAAGATGTGAAAAATATATGTACATATATAAGACATTTTATCAAATGACTGGATACTAGTGTTGTCACAATACTGTAATTTCTATCTTTTGATAAGATACTTTGAAAAATATCGATATTCGATACCATTTTTGATACATGGGGAAAACTGCCATATTCTGCCATTTTTATTATCTCAATTTTTTGATAATTTGGGTAATTTTGTTGCAATAGCTTACACACAGCACAGGGAGGGCTTTATTTCAAACACTGAACTAAATTTACAAAAAAGAAAAGTAAAAAGTCAGTGATAAAATAAGAACAAATAAACTGCAAACAATAGCACAAATAAATACAATAAAATAAAGAGACAAATTAAACAGCCAAGTTCTTCAGGTGGGTTTGAAAACACTGGATAGACTTTAAAAATTACAGATTAATGCTTACGATTAAAGTTAGAAAAGTTATTCAGTCAAGAGCAGCAAGTGATTTTCTCTTTGTCTTTTGCAGCAAGTCTATTAGGCTGCTGTCAATTTAAGAGCTGCACGGATCCAATATACTGTTACTCAACATGCATTTCTTTCTCCAAAACTGACTGTTTACCTGAATACTTGCCAAGATGAGCAAAGTGAGTGAGACCATTTAAGGGCAATAAGACATGAAAAACAACTCAATTTGGTACTCGCGAGCTGTTTGAGAGACGCAAGTCTCTATGTGCGCCCCACTTACATAGATCAGTGTTGCTCGTGCTTTTGGTGTGAACGCGAAACCTGCGGGAATGAGTAAAATAATTAGCAATACAAGAACTATTCAACCGCAGCTAATGAGACGAACGAGTGAAAGGATTCGAGAACGAGCAGCTGGTATCGGTGTATCGATACTGCATTGGAACCGTTTCAGATATTTCAGTATCGATACGCATCTTTGACTGGATCCTATCACTTGCTGGGCATTTTAGCCTTCATGATACACAATACAATCGCAACACCCTTTAGCCATGACAAAATTCCCAAGATCACAGCCTCTCATATCACTCTGCCTTAACTGTAAAGCACATATCTGCCATTACCGGTCATCACACGTTAGAATTTCTCAACTCGTAAAGGAAGAAGATTTTAAAATACTGGCCAAAGCGCTCACTAGGAGTTGACTCTTAAACAACGCTGCCTCTGCAAAGCACTCGACTCAATTCATGCATGTTACATAAGCAACAGATGCAAGGATGCTCGTTCAGAACAATAACTGGAACAGCTAAAGAAATCCCTGAAACCATTCTGCTTCCAAAAAATGCAAAGAGACGAAGGGGATCTGAAGGCATGTGCACACACATTATGTTAAATAGCAGAGAGTGGGCTGGGGTTTGTGAAATTCCCCAGACTCTGAAGCTCCTGTCTAATACACTTAAGATTCAGGGACGAATGGAACTGCAGAGGCATCGAGTGGTGCAACAACACGGGCATAGCATGCAGACCAGCCAACCGGTGACAAAAAAAAAGATAGTAACAGTGTCAGCACAGCCAGAGAGTAATGCTCGACAGACATTAGGTCAAAAGTAAAGGCACTCAAAGCAGAAGAGCAGGGAACTATTCCACGTTTAACCTTGCTCACATTCACAGCTTGTAAATAACAGGAGAGAGGTAAAGCAGCTTCTTCAGACGTAATCTTCTCACGTCAGCTCTCCTCTATCAAATGGGCCGAGTGAAGGCTCACAGTAATTGGGTCAGAGAGGGGTTTCTGGTCCTATTGCAGATAGTGACGCAGAACTCGGGTCAGGGCCTCAAGGTAATGGAAGTTGATGAGCGGGGCAAACGAAAGGTGTCAGGAGCGTGTGGGCCCCGTCTTCTGCATGGCCCTTATGTCACATCCAATCCCCTCCCATCAGGCATGCACCGCACCACCCACCACCAAACTCCACTTTTCCCCCCCGTTTCTCATTTTCTCTTCATCGGAAAACTGTCTCCTCTGGAGAGGTGGATATGCATGAATTAAGGCTGGGCAGAATTACGCTCGAGTTAACGCAGGGGAAAATGAGTCTGGAAGTGGAAAGGAGGTTGTGAGTGTGTGTATGTGCTGCGAACCAAAGTCTACCTGATAGGAGTGACTGCTTCTCTCTACCACAGTGTAGACAGCTCAACAGGGACAAACGGTGATGTTGGTTCTGGCCTAACTGAATCTGTCATTTCAAAGACTTGCATCAACACTAAGGTTTGACCTTTAGCAAAACAAAAAGGCATGTTAGGTAGGGGTGTGACGAGATCTTGCGAGATTAAAATGTGACAAGATTTCTAGTCGAAGTGAAAAGCTGTCCCGCGATACTGACATGATGGAGTGCGAGGGTGAAATTAGGATAGAATATGCCACTGTTACATTTACATTACGCCTCCACTGTCGTTTTGCTTTTCATAGAAATAAAAACCATTTAATTCAGTTTGATAACGGACATTTAAATTCCATCTAGCTCATCCAACACAAGCTGCAGAGTCGTACGTAGTGCAGCAGGAATCACAGTTCGTTGATCACGTGATGAGATGACTGACAAGACCATGGCGGAGGATTTGTTGCGCAACAGAGCCTAAAAGCGTTCGGACAAATGTCTGTTCTTACAGAATGCGCGCTCAGCACTGGCGCTCCCTATTCAGAGTATGTGTAATCACAAAATTGAAAGAGAAAGTAAAACGCGATCGCGATTTCAATACCCCAGATTTTGAAAGCGGCTCCCTGATGCATGCAAATATCTCCCTATGTGAAAGCTATCTTAGGCTGGGTTGTGTAGTTTGGTCTCTATTTGCACTTTGAATATTGAGAGAGTACTCTGATTATGGTTGCACTTACAATATTATTTGCACTTAATGAGACTAAGAGAAAACGGTTATTCATTTTTATTTGTACGGTTCTTATTTCTATGATCAATTTGTGGAAAGGAGTTCAGTTAGGAGGTCAAAAGATGTAGAAGCTCATAAATCATGTACAGTTCTAAGAGTTCTAATGAGAGAAGCCAGTCAGTTGAGTTTGTGGTAAAACCTTTTACAGTGCTTGAGTATTGTTGTCTTTTACTGCATATGACAATTCATTCTCAGAAAGTAGAACTGAAATGGCATTAATTACAAGATGATTAGTTACAGATCTACCTGCATTGACGCTAGGGCTGGGCGATATATCGCATGCGATTGTCACGCGCATTTCGTCAGTAAAGCCGGTTCCCTGATTAGCGCTAAATCGCCATCACCTGCTTTCAAATGGAGCGGCATTTAATAGACAGAGCCGTAGACCACTGACAAGCTGCGCAATATCGCGTTCATTATCGAAGGCGATTCATCTGCGATATGAATGCGATATTGCGTGGCTTGTCAGTGAACTACGGCTCTGTCTATTAAATGCCGCTCCATTTGAAAGCAGGTGATGGGGATTTCGCGGTAATCAGGGAACCGGCTTTACTGACGAAATGCGCGTGACAATCGCATGCGATATATTGCCCAGCCCTAATTGACACTATTCTTTAAGAGCTGCTGTGCAGCCAAAATTATGTACCAGTTATCAATGTAAAGCTGCTTTGACAATCTACATTGTAAAAAGCGCTATATAAATAAAGGTGACTTGACTAGACTAGAAAAAACAGTCTGCAGGTGCATTTGAAATGTAGCCATGTATTCAGTAATTGAGGACTTAAAAATAAAGTCTCTTCACACCCCTAAAGTTAGGTCTAGATTGCACAGTACTAAAGCAATGGAGATCAATTATGGTAAAAATACAAAGATCAAAATTTTTACTTTTGCTCATTTTCATTACTTAACAGTTAACACAAATGCTGAGCAATGGGCTCACATGAGCAACAAGTTCAATTCCCGTTTAAGAGATTTTTTTTTTTTTTTACTTAACTAAAAAAAAAAAAAAAAAAAAACAACTTTCTGAAAAGTTTTCTGAAAAAACTTGAGTTTTGTTTGCCCACAATTGTAGGGTGTTACAGATGGTTGTTATGCATTTGCTAAAGTGAGCTGAATGGTTTTTGGGTTGTCGCCATGTGGTTCCTTACTGCCCAAAGTTAAAAGAGCAAGATCCAAGATACTCTGGTTCCAAGATAATGTTTAGGTCCCTCTTTCAATTTAAGTACCAATTGTGTGGGTGTTATGGTCTGAAATGATGGTCTAAAATACTAAGGGTTAAGGGTTGCTTACTAATAAATATGACTGAAATATGACTAAATTATTTGTTATGCTTGTTTCTCAGAAGCTGTGTTTACACGCACCCAAACAATACTGTTTTTGGGATTGATGGTTCAATAGTTCAACCCAGAACCAAAAAAAAATAAAAAATTGGTGTAGACTGAGTGGGGATAAACAGGCATCATAGGCAAGGATCCCTGTTCTACACAGTCCGATCCAAAGCAGTCCTCGTGGACATAAGCCATGTTTGAGTGGGCTTTTAACTCATATAGACTCTTTATAATAATTTTCACCAAACCTTCTAGACAAAAACAGCATTGAGATAGCATTCATCCTTTTGTATTGGCAAGGGACCCAAGACAAAAACGGAGGTCAAAAGGACATGCCATCAAGAAATGTAAATGAACATTACGCAGGTCCAAATCACTACGGCAAGTTCCATTATTCACACTCCATTATTGTCTCAGACAAACAAACAGAATCAGCAAGGCTATAGCGGCAGTATGCTAGAAAGCATTCTGAAAGACTAAAAATGTCCTCGACAGAAGAATCCAAATTAAATATAAAGTAGTACACTTCTCAGAGCAGCCGTCGCACTGGCTGACAATTCCACCCTGCAGAGGAAAGGGTAATTTCTCCTGAATTCATGCATATGTAATCATCAATATGACCCTGGGGCACGTCAACTCACACAGCCACTAAAATTCAAATGAGAACAGGCTCAATTCTACAGAGAGCTTTACAGAAAGAACATGGTGGCATGAGAGAATGTTGTTGGCATTTTCTTCTCCATACATCAGATTAAACTGGACATGTCTCCTGAAATAAAGTTGGCTAAGATCCGTTTTAAAAATATGAACGAGGCAGAATTACAGTCACATGAGCTGAAAAACAGGCTTTATGGAGGATCAATTAAAAGAAAAACAAAAATTTTGGCAGCTTTCACGGTGCATGAGAAGATAGAGAAATTCAAAACCAACATCCTCACTAAGATCTAAAAGACAGAGGTCCTGTGTCGATATTATGTTGAAGTTCTTTTATCAGTTTTCCACCTGAATGGATCATTCTGTCCATGATTTTTGACAGAATAGGATCTTCCATTCCCAGCTATCAGTAATGAGTTGTTCAACTTGTTGAAAGTATTGACAAGTTGACGTCAGGGCTGGGCGGTATGACGGTATATATCGTTACAACGGAATAAAATGTCTATCGTTAAAGACTTTGCTATATCGTATATAATCGCAGTATGTAAATATATTTCACTATTGACATTTCAGTGATGAAATGCATGAATGATAAATTTATGATCAACGCTTCAAAAACATAGACAATGACGTTCTTCACAGAGCACTTGCACAGATACAAAAAAAGCTTTAAAACGTTCCTGTGCGTTGATCATTGTAGCCAATCACAGACATCTCTGTTGAGCGCATGAACACATCGGCCAATCAGGTGTTTACAAATCCACTCAAAGCATCATATTTTTAAATTTCTTTACCAACTTTGTACCGAAATCAGTACTTTTGACAACACTAGTTCCTAATAGTAAGCAAAACAAATGACAGGAAAAGAAAAAAAGCAGTCATAGCTCTTACTTTTGTACTTTTTGCTGACTGTTGAATAATTACTAGCAAAATACATTGTAAATGTTTATAATGTTATATTATCAGTATGTTTAACAGCATGTTAGGTACTAAAATTGGCATTGATAATATTTATATTCAATGATGCTGGTATTAACTACTGAAATTCTGGTAAAATGACAACACTTTTGACTTCTGTGAAGATTATATTAATGTGCAACTGCTGGAAGACTTCATGACCGAGCTAACCCTGCTGTGCCGGGCCAGAGAAAGCGCACAAACACGAGGCATTCTGGGCTGCCCCTGTAGAGAAACCACTCTACCCAACAAAAATATTCCCCTACGCACAACTGAATTATTCATTACCTAAAATATTCATCATGAAACAGTTGTTGCTTTAAATAGCTTTCGATTTTAGTCAAGCAACTCAAACTGTCAGGTAAAAGTGAAAGAAATTAAAGCTATACAAGACACATGGACAGAAAGTACTGGGGAAGCTCCCAAATCATAATTATTCTGTCCTTATCAGTGAACCGTGCAAACTGGGTTAAGTCCTGTGGTGCGCTATACAAATTGCAATTTAGTAAACGTTGGTACATAACTGATTTTTACATTAAAGGATCTTTTGCAACTTAGTACGTGCCATTGAAAACCACAAAAGCAGTTGGTGAACTAAAATGAAAGCCTATGCACGATGAAAGCCTATGCACGATGAAAACAATCTCTGCTTCTCACACAGAAGACAAGTGTGCTTCTATTAAAAGCTACAGAGCGATGTGGGAGTTTGGCACTGGAAGAACACGTGGATTCTATTATGGGCAGTGTATTCGACAGTGGTAGCAGTACACAAACACACTATAGGGCTTGCTGACAAAAATCTGCCTCTCCCAGCAGCTACAGCACTTCAAAAGCTTCTGTAATTAGCCCGTAGTAGATGAACGGAGAGAATTAGAATTCGCTTTCAAAAACTCATTCAATCCCCTTTCTGTAAAATGACCAGAGATCAATACAAAATGCAAATAACACTACTAAAACAAAGAGCAGCGTTCCCCATACGTTAAATCATCTGTCACGCCAAAGTTTCATAATGAACTGAAAATATAATGAACCTTCTGGTTCTCTTCACGTGTCGGTCAAAAAAAAAAAAAAAAAAAAAAAAAGTATTTCAATGAAATGTACTGTATTTTAGTTTGATAATATTTTGTATTTTTAGGGGATTTTACGGTACTAAATTATATTTTCGCTGTAGTTATAATCCATTTATTCTTTTTTTTTGAGCATAGACCTGAAAATGAAATTTCCAACTTAAACGGTCATACATTTTTAATGCTTTAGAGCATTATTTTGATCTCTTTTCAAAGACACTTGGCAAATTATTGCTGAAGTGACACGTTTAAAAAGTTAACTCAGAATTTGTTTATCGTTATGAAAAATGCACAAAAACACTATTTTCAATTTTTATATGAAATACTGATTTTCAAAAACACGTTTTACTCTAAAACTGCAAGAAAATCAAGCTTAAATCTAAAGTTGTTTTCCAAATTTGAGCTTGACATCTCAAAAAATGAGCTTTCAGTAAGATTTTGTTCGGCTGAAGTACCAAATGTTTCCACTAGATAAAATTAGTCTTACATTAATTTACAATGCGCTCATTTTTGGCCACGAGGAACACAAGTGTGACTATTTTTTTCAGAACCATTTAACCTTTTTGAATCATGTCAAGCTTGTGTGTTCACATAACAAGTGCCAAAACTTTTACCAAGTTTCGTACCATTCCGATGAAGTAAAAAATTCTAAAAAAACAAAAACAACATTTTTTGGTCAAATATGACCGAAGAGCACCAGAGGGTTAAACTTCTCATAACATAAAACGTCTTTAATGTTGTGTTTTGCACCATTGCTTTGGCAAAGTACATGTCAACTGAACTGAAAGCAAAAGCACAGTATGGCTTTGAGCCCATATCAAACCGCGAAAGACTGCAATTTAATTAATTAAGTATACAGTCGGTTTGTGCTGTGCATTTCAAAGTGAAGTGCGCACTTCGCTTGCACGATCAGCTGGTGATCTGGTGTTTTCCACGGCTCAGTTCACAGTGAACTCAATCTCTGCATGTGCTGCAAATTTACATTGTTACGCATTATTTTCCACTTGCATTATTTCCCAAAAAAAAAAAAAAAAAAAAAGCTTTTACTGTTGTTAATTTTACTCCAATCATAATCAATCACTTAAACTCATGTAACTTTGTGAACTTAATTTAACCATGTTGTTTTTTGTTCATACAACTAAATTGGTATTTGTACAAATTACTCAATATAGTTGTGTGGAACCACTTGACGCTTCTTTAAGTAAATCCAACAATTATTTTTTTTTTGAGTGTACATTATTGTGGGAAGATGATTACAGCGTTACTGATGCGATGTGTCTTGAAGTGTTTTTATGGCACTTTTTGGAGCTTTTAACAATGTGAAAAGGGCAGCCTTGACATTATATTAGATAGCTGCTTTTGCATTCCACAGAAAAAGCATCAAGCATCACAAGGGTGAGAAGACAGTTAATTTTTGGGTGAACTATTCCTTTAAATGTAAAATGCAGCGTAAACAGCAGCATCAGGCTGAAACGGAGCGTTCAAATCTGAAGCTCACCCAAAGGCTGTTAAGACAGCAGATGGGCACAGCAGCATGTTGCTATTGAAAAACACTCCCATGCAACCACAAACTGGTTTTGTGTGCTGTTGCACCAGGAAGTCACAAGTATTTGGGTTCAAAACAATCTGCAATTCACTTCAGCAACCCAACAGCAAAGGGGAATGAGAAAAGCCCTCAGGGTTTAGGATGACAACCTTACCAAACCTGTCCCATCACACAGAGAGCAGTGGAAAATCACTCACCCCCTTCAGAATAGACCTTGCACAACAAAAACTGGGCTTCGTACACATGCTACATAATATCATCTAAAAAATGACCTCATTCGGGGTTGATTAATACAGATAATTAATTATAATTTTCCAATTAAGAAGTACTGTATATTTACCATTGTTTAAATATTTGGATTTCATTATGGAATAAATGTGATTTTTTTTTTAAAAATGAGAATTTAAAGAGCTTCATGCAGTTTATAGTGACCATGGTTGCAAAGATCTAAAAAGGACTGAAAAATATCACTAAGGAAACATAAATAGACCTCGGCTACATCTGAAAGCTTAAAAATGTTGCCATTCCAAGGTAGGAAGGCATCAAGGCACGTCCGAATCCAATGTTAGCTTCACTTCCTGTCTCCTGAGATACCTTCATCTGATCGATTTTTAAAGGCAGCAGAGATGTATCTTTCGCTGCCTTTGATATCCCAAAATCCTATGCATTCCATTCTGTGATAGCTGAGCTAGAAAAAGCAAGACGGCGTCTGAAAGTTGCAGTTTCTGGTTAGTTTGTGTATAAATTAATGTTTTTGGCCTAGTGAGAAGTTACTACTATAGTAATTAAATATTTGTTTATTTCTCACCAAAGCTAGCACTCTATTTTGCTGGAGATCATTAAAGGATTAGTTCACTTCAGAATTAAAAATTTCCTGATAATTCACTCACCCCCATGTCATCCAAGATGTTTATGTCTTTCTTTCTTCAGTAAAATAGAAATTAAGGTTTAGAAAAACATTCTATTATTCTCCATATAGTGGACTTCAACAGTTACCAACAGGTTGAAGGTCCAAACGTCAGTTTCAGTGCAGCTTCAAAGAGCTCTACATGATCCCAGACGAAGAATAAGAGTCTTATCTAGAGAAATGATCTAAAAAAAAAAAAAAAAATTCTAAAAAAAAATAAAATTATATAATTTTTAACCACAAATGCTCATCTTGCACTGCTCTGTGATGCCCCACGTATTTTTTCGTAATCATGTTGGAAAGGTCACGCGAGACGTAGGCGAAAGTACCACGGTAGGGCGAAAACATCTCATTTCCTCCACCTTCAAAATCCATCCGACATCATGGTTTTACCTTTTTTGTAAAGGGCGTTTGACTTAGTCTTTGCACGTTCCCTCTGTAGACAGTGGATCGGTATCACGGACAGTGGATCGGTATCGTGGACAGTGGATCGCGTGACCTTTCCAAAGTGATTATGTAATGCGCAGAGCAGTGCAAGACGAGCATGTGGTTAAAAAGTATATATAATTTTTTTTTTTTTTTTTTTTTTTGAAAATGACCGATCGTTTCTCTAGAATAGACTCTTATTCCTCGTCTGGGATCATATAGAGCTCTTTGAAGCTGCACTGATTTGGACCTTCAACCACAGTTAAGTCCACTAAATGGAGAAATCCTGGAATGTTTTCCTCAAAAACCTTAATTTGTTTTCTACTGAAGGAAGACAGACATAAACATCTTGGATGACATGGGGGTGAGTAAATTCAGGAAATTTTACTCTTTTACTGACTCAGAAGTCTGTCTGAAATCAGTTTTGTGAGGTACCTTCATGCACAAACTCTGCCTGCAGAGTTATTGCCTATAAGGCAGTGAGACAAGCCAGCTGCCTACTTCTTCAGATGCAGTCCTTATTACACATGCACTATATTCCATTTCTCATGAAGCCATATGACGACATTCTGCGAGGAACAGACTAAAATTTAAATCGATATAGACTGATAATCACGCCTTCTGCTGCAACACTCAAATCTCATTCTCCTTCCCACATTCATCACATTGCGACACAAAAGCAGTAATTGAGCTTTGCCATCAATGGTGTTAAACCTGGTGTTGTGCATCACTTAATTTTCAGTTTCATAGCTTTGTCAGAGGGAAAGATTTTTAGTGAAAAATGTCCTCACACATCATATAGCATCAAAAGACCTGGAATATAGCATTATTTAGACTATTTTCCCACTGTTCATGCCATTTGACATTCAAAGATGCATAAATATTCTTTAAAATCTTGAGGTGTACTAAAAAAGGGCATACAGGTTTGGATGGACATGCAGGTGTGTAAATAATGTTCATTTTAAGGTAAACAGCTACTTTAATAGACATTTGTACTTTCAATGTCTCTTTCAACAACCATTTCAAAGGCGCCGACAGACACTCTGTGTGAAAGAAATGTAAAAAGCTGAGTAGTGGAAATGAGCGCAGTGGTCAAAGTAGGGTGCTTAAAGCCTTTGTGCGATGCACTAGGCACCAGGGCTGCCGAAAACAAAGAGGTGTCAGAGCCCCGCAGTGGACCTCCTCTCTTTGGTCTTTGGTTAGGTATGCTTTTCAGTCACGCACAGGCCTCAGCCCTCCCCCCTTCCTGTCCCCGCATTTCAATGTAAATGGGCCGATTGAATGGCCGCAGCTGCCCCATCAAAAGGACAGTGCTGCTAAAGGGCCCAGTCATTGAGATTCAGCAGAGCCACGCTTCCCCACCCCCACACATCACAAGAAGAGCCGAGCGGCAGCCAGCAGCCCGCAGGAAGTGCTCTTCAATTTAGAGAATGGCCCCATGTAAACCTGAGCAAATGTGATCCTGAAAGCAGCGCTCATGAATGAAATTCGTGTTCCTATGATATGTTTGAGAGGTGGTGCGGCAGGACACAAAAGTAGTGGCCGATTCTGGAGGACACAAAATGCAATTGAGGTAGGATATTTTTTTCAATGGCTAAAATTATTTTGATATCAAAAAAAAAAATACCACACAGATCTGATCTAACATCTCTGCAACTGAACATTCAGCCAACAACGGCCTGTGCTGCTCATACAGATGATGTATTACTCAGTCTTCAACACATCCAATCAAAACTGCCGTCTCCTGCTGCCCAATCCCACCCCCTTCCCTTGTTCCAGACGCTACTCACATCTGCCCACACCAGTGAATCTTCTGCATCCATACACAGCTTATTTACAGCTGAATTTCATTTGATCAACAGGGTATAAACTGAAATTCTTAAATACAATAATGGTGACCAAAATGCTCACGGTTATCAGTATTATCACGGTAATGTTAAAATGCCTGGAAATGTTGAAAAGTACTGATACACTGTATTCATATGAGATTTATATTTAAAACAAACAAATGAAATTAGCAACACTATGCACTTTTTGTTTGCATAAACATTAAAATATCATTAACAACGTGACCGAGATTAAATTAAGAGATTTCCAATAAGTTTAAATGGATTTTTCTTACCTAATTAAATGTAACCTTTGTCAAATATTCAATTAGAATATGAAGACACTATAGTTACCAATCGAATGAAATCAGTATTAACAAAATTTGTCTTTTCGATGCAGAGGAAACACATCTGAAGTGGCATTTAGATGCATTTACACTGTTTAATGCAGCTCAGAGGGCCATAAATGTATTTAACCTGCATAATGCATAATGTTTTAAAAATACTTTAAATATGAAACTAAAACTGCCAGTAGTTGGTGGCAAGTCACTGTTAATGAGTGAGACATTTGAGTAACTCATTCAACCGATTCGTCCAAACAGCTGATTATTTCAGGAACAAATCATTTGACTTTCTTCATGAGCCATTGAATCATTCATTCAACAGAGTTGTTCAAAAGGATTGATTTACTCAGTAACGAAACACCACTGCGTGTTGCTCAGAGACGTAAACAGTGCTGTGGGATTGTTTGCAACTATTTTCGTTGACGAAATAGAGCAATACAGGCAACATTGAGTCTAAAATATAAGTCACTTAATATTAACTTTTTGTTTATTAAACTTGTATAAAAACAATCACATTTGCAATCATGCTGATAATTGGAAAATAATGTGGGTGATTGCCTAACTTTATCATATGGATATAGCCTAAAAGACAAACACTCATACAGGGGAATTTGTACTATATTTTACTAGAGTAGATCATGCAGTGAAAGTGTGCACACTAAATGAGCATGCGCAGTTTAACACTAATTGTGTTTTTATTTAGTTTTTGCAAAGCGAAGGACGAACTCGATAACGTCAGATCGCACATCGTTAAAACATCAATTATGATATTGTCGTAGACGACAATTATTGCACAAGCTACTATGTTAGTGTGGTTACTCCATTTAGCAAGACTGGTTAGTAAGATTTAGCCTTAATAATCCACAGTATTTTCAGGTTATTTATATGACAATGTGTAGTAAATTACTAGGGGTGTGACGAGATCTCATGTCACGAGATCTCGCGAGACTAAAGTGTGACGAGATTTCTCGTCGAGGCGAAAAGTAGTCTCGTGATGTTGCCATGACAGAGTGTTAGGATGATTAGGAAAGAATATGCCACCGCTAAGTTTACATTACGCCTCCACTGTCCTTTTGCTTTGTGTTTAAATAAAAAAAACATTTAATTAAGTTGGATAACGGTCACCGCCGCTCCATATTTAAAGAGTACGCGCGATCGCTGAAAGTAAACGCCCGCGCGCATTCAAACGCGATTTCAATACCCGCATTTTGAAAGCGGCTCCCTGATGAATGCAAATATCTCTCAATATGAAAGCTATTTTAGGCTGGGCAGTGTAGTTGTAATCATCTCTTAGCTCTGTATCAAAGAAAAAGTTGGTCTTATTTGCACTTTGAATATTGAGAGGGTGCGATTATGGTTTCAACTTGCAAAGTGTTACCATAAAAATGAATAACAGTTTTCTCTTAATCTTATTAAGCACAAACAATAAGGTTTCATTTGTTAACATTAGTTAATGCACTGTGAACTATCATGAACTAACAATGAATGACTATTTTTATTAACTAACATAAACAAATATTAATAAATACTGTGTTATAGATATTGCTCATTGTTAGTTGATGTTGGTTAATACATTAATGTTAATAAATGAGACCTTATTGTAAAGTGTTAACATTTTTATTTATACTGTTTTCATTTCTATGATCAGTTTGTGGAAAGGAGTTCGGTTAGGAGGTCAAAGGTTGTAGAATCTCATAAATTATGTACAACAAGGTTTGAAGAGACTGAAATCATACAGAAGAGAAGTCAGTCAGTTGAGTTTGTGGCAAAACCTTTTACAATACTTGAGTATTGCTGTATTTTACTGCATACGATAATTCATACTCAGAAAGTAGAACTGAATGACATTCATTATAAGATTAGTTAAAACATTTCAGATACACCTGCAGAATATTTTTTCTAGCCATGTATTTCGCCATTGAGAATTTCTTAAAAATAGTGTGTAAAAATCTTGTCTCGTCTCGTCTCGTGAGATACCCGTCTCGTCACACCCCTATAAATTACCTATAAAATCAGTTAGTTTAGACTTGAGTGAGGTGAAACCTGAACAAAGCAAGTTGTTAGCTAGGTGCATTTAATTGTATATGGTAGAAAATAAGACTTTTAGTTAAAATAAACTTTTTAATATTGATTATTAATTAATATATGCACCAAAATAATTATCAGGTCTAGCAAAGAAGAATCTTTTCTTAAAACTATGAAATCACATTTTTTTTTGCAAAGAGGGCAAGAAAGGATTACAGTGTAGGGCTGAAATGATTAGTCGACATTATCGACAACGTCGACAATAAAAAATTGTCGACAAATATTTTTGTTGTCGAATAGTCTCTTGATCTCAAACGACCTATTTGAAGGGCCTGCAATAACGCGGTGTAACCAGTGGGGCGCTGTAGCGCAATACTGTAATGCAGCCCTCCCGGATCCAGTCCAATAAAAGAAGTCAGTGCTTTGGAGAGCATAGTGCAAACGAAGTCGAACCCGTGAAATGTGGGAGATTAACATAGCATAAACATAACAAACATAACGTTTAGCAGAACTACAGAATACTGTCATGCAGGGCCACCAACTCTCATTCAAACTCACTGTTCTCACGCCACACGTTCATTTTCTCACACAGTGAAAGATGCATCGCAAAGCAAAGAGGACACAGACAACGCACCGACAGATCAGGTTACTTTTGATATAAAACGAAGTCTAAGCTTTTAAATTCAGTCAATATTACTACGGGATTCAAACAATACTTGTGGTGGTGACGCTGTTTAACGTGTGGCAGATCGCTGTAACATCTCGGTTCAAGCGGCATGTGAACCTATCCCTCTCTATTACAGCGCGAAATAAACATGAATGAACATCAAAAAGTACTTACTGAACTTACTGAAATGAATCCATCTCCATTGTAATCACTTAATCGGAGTTTTAACCGCAGAAAGAAGTCAATAAAACTTGCAAACAAATATAATCACACAAAATGTAATATTTACCTCAGGAAAGCCATTCAATGACCATAAACTCGATAGTTTGTGTGTGTGTGTGTGTATATATATATATATATATATATATATATATATATATATATATATATATATATATATATATATATATATATATATATATATATATATATATATATAGTTTTATTTACTAGTTAAAGTACAGTATAATATATTTTAACTAATTGCTAAAGTAGAATAATCGAACAAAGCTTACTGATTAATCAGTGCAATAATCGATAATTAGTCGATTAATCGTTCTAATAATCGATAGATTAATCGATTATCAAAATAATCGTTTGTTGCAGCCCTATTACAGTGAGAGTGGCAGGTAATTTATTGTCAGTATTGGGCTTGCAGATAACACAGGTAGGGTACTTTTTACTGTTTGTGCCGATAACCACGTCTGTCAGCCACCACCGAAGACCATTTTTGACCCAGGAAAAACCCTGTTATTATCTGAATTGTTTTCATTTGCAGTTTCATTTGTTCACATTAGCTTATTTTCCATCAACCAGTTCAAATGTACAACAACGCTACAAATTCGATCCGATTTTTGGCCTGACAAAAACAACATACAGGCTGAGTGAAAATGTGAAAATCCACTCTCTGACAGTAGATGGCGCTTATGGAAGAGCAGAAATCGAGCCTTTCCTGGTAACCTCCATAAACAAACCAGATCTGCGCTTATAAACACTACTTTATTAGGCATTACACAGAGGGAAGATGCCATTGAAACATTTTTGAAGACAGTCCCCTTCAGAGATGTTTTTATAATTCATTCATTCATTCATTCATATAAATTTACCCCAGCACTCTTGTAAAACCTCACAGCTTTCCCCATGTTTACACTCAAAAGGAAACCAGCACTGCATGTTACACCTGCGTGAGAATGTTGCTAACTTTGCTTAAAGCTGGACAGTAGCCTACTTATTTACCAAATTGCGGTAACCAAATACAGTTATAATCATTAAAATATGAAACGCAATACTAACCGTCAGGAATTTTATCATGGTTTATCATCAAGCTGGTAACCGTTTCATCACTAAGATACAAAACAGGTTTATCCTGTTTCATGTGAATAAAATATAAATGTAAATTAAAGTGATAGTTCACCCTCAAGTTGTTCCAAACCAAACTATGGAAGACTATTCTCCATACTGTGGAAGTCAACAGGGCCAATCAACTGTTCGTGTACCACATTCTAGTATTTGATCTGTCCATGAGAGTTGTTCGCAGTCTCTAATGATAAGATTTCTGCAAGTTTGTTGTCATAGGGTTGTATTTTTAAAATACATAAAGTTCTCTGTTGTTTGTTTGTCGTTTTAATATTATATTTAACATTCAAGGAAAGGAAATATTTTGTTGTGTAATGAAGCTATGATAAGATTTAACAGTACTGTAGACTAAAAGCATACTATCGCGCCTATACCCAGGTTTAAGAGAGATAAGCCTCGGTTCAATAAGAGCTGATACTGAAAGATCAAAAGAAACCACTGAGTGATAATATACAGAGAGAAGAAATGCGGCAGAGGAGAGAGCAGGGGAGAAAGAAGCGTCTCCTTTGATGTATGAGAGTTGGGGAGAAATGTTATCAAACGCACTGCAGTGGAAGCACAACCTGTGCCCAAGAGAAGAGGCGTCAGGCTGAGAAACATTCAAACCCCAAAATCAAGTGCCCCGTCCCAGGTGTTTGTGGGTGGATGCATGCATTTGTGCATTTCCAAAGGGAGAGAGAGGGATTCAGAGGGGTTCACATGGCAGTATAGAGGGGTCTATAAAACATTTACACCGCAAGAGAGAAGTGAAACGTGAGAGAGGAGAGTGAGCGTTCCTGTTTACAGATACTAACACACTATGCAATGAGGAAGGGGAAGGCCAGAGGAAACCAGCACACAATAATGTCATGTGAGTAGCGGCTCAAACTACTACAGTCCACCTACAGCACTTCCAACCGAGGGAAAATAAGTCTAAATCCACTTTAATTCTGTTAAGCGAGTAGGGCTGCAACACTAAATATTTTAACACAATAAATATTTTGGCATTCAACATTAACTGGGCTTCTTTTCTACTGCACTCCATCTGTTTGATGCGCATGCGAGTGTCGGTCAGTGAAGTCTGTGAGGATTCGCACGGTCAAGATGAACCTTTATATTGAAATATTTATAGATGGGTCATTGACAAATAAGGTTTTTAAAAGTGTATTTGAAAAAAGGTTATTTTACATCCTGCCCAATGTTGTCCTACAAACAATGTTCATATTGAAGGCTATGAAAACAAACATAGTGAATATAATCATGCGTAAACATTACGATGCTCATGATATCTTTCTTTAATTCAACATTAAATCCACTTCACCAGCTAATTATTCTTCGACAGCGATGCCACAGAAATATACAGAGCTGCCGCAAAAACAGTAAAACTTTACAGTTACTGCTATAATAAAAAATATACTTGAAATTGTACATATGGCACATTTAAAGGTCCCGTTCTTCGTGATCCCATGTTTCAAACTTTAGTTAGTGTGTAATGTTGTTGTTTGAGTATAAATAAAATCTGTAAAATTTTAAAGCTCAAAGTTCAATGCCAAGCGAGATATTTTATTTAACAGAAGTCGCCTACATCGAACGGCCAGTTTGGACTACATCCCTCTACTTCCTTCTTTAATGACGTCACTAAAACAGTTTTTTGACTAACCTCCGCCCACAGGAATACACAAGAGTTGCGTTTGTAGAGTGTGTTTGTCGCCATGTCGTCGAAACGCTGTTATTTTCATCCCGCAGTCCAATCACCGGGTCTGATTCCGGCTCAAATTGATAGGGTAAAATTAAAGACATGTTTACAAGAACACTGAGCGCGTGCATCTCCACGTTATGGTAAGAGGCGTGACCTTTCCGGGCAAAATGCGCTAAGCTGCTGTCGAATCACAACACAGGAACCGCTGGCACAATCAGAACTCGTTACGTATTTCTGAAGGAGGGACTTCATAGAACAAGGAAGTCATCAGCCCGTTTTTATGACAGTGGAAACAGCGGTATACAGATAAGTAAATTATGTGAAAAATACTGTGTTTTTTACATGCGAAACATGAACATGTTATATTGCACACTATAAACACAATCAAAGCTTCAAGAAACCACGAAAAACGGGACCTTTAATGTCCAACAACAATTGTTTTAGCAAAAAGTATATTTTAGTCAGAATTATTGAATTATTGTCTGTGTGGTGCGGCGGCACTCGTTTCTCTAAAGTCTGAAGTTTAGCGGAGACTCGCTTATGGATGGCTTGTCCACTCTTGACAGCAAAATGGAAATATTTGCATGAATTTTTAACATTTACAGATGGAGAATATATCTGTGAAATAAAAGTTCTGCACTGAGGAAAACAAGTCTCACAAATTTAACTGCACAAGTAGCCTATATGTCTCATGTTTAGGATTATGCAGCTCACTCTGTGTCCTCCACTATTTTTCAGATGTGCTTGTAATATCAAACTACTGTATATTGACAAACGGTATTGCTTCATTCTATATTGTTTATAAAAAAATATATTGATATACCATACAAACCCGATATACCGATTCATTTGAATACAAAAAATTTAAACGATTTGCAAGACTTCTAAAGTTTATGAATAGAATACCACATCGTGCCTAAAGAAAACCAGAAGTAAACAATTGAGGATGTCAAGAGATTTCCCAATCACACTTTTACACCAACACAATATAGAAATTTTCTGCAGCTATGTGCACACACACACACATACACACACACACACACTCTCTCTCTCTCTCTCTCTCTCTCCACTGACAACAAGCATGTTTGAATTCAGAGATCTCCAGTGTGATATTCTGCTCAAAGAAAAGTGTAATGCATCAAGCCTGCGTTCATTCCCAAGGCTGCTAAATCTGCCAGCAAACTGAACTATAATAAATCTAAACATCTACAACTGTCTACAAATATAAAAAATTCTCTGCTCCGCATTAATGTCTGGGCTTGGGATAGTACAGGATTTTTTTCTTGTTTTAATGGGAAAACATAAGCTGGAAATGTTGAAGAGTAGCTACATCTCTACATTTTAGCTTTTGGGAGAAGCTTCTTGCTAATTATCAGTTTTCATAAATGTAGAAAGATTAATTTTACCAGCAATGTGAAGATTTCTTTGAAGAGATGGCCATGAATCTGATTTTCATCTTATTTTGGCCGATCTCTATTCCAGACTTGCACACAAACTGCACTGCAGTCATTTCCCAAAATGTAATTTGTGTGGAAATATTACAAAGTCTGTAAATAGGACGTCAACACAGGCCAGAAATGGAACATGCTGAAAACGGATGCAAGGACGAGAAGAAAGAGGAACAAGGAACAACAACCTCACTGTCACGATTCTCGAAATATTGGAAGAAAAACATAAATATTTAAGTTTATAATGCATCTCTGAAGGGAACTGACTTCTGTTTATAAGTACAGCGCTGCTTTGTTTACAGCGGTAACCAAGTAAATCACTGCTCCTCCATAAGTGCCACCTACTGTCAAGAGAGTGAATTTGCATTTTCATTCAGTCCTTCTGATGTTTTTGTTTTGTTCAGGTGTCTCTTATGTAGCATTATTTGACAAATCTAAAGTCAGACCATTCTGTTTTTGCTTTAAATCCTGAAATTATACCATCTAATTCAAATCAAAAACAACTGCTCATGTTACATGCCTGCAGCATCTTTGTTTGGATTGAGATTAAAATGCAGTGGTTGCCTCGAATTTCAAATAGCTAGAGATTTTTTGTTGTTGTTGTCGTTTAAGGCCAGTTTGGCCGGTTATAAAGCAAATAAATTTGCTTGAAGGGCAGGATCAGCAACCAGTATTGGAAACGGTTAATTTGCCTGTAAAAAAATAAAAATAAATAATAATTGGAATCAACCATTAAAAATCATGACCGGTGCATCCCTATTTGTTTGAATTTATTACAGTGGGTACACTACAATTTCTGGGCTTAGAAGATTTACAAGTAAACAATGCAAAATATTGTACCTGTTGGGAGAACTCCCAATGTTCAAATGAAGAGTTCAGATGCAAAGGCCGGTAAACATCACCACCGTCAAAAATTCGATAATGGTATTGAGCGAATGCTCTCTGCACATAGTACATGTTCATCAAATACTTTCGCTTCAAATCTGCTAAATCCCAGCATCAGCCCATTCAGAAACAGCGGTTCGTTGGCAGAAACCACTAAACACCACTTCCCTTTGTTAGTGAAAGCCTCTAAATCCACAGAAGAACCAATCGGAACACGTAAATCGAATCATATGATTTCACAATGAATGTCGGTATGTGTATGAGCTGCTTTTAACAAGTTTTTTTTTTTTTTTTTTTTTTTTTTAATCACGTTTTGTCCATCATTACAATGACAGGATTTCATGAAAAAAACAACAGTGTTCCTTTTGCTGCTGTGAAACTGACAGAATCAGACGTTTTACTACATCCTGTTGTCCAAAGAGGTGGACTTAAGAGTTTTTGTGAAAGAAAAAAACACACACATGGACTTAACTGGTTTTGCAGCAAAAGAGTCAAATAAAATCACTAAAGTGACATTTTTGAAAATAAGGCATTTCAGTAACTGACCAATAATCTTTTCATTGACATTAAAGTGAAATTACTGAACCTACATTAAAAAAAAGAAATGCTCATTTAAAAGAAAACTTGTCAGATGGACTTTGGCCATGTGTCCACTAAAGCGTTTTTTCCAGCGGCTAAGCGGACTTGTTCAACTGTTTCAATGGGACGTTGTTTTTTTAAACGCCAGCAGTGTAACGAGGCGCTGAGCATCTTTTTCACTCTGAAGTACTGAGTGCTCACACTAGGCGTTTTTTAGCAGAGTGTCTAGCGTTTTCAGCTTTGGTGGACACGGCCTTAGAGGTTTTTGCATCTGAACTCTTCAAATAAAAATTAGACGTATTGTACTACTGTATAACCTGAAGACCATATGAAGAGTTTGGTTCCAAAACACTATAAATCCATTCTGACTCATTTGAGTAAAAATGTGTTTTCTTTAGCAAGAAAGTGGCAAAATGCAAACAACTATTTTCTGTTTCAATCTTTCACATAGCATCTTTTGGTTATAAAAACATTAAAAATTCAAATCTAGATTTAGGTTTATTATAAAAACGGATTATTTCCCCCCCAAAATGCAATAAACCCATGACACGTTTTTTTTTTTTCCAAAATGCAATTAATCCATCAATATAAAAGTTATTTTTCTTATTGAAAATACACAACAAAGTAAGTTGATTCACATATATGACAGCCTCTGAACTTTGTCAATATTAATCTTACATACAGGCATTAGACTAAAAATACATTCAGTCGTCGCTCCCAAAATTAATTCAACAAGTCATCTTGTTTATGTTATAAATTAATTATGTCTCCGTTTGTAATTACCGATTAAAGAGTATCTGGCGCCACCGCACGGTTAAAATAAACACATTTGCCGAGCACATTGGTATTAAAAACAGCTTTTAAAAACTGTTCATGATTCAGTTTTGGGGACCGTGACAGAAGTTCGATGCTGTCGTGGAACAGGCAACAGCTTGACCGAGTGCCTCATCTTCTTAATCTCCACACGTAAATGATTACATTTCGATGACTTGCGTTTCTTCCCCACCGCAGAAACCACCACAGGTTCATCAATGCCGTCAAAATTATTCATTTCTTTCTATTTTTGTTGATCACAAAGCACAAAGTAGATAAGGAAAACTAGGATGCCGGGTGTATTCAGAGCGCCACCATTACTGTTTATAGTGCATGGAATGGTGCGCTGTGATTGGTTGAGCGGATATATCGCATTCTGCAGAAAAAGGAGACTGCCGTTTGTCGCGTTTTGGAAAGAAAGGGAGAAAACATGACAATAACACGACGGATATCACATTTTGTGCAAAATTAATAAATGACTTTTCAATACTGACCAGATACAATACTGATTTTGGCGGGTTTTTTTTTTTTTTTTTTTTAAATGGCGTTTATCGCGTTTTGGAACCAAACTCTTCATATGATATTGCCTATAATTAGCACCGATATATCGCATGCGATTGTCACGCACATTTCGTCAGTAAAGCCGGTTCCGATTGCCGCTAAATCGCCATCACCTGCTTTCAAATGGAGCAGTTTTAATAGACAGAGCCGTAGATCACTGACAAGCCACGCAATATCACGTTCATTATCACAGATGAATCGCCTTCGATAATGAACGTGATATTGCGTGGCTTGTCAGTGATCTACGGCTCTGTCTATTAAAACTGCTCCATTTGAAAGCAGGTGATGGCGATTTAGCGGCAATCGGAACCGGCTTTACTGACGAAATGTGCGTGACAATTGCATTCGATATATCGGTCAGCCCTAATTAGCACCAGCACTGCATATAATATTCAATCAATTCTGATAAGGCGAAAATTAGGTCAATAATGACACATATTGTGATAAGTAACAGTACCTCTGTACCGTGATTTTGTTGCCGAGACCCAGTCGCAAATAAGATAACATCCTGAGAGATATTTTGCAGACATACTTTCGAAAAAAAATGTATTTATTTTTTTTCCCAGGCCTTGAAATGACTCTTTTCCCTGATATTTCAAGATTTCCCACTTGAACCCTGAGAACTCCAACGCTCAAAACATCATGTAGCCACTAACTAGTAACAATCAAAGCACTCAAAGAACAGCTGCCTCCAAACTATTAGGCAACTACAAACCAATTGGCCTGGAAGCACATTCACATACGTTTACAAAAGACTTGTTTGTGGTAGAACATTGTTAACTCGCCGTCCTTAAAGAACCGTTCGTGTTAGCAAAGAGTAACGCTGATGAGGAATGCTGGGTCAAAAAAATCAAGTCTTTGCAGACCTAAATATGGTGACCAAGCAAAGCATGTTCCATGAGTCACGGAATTAGCCTTCAAAAGGCTGCAGTGAGAGAGGCAGAGCAAATAATTACGATCAAGTATGACTGCCATCATAAATGCAAGAAAAAGCTTTCTAAAACTCCCAGTAAAAGCATTCCTGACCCCACACCCCAAGCAAAAGTCCATTTCCCCTCTCTGCCAAACAATAACTCTAGACAAACAGGCCTGACAACCTCACACCTACGGATCTTCAGGTAAATCCCGATTAGTGCTCTTAAACCACCTTCTGGTAAACAGTCTAACAAGAGTTTTACGGTTGCGTAAAAGTTGTACTCAGAAGAATTAAACAAACGTGAGGAAGGGAGGGATGTGAAGTGGCAGCAGAATACGTGAAGAAGAGAGGGAGAGAGAGTGTGCTAACGCCCCAACACCGCCGCAGTGTTCTTCCACTGCACCAGCTCTGTTTACTTCAACACAAACTTTCACAGATCCTCCAGATCACCCTTTAGAGAAGCATTGCTTCAGTGCAACTCCTCTCTGAAGTAAACAATCACACCACTAAATGTCTAAACAAGCAAATCAACCAAATGTGTTTCAGAGCCTTGGCTCACACCACATAGAAGATACTCTTCACGTTGTGGTCCTGAATCAAAAGTAAGACATTTAATATGCATTATCCGTGGTGATATGATGCCTTCGCTGACCCTGGGTGAAATCTTTATAATATTATGTTATAAAAGTACTCTCATGCTGTTGTCCTGAATCAAAAATAAGACATTTAATATGCATTTTCTGTGGTAAAATAGTATGATTGCAGCACTGCATCTGCCTTCACTGACCCTGGGTGAAATCTTAATAATATTGTGTTATAAAAGTACTCTCATGCTGTGGTCCTGAATCAAAAATAAGACATTTAATATGCATTTTCTGTGGTGATATGATGCCTTCACTGACCCTAGGTGAAATCTTCATGATATTATGTTATTAAAAGTACTCTCATGTTGTTGTCCTGAATCAAAAATAAGACATTTAATATGCATTTTCTGTGGTAATATAGTATGATTGCAGCATTGCATCTGCCTTCACTGAAATTCTTCAGTTAAGCATATAGGAATTGAAAACCAACCCAGAACTGAATTCATATTGCCAACTAATCATCATAACAGAGTGTTGCAGTGATCTAATATTTATAAACCAACGCAAATTCTTATTATAGATATCTCCATAATCCCTGCAACTATATCAGCACATAAAATCAATGTGAAGTCAACAATATTTGCCCTTGAAACACACATATATTAAGCTGCCCATCCCAGAGGCTGATTTCTGCAGGGCAGCTGAGCCTGTCTGGCCGTATCCGATTCCCAGAGAGAGAGCGACAACATGACGAGGATTATTTTCATTTCTCCATCTTCAGTGATTACAAACCTCCCCCATTATAGGCCTGGGATGAATCTATCTACACAGCCTAACAAAATAGACAGAGATTTTCAGCAATACGCAAACATTTCCTCGACTTCAGGGTGGGGGAGGGACACAAACTCCCGTTAGCAGCGGGGCTAAAGCCGTTAGCGGGCTAACCGTGAAAGTCGACGCCTGAGAGGACGTGCAGACGGTTTTCCGACACGAAATGGCTTCTAAAAGAAGACAGAGCTATTTTAAAAAGCTTACCTTCTTTAAAACGTGAGCTACATCTACAAAATCATACTTGGTATTCCTTCCCGATGCTTGTTTTTCCCATTTGAGGCCTTCTGCTTCAGCAAGCTCCGATGCGGGAACATCCGAGGCGCGCGACGCTCATCTCAGTCCGCGCTCGCGCCAGCGTGCTAAGCTAATCACTGATTACCTCCTCCAAAAAAATGCGATGATTAAAATCTCTCCGATAAACTGGTAGAGGAAAGGGTTATGAACTCTCCATCCGTCCCTTTAAAAGTCCACGGGTCTCAGTAACGTTAAGTTTGCTGATTTGGCTTGATTTCAGGTGTAAAAATAAAATTCCGCTTCAAGTTAATCCTCCACGTCCGACTCCTTCCGAACCGTTTCGATCGGCCTTTGACTCGCGCTGACGAAGAGCGGACGCGAGGAGTTGATACGCGGATTGTGATAGGCTGACGCGAATGGGCGGTCACTGTTTGTTCCCCGTTGCAACGGTGAAACTGGCGCCATTGTGGCTCTTCCGAAGGAAGCTTCCATGTTGTTTTCTTTGGCGATCTCGAGCCAAAATGGCGTAGACAGTGGCATGTTTTTGCGAGCTCCATTTGGGTGAGAGGAAAATGGAGAACCTGGCTGTGTGGATATATATATGTAGCAAAGTTGAGTGAGGTTTTTAAGATACTGTTGTCCAGTCTTAATTCAGACAGATCTGAAGCAAGCGAAACGCATCTATACTAAAATCTAAAGCTTGTTAGAGTTATAAACTACTTGCCGATGACGGATCGTAAAGCACGTGCTGCTTTCATTGACTGTTGTTTATTAGATGTGTTGCTTTTTGTTTTAATTTCGCTTTGACGTCATAAGCTTGTGAGACCGATTTATTGCAGAGCAGAATAACGCAATGGCTCCCTCTGCTGTGAAGAGCCTGGAATTACTTTTCTTGGATATTTCCTTGCCACAGTCACAGCACAGAGACATCTGAAATAACACACTTAAAGGATTAGTTCACTTTCAAATTAAAATTTCCTGATCATTTACTCACCCCCATGTCATCCAAGATGTTCATGTCTTTCTTTCTTCAGTCGAAAAGAAATTAAGGTTTTTGATGAAAACATTCCAGGATTATTCTCCTTATAGTGGACTTCAATGGAGGCCAAAGGGTTGAAGGTCAAAATTACAGTTTCAAAGAGCTTTAAACGATACCAGACGAGGAATAAGAGTCTTATCTAGAGAAACCATCACTCATTTTCTAAAAAAAAACAAAACATCTATACGTTTTACCCATAAATGCTCATCTTGAACTAACTCTCTTCTTCTTCTTCTCTATTAGAATTTCAGCAGTGTAGACACTGCTAAGTGTATTACTGCCCTCCACAGGTCAAAGTTTGAACTAATTGTTATATACTTGCACTAGCATATTGTGTATGACAATTTAGTTCAAACTTTGACCTGTGGAGGGCAGTAATACACTTAGCAGTGTCTACACTGCGGGAATTCAAATAGAGAAGAAGAAGAAGAAGAAGAAGAGAGCTAGATCAAGATGAGCATTTATGGTTAAAACATATACAATTTTAAAAATTTTTTAAGAAAATGAGTGATGATTTCTCAAGATAAGACTCTTATTCCACATCTGGGATCGTTTAAAGCTCTTTGAAGCTGCACTGAAACTGTAATTTTGACCTTCAACCATTTGGAGGCCATTGAAGTCTACTATAAGGAGAATAATCCTGGAATGTTTTCATCAAAAACCTTAATTTCTTTTCGACTGAAGAAAGAAAGACATGAACATCTTGGATGACATGAGGGAGAGTAAATTATCAGGAAATTTTAGTTTGAAAGTGAACTACTCCTTTAATCCTCAGATTACAATAGTTGTCTTTGCGCATGCTCCAACTACAACTGTTTGTAGTTTTCCTAGTTACTCAACTGTTAGTAGAACTACATTTCCCGTCAGCCCGTTCTCGGGCTGCTTCTATTCTGATTGGCTGATTCCGAAGGTGAAAGTTCAACAGACATGTTTCTCAAATCCTGTACGGTAAACATCAATAGAGTTCACGGCTTCAGCTTTGTAATGTCTTTGTATAGACAGTATTTTATTTAAACGTTTTATTTGTTTTGCATATTTCCGAAACATCCGAGTAGAAGACGCGGTTGTTGGATGAGACCTGCAGAATCACTATGACAGTTGTGTTATATCAGCTCTTAAAGAGGTCACATTCATAGTATGTGTTTGGTCCAAGCGACGCGATAAACAAGCGTTTAGTATGACAGCGTTACTTTTGCTGCGTGGAAGCAAGTGTTGCGACAAACGGATCTGGTCGTTGTCGTCTCGTTTCAGTTCTTTTCAAAGCAGCAGAAAACTCCTGGAGAACAATCTGACTTCATACTCGTCTTTAGTGACTCCAAACACAAGAGGTCTGAAGTCAGGACGCGTTCAGGTGGGTTTTTTTAAAGGACGACCAAGCGTTATGTAAACTATTTATGTTAAAGGGATAGTTCACCCAAAAAATGAAAATTCTGTCATTAATTACTCACCCTAATCTCGTTTCAAAACCTGTAAGAATTTCGCTCATCTTCGAAACACAAGTGAAGATATTTTAATGAAATCTGAGAGCTTTCTATCCCTTCATTGACAGTCTACGCAACTACAACATGCATGTTGTGTTGACGCGAGAGCAGATGTTGTTGCTTGAATGCGCTTCAGAGATTAATATTTTGTAAATAAAGTGTTAAATCTGCATCATAACATTAAAGTTAAACCACTGGAGTCACGTGGATTACTTTAATGATGTCTTTACTACCTTTCTGAGGCTTGAAAGAGGTAGTTGCGTAGACTGTCAATTAGAGCTGGGTATTGACACAATTTTCACGATTCGATTACTATTCACATGCTTTCGATTCAATTCGATTATTTTGGATGTAGTATTTCAGTTACAGTACATTGCAAAATTTCCAGAGGAAAAAAATCTCTCAACTAAAGCTGTAAACTACACATGATGGGAGTCAGTTGGTACTACTATAATAATACTGAAGGTTAAATTGACTTATTTATATACAAACACTTAAATTACACTCAATGTTTTTATTATAAATAAAGTTTAGAATTATATAATCATATTTCTACTCCAATTCATTTTTTTTTTAATATAAACATTTAAATCGCGGCTGTCATAACTGATTTATTCAAACATGCATTAAATATTGAAGAACATTAAAAATTATAATGAATATGTAACGGTGCATAGCTATATTTATCAGAATGCTGCTTTCTAGAGTCACTTTTCTAGCTGACTAATGAGTTTATGGTCACTGAATGTGTTTTTCTGAGGTAAATGTGACGTTACGTGACATTGTTTACAAGCTTTTATTGACGTCTTTCCGAGGTTGAAACACTGATTGAGCGATTACACGAGACATGATATGGATTTCGGTAAGTTGTACTGTATATTTTAACATACCTTCAGATGTTCATGCATGTTTATTTCGCTCTAACTGGTATTAAAGCGGAGGAGAGGATGATCACATGCTTCTCTTTAACTGAGGCGCTAAAGCGATCTGTCACGCCACATTAAACAGCGCCAAAACGGTATTTATTTTTTGAAACTCATAATAAGATGGACATCATTTGAAATCTGAGACTTTGCTTCATATCAAAAGTAACAAAGCACAAAGATTATTGCGATTTATTGGATGGGAGGCGCTACATATTCTGCTCATTCATCAACTGAAAACAGACTAGACTAATCGATTCTTGGGATTTAAGAATCGATATCGGTTCATAAAAATGAGAATCGGTTAAAATCGAGAAATCAAATTTTTCACCCAGCCCTACTGTCAATGGAGGGACAGAAATCTCTCAGATTTCATTAAAAAGATCTTCATTTGTGTTCCAAAATGAAAGTCTTACAGGTTTAGAACGACATGAGGGTGAGTAATTAACGACAGAATTTTCATTTTTGGGTGAACTAACCCTATAATATGAAGTTCAGCATGCCCTTGGGTGATTAACCAAGTTGCCGTTGTTTCACAGAACATTTTGACAAAGCCTTTAATCCCAAGGCTTATTGGACTTGAATTCCAATGTCACCACAAATTGGTCACAAATCCTATGAAGCTGTGGAAACTATTAGGTAAGTAGTTGGTTTATTTTAATGTTTTGGCTGGAAGAAGTAGTGATGCAGAGCTTTTGAGTTCTTATAAATCTTAATGCTTGTTCTGATTTGTGTTATAAGTCTTCCTGGTGCACTGCATAATGGGAATATGTTTCACATCTGTCAGGCACTACTCATTATTTCAGCACATCCAACAGAAGACATGAAAAGAAAGAGGGTGGCAAAGGGAAGACCCCAGAGGAGGATGAAGGTATTTGTTCATTTATGAATCAATAGTTAACATCACAAAATAAACCTTGACAGGGTAACCACAGAATCCCAAAAACAAAGTAGAGGAGTGTTAGATGAGGGAGGAAGGAACTAAATATCCTCCACAACTGGCATTTAGGTAGCAAAACACCCAACTTCCTTCGATCCAATCAAGTCCCGCCCTACATTTTTTTTCTCAATCCAGAAGCCATTTCACTCGGATATAGTTCACATAAGGGAAGAAAATACTATTGCAACTTCCGTTTCATGCTGACTTCAATCAAAATAACTTGCAGCGACATCTCTTCTCTTCTGACGTTTTACTGGCGCGAAGGCGGGGCAACCTGTCACTCACATGAGATCCAGCCAATTCCCAAGGACAAAATCAAGCCCGCCCTAAATTTGTTCTTGTTCGAGAAGCCGTTACACATCACAATAGAGAAGAAAAGATTATCGCGACTTTATATATGAAACTAAAACCACCAGTAGGTGGCAGCAAATCCCTGTGTCAATGAGTGAGTCACTGAATCATTCATTCGATCAATTTGTTTCAGAAATGAAGCAACCCTGCATCCCAATGTCTGCTATCCATCTTAAATAGTATGTGAGATTACAATAAGTGTGTCCCAAAGCATAGTATGTTGAAAAGAGTATACCAAAAGTCCCTGGATGGTTTAGTATTTTTGGTAGATTTTCGATGTATGGATGTCCCAAAGCTTGTCTACTCTTTTGTTACACACTTAAAAGTATGTACTATTTCTTCACTTAAAGAGTACATACTTTAGGGCGTAGTATAAGTAGGCAAGTTGGGACTCAGTACAAGTGTCTGTCTTTATGAATGGGTTATTGAATCATTCACTCAAACGATTCATTCAATAAAACGCTGTAACATCTTTGTTTGGAACTATTTTTGTGGGTGTTCTTACTGTATTCTAATAAGAGTATCGCACAGTGAAATCATGGACTCTAAAGGTGTGTTTTTGTGAATTGAGTGACATACTTGATAATATCAGCTCGCACATTATTCGCAAAACAACAATTACAATATTATCATAGATTATACATATTGCACAACGCTAAACGCTCCTGCTTAATACATGGCTATGGTTTATTTGAGCTAAAACTTTTTTTAGAGACCATGAAGCGAGATGCAATTTGTTGACCTACTCAAATAATTCAGACAGCCCAGATATATCTTCATACCAAATTATTCATGCTTACTTTGCTTTCATTTTCTTCCCTAGAAGAGAAAAAGAGACGAGAGCAGGAGGATCAGATGTATAGGGAGCGACTGCGCACACTGTTTATTATCGCTGTCATCATGAGCTTGCTCAACTCCATCAATACCAGTGGGGGGAACATATCCTGGAATGATTTTGTGAATGAAATGTTGGCCAAAGGGGAGGTGTCGCGAGTACAGGTGGTGCCAGAGAGCGACATTGTCGAGATCTACCTCCACCCTGGTGCAGTCATCTTCGGAAGACCTGTACGCCATTTCAGATACGATTAGTGCCATACTTGATTTTAAAATTATTGTTATCATTATGTTGCTATCAATTCCACTTTCATTATTTGTCCTGTTGTCTGTTGTAGAGACTGGCCCTGATGTACCGAATGCAGGTGGCCAACATTGACAAGTTTGAGGAGAAGCTTAGAGCAGCAGAGGAAGAGCTGAATATAGATGCCAAAGACAGAATACCAGTGACCTACAAGCGTACAGGCTTCTTTGGGAAGTGAGTAATTTGTGCTTTCCACCGAGCACGCAAACCCTACAAGCTGGGAAAAGACATTAAACTGCCCCTATTGTGCTTTTCGAATATTGCATTTCATGCATTATGTAATAGAGCTGTTTGTGAAAGTAAAAGATCTGCAGAGATTTCAAGATCAAAGTGATCTGAACTGCCGCAAAGAGTCGTCAATGATTCCACTCTCACTTCTTATTTGCATAATGCCGGCCTAACCCAGTTTTCATTGGCTGCTTGCGAACAGTGTCTACTTTGCCCCGCCCTCAAACACTGTAGTTGTAGCTGAGACTGGAAGGGTTGGGTTTGTGTTGTTCAATTCTTTAAAAGAAAATATCTCCCTTTGCATTGAACTTTGAGCGCCGTAACTTTGCAGATGTTGTTTATGCTCAAACAGCAACATTACACATTAATTAAAGTTAAAAAAGTTAAATCATAATCAACCACCCCTTTAAATTCGACTGTTGTCATAACAGAATATAACTAGATAAGTTTATTTTCCTCCACAGTGCCCTTTATGCACTCGGTATGGCTGCCATTGGTGTTGCAATCCTCTGGTACATCTTCCGACTGGCAGGAATGGGTGGGAGAGATGGCGGCTTTAGTGCATTTGTAAGTCAAGCTTCCTTCATTTGAATTAGTTTTATATTACTATTAAATGTTTTGTAATGTCAAATCGTCTGTCTCTTCCACCAGAATCAGTTGAAAATGGCTAAATTCACTATTGTCGATGGGAAATCTGGAAAAGGCGTAAGCTTCAAAGATGTTGCGGGTATGCATGAGGCCAAGATGGAAGTCAAAGAGTTTGTGGACTATCTAAAGGTAAGGGCATCTGAAAGTTAGGCCCAAAACATTATATCCAAGTATGTGTGGATGATATCTTCTAGTTATTAATGCTCAAATTTACTTGACTCTACACTCTGAAATGTGTCAGAGCGCAATTCGTAATGCAGTGCAAGTATATGTGACATTCTCAGTGCAAGGGGACAGTATGACATGCATTAGTGTAAACTAGGGATGTGTGATATTGACAACTGACTCATTAGATTGAATGAGAAAATTAAGTTAGAATAATAAGACATGGCTGTTATCAATCAAACAAAGTCAGTGTCAACAACTGCAGAAGTGGCACAGAAGCTGCATCTAAAGCAGCATTTAGATGTATTTGCAATGCAATTATAATTACATAAATAATGCTATGAAATTAATGTTTTAAAAATAATGTTTTTTTGAAGAAAAAAAAAATTAAATGATCCTTTTAATATGAAACTAAAACTGCCAGTAGGTTTGTGGAAAAGTCACTGTCTTAATGAGTGAGTCATTGAATCATTCATTCAACCGATAAGTTCAAACGGCTGATTCATTCAGGAACAAAGCAAATGGCAGCCTTTATGAATGGATCATTGAATCATTGCTGAATTATTCAGGAATGAAACACTGCTGTTGCAGCTTTTTTGGAACTATTTCCATTGGCAAAATAGAGTAAAAACAGACCATATTGATAATTTAGTGTCAAAAATGTAACTCACAATATTAACTTCTTGTTTATTGAACTGTTGTATAAAATCAATATCACATTTGTGCTGATATTTAGGAAAACCAAGCACAAAAAGGCATGAAGAGTTATTCCAGCATAGGTGGGAGCCTCAGAGCAACTGCAACAATGAGTAATGGAATCTATCAATACTAGTTTCATTAAAAATAGACAAAATTGATCAAAAGCTATTAGCGTTTTTTTAAATTTCATTCTAATTTTTGACCACAAGGTGGCACTGCCGCAAATCTTTTTGAGTACCTTTAGGGCATGGTTCCAATGACACAGAGTTTTGTAACAATACGCTAATGCATCAGTAAAATATAGCATTTTACAACAAAATTAAAATGGCCGACATGGGAAAATTAGATTTTGTTCAACTTGGCAATCTAAAGAGAAGTGGTCAAACCGTTCAGGTTTGCGTTTCCCAAAAGCATCGTTAGCAACTAACATCGCAAGTTCCGTCGTTACTTACATAGTTAAACGATTTGTTGTTTCCCGAATCAATAGTTCAAACGAACTTTATAGCAGAAATTCTAGAAATAATTCGATCTCAAACTGATTCATTTAAGAAGTTATTTCTCACAACCTGCGTGACGTCATTCATCAACGTGGTTGAACGACAAGTTTGCGGCAATACGGTTTCGGGAAACAGTCGTGACTAGCTAGTTGATTTGTTCAACAATGCATTGTACTATGGTAGTTCAGCAGCGAGTTACATCGTTGTTCGGGAAACGCACCCCAGAAGTTACAGGCAAAAAGAGCAATTTTCATATCTCCTGACCACTAGGTGGCACTGTGCCAAAATTGTGCAGGTATCCTCAGGTCATGGTTGTCATAACATACACCAAATTTGGTCAGAATAATCAGAATAATCTCTCCGCATTGCGGAGAAATAGCCTCACGTCCAATTTGGCGTGCTCTTAATCAAATTCGTTTGCGCATTATTCAAGCACGGTTTGACGAATCAACTTGAATTCGATATCTTTGTCGGTATGGTCTGAAGATGATCTAATTCCAAAAAGTTAAAAAAAAAAGAAGGTTTTTCAGATAAAATCAAAGAAATCAGAGGAAAAAAATATTTTGTTTCTAGCACTTACTGTTCAAAAGTTTTTAGCATAAACGTGAGTGGAAAATTGGACAGTTGGTGGCGCTAGAGGGTTTGAGTTAGAAACTCCAAATTTGGTATGGTAACAGTTCAGACAATCCTCTATCTGTGTGCCAAATTTCATAACTTTCCCACAAGCGGTTCTATGGGCCATAGACTCAACAACAGAAGAACTCTAACGATAATGGTTTTCTTTTGAAGAATCCAGACAGATACCTTCAGCTCGGGGCCAAAGTACCTAAAGGCTCTCTGCTTCTGGGGCCCCCTGGCTGTGGGAAAACCCTGCTTGCTAAGGCAGTGGCGACAGAGGCTCAGGTGCCCTTCCTCGCCATGGCAGGTTCAGAGTTTGTGGAGGTGATTGGAGGTAAATAAGACTGTTAAATATACAGAGATTATTATCCGGATGCCATTGTCAGATCTTCATGTTTCAGTCTGAACGATCTTTCCCTACCCAGGCCTTGGTGCCGCAAGAGTGCGAAGTCTTTTCAAAGAGGCTCGAGCTCGAGCGCCGTGCATCGTCTACATCGATGAGATTGATGCCGTGGGGAAGAAACGCTCCACAAACATGTCTGGTTTCTCAAACACAGAGGAAGAGCAGACCCTCAACCAGCTGCTGGTGGAGATGGACGGTAAGAATAGTCGACCAAACAATACTGCTGCGAGTCGACATTGACAATACTAGTCGTTTACATTATTATTTATGTTTTACTTTGTTTTTTACAAAGGCTATGTTCTGCTACTGTCATGTTAATGTTACATTTTAGAAATAATTAATAAATATATCTATATTTGCTACTGTTGATTAAGTGAACACTTAAGTTCAAGTTTTTATTATATTGTGAAATGTAATTTATTCCTGTGATGCATAGCTGAATTTTCAGCATCGTTACTCCAGCCTTCAAAAATCATTAATTTAAAGGGTTAATTTATAGTAGGAAAGAATTTGAATTTGTCGAATGAACACGTGACCTTCAATCTGAGATTATCAACATATTTTCCATCTCTCTTTTCTAGGAATGGGCACCACAGATCATGTGATTGTCCTGGCTTCCACTAATCGGGCAGACATTCTGGACAATGCGCTCATGAGACCGGGCAGGCTTGATAGGCACATATTTATCGACCTGCCAACTCTTCAGGTAATGAAGGGTCAAAGCAGCAGCTACAGAATTCTTGATTCTGATTGGTTGTCAGATGTTCCAAGTGTGAATGAATTGACTATGAAGATTTGCTGACTGTATTACATTTGTATATCACTTCTCTGTGCTCTTTCTGGAGACTTTTAATCTAGTAATGGTGAATCGGGCTGTTTCTCTTAGCAAATCCTGAGATAAACACATGTACACTTCCGATCAAAATTTATAATAATTAAATGTTTTTGAAGGAAGTCTCTTCTGCTCATCAAGGCTGTATTTGTTTGATCAAAAATATGGTAAAACATTAATATTGTGAAATAGTATTAATATTTAAAATGGCTGTTTAATAGGCGAATAAATGTAATTTATTCCTGTGATCAAAGCTGAATTTTCAGCATCATTACTCCAGTCTTCAGTGTCACATGATCCTTCAGAAATCATTCTAATATGCTGATCTGCTGCTCAAGAAACATTTCTGATTATTATAGTTTTTGCTTCTTAATATTTTTGTGGAAACCATGGTACATTACCACTCAAAATATTAGGGTAAGATTAAGAAAATAAAATAAAATCAATAATACTTTTATTCAGCAAGGAAACATTAAACTGATCAGAAGTGACAGTAAAGACATTTATGTTACAAAAGATTTGATTTCAAATAAATGCTGTTCACTGAACTTTCTATTCTTCAAATAATCTTAAAAATGCATCACAAAAATATTAAGTAGCACAACTGTTTTCAACATTGATAATAAGAAACATTTTTCAATAGTAATTGATAAAATTCGAATCATCATATTAGAATGATTTCTGAAGGATCATGTGACACTGAAGACTGGAGTAATGATGCTAATGATCACAGGAATAAATTACATTTTGCTATATTTCACAATATTACTGTTTTTTACTGTATTTTTGATTTTAGCCTTGGTGAGAATAAAAGTAATCATTAAATTCATGAATAAAATCATAATTATTCCAGACTTTTGAATGGTAGTGTATGTGTGGAGGAAATTGTAGTGTACATGGAATAATTCAATTGTCTCCAGACTGTCGAGTTATGGGAAATTAATGCACACCTAAGGTGTAATGACCACTCCACTTCATATTAGCACCTCGGGGGGTGGGTTAATTCTCAATAATTCAACAACCCGTCATCAGCTATTCATTATTCACTCTTGCTGATTGTGTTCTAGGAGAGGAGGGAAATCTTTGAGCAACACCTGAAGATCCTGAAGCTCACACAGCCGGCAGACTTCTACTCCCTGCGTCTGGCTGAGTTGACACCAGGCTTCAGTGGTGAGTGATGTTTTGACTATGTGACTATATCATCTCCTCACACCACATCTGACACACTGTTCATATTTCCAGGAGCCGACATCGCCAACATCTGCAATGAGGCCGCCCTTCATGCTGCCAGAGAGGGTTACAAGTCCATTGACACCTTTAATTTTGAATATGCTGTGGAGAGAGTCATTGCAGGTATTCATTTGAGCTAAAAAAAAATAGTGTACTATGATATTACATCAGAGATTTCTACACAATCAGCATCTGTTTGATGTTGTGTGTGACATGTAGGGAGTGTGAAGAAGAGTAAAATCTTGTCTAAAGAAGAGCAGAGGATAGTGGCCTTCCATGAGTCTGGTCATGCTTTAGTGGGATGGCTGCTGGAACACACCGAAGCTGTCATGAAGGTAAGCAGCACTGGGCTAAGCTCTGAAAAGTGCTGTAAAAGTGGTCCATGCGACTTGTGTACAGTGAATGGGAGGGGACATCTTCGGTTCACTTAGTTTTGTCTTGGCCGCAACATATTAACTCGTGGGAATGTGATGATATGTCGTGACCATGAGATCGTTTTGTCGAAGTTATGTCGTGGCAATGTGATGTTGAGGGAACGACATCTATTTCTTGTGGACACTTGTTTGATACGTAAACAAACTTAGGTTACCATAGCAACCTGGGATTAACAGAAATGGATATTATTAATAAATTTACATTTTATTTTGAAGTATAGCTGCAAGCAGCAATTAAGGGGCCAAGCACAACAGAAGCAAACAAGGAAGCTCGCAGCAGACCAACAATGTCATAATGGACTACGATTGCAATGAAGAAAGACACTGCCAATTTGAAGTCAATTAGACCAGCGGTACTGTAGTTAGAGCCAATTTCATGTTTTGTTCAATTATAGTGGCGCAGTCCCACCGCTTTTTCCTCAGAGTGCCCCCATACATAAGCATTTCAGTTTTGGTGAAATTGTCTCATTTTGTTTTGGACATTTATATGTATGAACACATAAAAAAATTACCCACCTGACTTTGATTGCATTTTTTTGCCACTTACTATCAAAATTTTGACATTTGGCCATTAGTGCATAGTCAACAACCTATGTTTTTGATTGTCCTATGGTGGTTTCGTCTCAATCGGACTAACAATTTTGCGAATGATTTTTAAATGCTAAATCACAACGTTGCACTAACCATAAGGCGAAACCTAGCATGTCTGATATCGTTGGACTCGGCAAGAATTCAGGAATCCGAGGAGATGTCAATGAAAATAAGTCAACTACATCAAAAGTTATGAGCATGTAAATAATTTTTTTTCTTCATCACACTAGGTGGTGCTGGTACAAAACTTCTCAGGCTCCTTCAGGGCATCGTGCCATACCGAGTTTCGTAATGATACATTCATGCATTCATAAAATACAGCATCTGACTACAAAATTCAAAATGTAGCCTCAGGTTATGCTTGTGATGACATGGGCCAAGTTTGGTCTGAATACGATAAAGTGTTGAGGAGATAGAGGCTTACGTCCATTTTCGTATTTTCGCTTCACATAAAATTTGTTTGCACGTTTTTCGAAAATGACAAATCAATTTGAATTTCACAACTTTTTTGTCTGAAGATGATCTGGTTCAATTTTCATGAAAACTGGCCTAGGAGGAGTTTGAAAATGTAGATTTTTTTTCAGAAAATTCAAAATGGAAAATGGTGCAATCGAATAGTCTTAAGCCGAGGATTCGGAGGAATAAAGGATTTTGTTTATAACCCTAATGGTTCAAAAGTAGCATAAACATACGTGAAATTTTGGACAGATGGTGGCGCTAGAGGCATTGATTTAGAGATTCCAAATTTGGTGTGGTTAATGTTGGGACTGACGTCTTTCAATGTGCCAAATTTCATAACTTTCCCACAAGCCCTTCTATGGGCTGCCATAGACTTCCAGAGCGGAAGAAGAATAGGTGCTTGGACTATAATTAAGAATGACAAAGACAGTGTGGCATTAAGACATGTATATATTAAATTATATTATTATATTGTGCCTATATTATATTATTATTTATTATTAATACATTATATTATATATTTGCATTGTGTATGTATTGTGATGGGCTGGTCTTTTGACCTCTTGTCCTCCAGGTTTCAATAGCTCCCAGGACGAATGCCGCTTTGGGCTTCGCTCAGATGCTGCCGAAGGATCAGTATTTGTTCACCAAAGAGCAGCTGTTTGAGAGGATGTGCATGGCGTTGGGTGGACGAGCCTCTGAGGCCATCACCTTCAATAAGGTCACCACAGGTATGTCATCTACACACTTATATAGTGCCAGCGCCAACGCAGTTCTCAATGTTATCACAGGTTTAATAGACATAGACGAACCGTTGTCATTTAGGAATGAGATCGTGTGGGTGTTTGAATCGAGATCTTTAAATGATTAATCGTGTAGCTCTAATTTGAAGTAATTTATTCCAGATTAATCAGGTACGTCTTCTTGAAAAGCGGTGGATGTGGTTAAGTAACCGGTCATTTGTGACATGACCTCGTAGGTATTACTAGACGTCAGATAACTTGTAAACTCCTCGTAGGTGCTCAGGATGACCTGCGGAAGGTGACCCGGGTGGCCTACTCCATGGTGAAGCAGTATGGCATGACTGCCAGTGTGGGCCATGTGTCCTTCCCTGAGTCTGAGGATCAGGGCGGTATCGGACGGAGACCGTTCAGCCAAGGCCTCCAGCAGCAGATGGACCTTGTGAGTGCAAGAACTGGTGTGGCATGGGTGCCCTCACTCTGATGGGATGTTACAGAGGCTCGCCCGGGTGTTAAATATCAGTTGTCTTGAATATTTGTGTGCAGTTATTTATATGTATTCCTTTCTCTCATGTTCAGGAAGCTAAGTTGCTAATAGCAAAGGCCTACAGACACACAGAGAAACTGCTTTTGGACAACAGAGACAAACTTATTTTGGTAAGTTGTGCTCACATCCTTGTTAGCATAGCAAGATGATAATATTTTCTTCATAAGAATATTCTTAACAGTGTGTCCTAACCAGATGTTCCACAACAGTGATAAAAGGCGCCTTTTCCATGTTAATCAGAGTTTTTGTCCTAACCAGCCATGGCTGGAACATACAAAGTATGACAATGATAATCCCAGGTACTGATTATTTGCTTTATTTATTGTTAAAAGTGTCTAATGTGAGTTTTGCGTGACCCTTATAGCCAATGGATAATCCACCTCAGATACTGAAAATAATTTAAAGGAGACAAGAGTGTTTAAATGTGAACAAGTCTATTCTATGACAAAGATCATTTAAGCCACTCTGTATTTTTAATAATGTTAAAATGGTGTAAAATTTATGAATTTATGTAATTTATTCTGTTGCGAGTGCAGTGCGCTCACAGAGAGACTCCGTCCACTCACTCTTCTGATTGGCTGTGATTTTTGATTGATTTAGTTGCGAATGCAGTGCGCTCACTGAGAGACTCCGCCCACAAGCGCTTCTGATTGGCTGTGATTTTTAATCAATTTGGTTGCGAGTGCAGTGCGCTTGCAGAGAGACTCCGCCCACACTCCCTTCTGATTGGCTGTGATTTTTAATCAATTTGGTTGCGAGTGCAGTGCGCTTGCAGAGAGACTCCGCCCACAAGCGCTTCTGATTGGCTGTGATTTTTGATTAATTTGGTTGCGAGTGCAGTGCGCTTGCAGAGAGACTCCGCCCACACTCCCTTCTGATTGGCTGTGATTTTTAATCAATTTGGTTGCGAGTGCAGTGCGCTTTCAGAGAGACTCCGCCCACAAGCGCTTCTGATTGGCTGTGATTTTTTATTTAATTTAGTTGCGAGTGCAGTGCGCTTGCAGAGAGACTCCACCCACAAGCGCTTCTGATTGGCTGTGATTTTTGATTTAATTTAGTTGCGAGTGCAGTGCGCTTGCAGAGAGACTCCACCCACAAGCGCTTCTGATTGGCTGTGATTTTTGATCAATTTAGTTGCGAGTGCAGTGCGCTTGCAGAGAGACTCCACCCACAAGCGCTTCTGATTGGCTGTGATTTTTGATTTAATTTAGTTGCGAGTGCAGTGCGCTTGCAGAGAGACTCCGCCCACAAGCGCTTCTGATTGGCTGTGATTTTTTATTTAATTTAGTTGCGAGTGCAGTGCGCTTGCAGAGAGACTCCGCCCGCAAGCGCTTCTGATTGGCTGTGATTTTTTTTTTTTATCAATTTGGTTGCGAGTGCAGTGTGCTCACAGAGAGACTCCGCCCACAAGCGCTTCTGATTGGCTGTGATTTTTTTTTTTTATCAATTTCGTTGCGAGTGCAGTGCGCTCACAGAGAGACTCCACCCACAAGCGCTTCTGATTGGCTGTGATTTTTGATTTAATTTAGTTGCGAGTGCAGTGCGCTTGCAGAGAGACTCCACCCACAAGCGCATCTGATTGGCTGTGATTTTTTTATTTAATTTAGTTGCGAGTGCAGTGCGCTTTCAGAGAGACTCCGCCCGCAAGCGCTTCTGATTGGCTGTGATTTTTTTTTTTATCAATTTGGTTGCGAGTGCAGTGCGCTCACAGAGAGACTCCGTCCACTCACTCTTCTGATTGGCTGTGATTTTTGATTGATTTAGTTGCGAATGCAGTGCGCTCACTGAGAGACTCCGCCCACAAGCGCTTCAGATTGGCTGTGATTTTTAATCAATTTGGTTGCGAGTGCAGTGCGCTTGCAGAGAGACTCCGCCCGCAAGCGCTTCTGATTGGCTGTGATTTTTAATCAATTTGGTTGCGAGTGCAGTGCGCTTGCAGAGAGACTCCGCCCGCAAGCGCTTCTGATTGGCTGTGATTTTTAATCAATTTGGTTGCGAGTGCAGTGCGCTTGCAGAGAGACTCCGCCCGCAAGCGCTTCTGATTGGCTGTGATTTTTAATCAATTTGGTTGCGAGTGTTGTGCGCTTGCAGAGAGACTCCGCCCGCAAGCGCTTCTGATTGGCTGTGATTTTTAATCAATTTGGTTGCGAGTGCAGTGCGCTTGCAGAGAGACTCCGCCCGCAAGCGCTTCTGATTGGCTGTGATTTTTAATCAATTTAGTTGCGAGTGCAGTGCGCTTGCAGAGAGACTCCACCCACAAGCGCATCTGATTGGCTGTGATTTTTTATTTAATTTAGTTGCGAGTGCAGTGCGCTTTCAGAGAGACTACGCCCACAAGCGCTTCTGATTGGCTGTGATTTTTTTTTTATCAATTTGGTTGCGAGTGCAGTGCGCTTTCAGAGAGACTCCGCCCACAAGCGCTTCTGATTGGCTGTGATTTTTGATTTAATTTAGTTGCGAGTGCAGTGCGCTTGCAGAGAGACTCCGCCCACAAGCGCTTCTGATTGGCTGTGATTTTTTATTTCATTTAGTTGCGAGTGCAGTGCGCTTGCAGAGAGACTCCGCCCCCAAAGCGCTTCTGATTGGCTGTGATTTTTTTTTTTTTATCAATTTCGTTGCGAGTGCAGTGCGCTCACAGAGAGACTCCACCCACAAGCGCTTCTGATTGGCTGTGATTTTTGATTTAATTTAGTTGCGAGTGCAGTGCGCTTGCAGAGAGACTCCACCCACAAGCGCATCTGATTGGCTGTGATTTTTTTATTTAATTTAGTTGCGAGTGCAGTGCGCTTTCAGAGAGACTCCGCCCACAAGCGCTTCTGATTGGCTGTGATTTTTTTTTTATCAATTTGGTTGCGAGTGCAGTGCGCTCACAGAGAGACTCCGTCCACTCACTCTTCTGATTGGCTGTGATTTTTGATTGATTTAGTTGCGAATGCAGTGCGCTTGCAGAGAGACTCCGCCCACAAGCGCTTCAGATTGGCTGTGATTTTTAATCAATTTGGTTGCGAGTGCAGTGCGCTTGCAGAGAGACTCCGCCCGCAAGCGCTTCTGATTGGCTGTGATTTTTAATCAATTTGGTTGCGAGTGCAGTGCGCTTGCAGAGAGACTCCGCCCGCAAGCGCTTCTGATTGGCTGTGATTTTTAATCAATTTGGTTGCGAGTGCAGTGCGCTTGCAGAGAGACTCCGCCCGCAAGCGCTTCTGATTGGCTGTGATTTTTAATCAATTTGGTTGCGAGTGCAGTGCGCTTTCAGAGAGACTCCGCCCGCAAGCGCTTCTGATTGGCTGTGATTTTTAATCAATTTGGTTGCGAGTGCAGTGCGCTTGCAGAGAGACTCCACCCACAAGCGCATCTGATTGGCTGTGATTTTTTATTTAATTTAGTTGCGAGTGCAGTGCGCTTTCAGAGAGACTCCGCCCACAAGCGCTTCTGATTGGCTGTGATTTTTTTTTTATCAATTTGGTTGCGAGTGCAGTGCGCTTTCAGAGAGACTCCGCCCACAAGCGCTTCTGATTGGCTGTGATTTTTTATTTAATTTAGTTGCGAGTGCAGTGCGCTTGCAGAGAGACTCCGCCCACAAGCGCTTCAGATTGGCTGTGATTTTTAATCAATTTGGTTGCGAGTGCAGTGCGCTTGCAGAGAGACTCCGCCCGCAAGCGCTTCTGATTGGCTGTGATTTTTAATCAATTTGGTTGCGAGTGCAGTGCGCTTGCAGAGAGACTCCGCCCGCAAGCGCTTCTGATTGGCTGTGATTTTTGATTTATTTTGTCGCGTCTTGTAGTTGTGTCATGTCTGGTGTGGACAAACAAATTGCTTGTCACTGGAATCTTATCTCATCGCATCTGGTTAGCACTCAGTGTTAGTGCCTTGTGCAAGTAATGTCCCAATAAGGCAGCATCCATTTGTGATTTTAATAAATATAATCATATACACTGAATATGTTGTTATACTGTTTTATAATGTACTACAATACACGGAGGTGCATATAGTATCTGCCAGTATTTGCACTAAGTAGAAATGGCGTCTAACAACTAATAGCGTCTAATTTAGTATGAAGTAAATACTTTTTGTTATTTACACTTATTTACCGAATTTCAAATTAATTTCTCTTTTTCTCATACTTTTCATAATAGTCACATTTTTTTCTCAGTGAATATGGACTACAGGATATGATGTCATGTTAAAGTGCTTCAGTTTCAGATACATAATACATTATAAATAACCTCTATAATAACTATTAATAATAACTTCTCTTTTTGAGGTCTCTATTCTCTTATGTAACAAACCGCCAAAATTAGCATTTCCTCTTTCTTTAATTATGGATCAGAGTAGAAATTACAAATCACAAGCTAAAAATGATTAAATGAAACATTTTCAATAGTTTTTTCTTCAAAAAGCCAGGTATAAAATCTAACTTTTTTTATCTTCCGTGGTGATTTATTGTTGTTGTTTGCTGTGCTTGATTTCAGCTGGCTAATACCCTGCTGGAGAGGGAGGTGGTCAACTACGATGACATCGAGGCTTTGCTGGGACCTTCTCCGTTTGGACCCAAAAAGATGATCGCCCCTCAAAGCTGGGTGGAGGCCGAAAGAGACAAGCAGGACACGGGGGAAGATGAGCCACGCAGACGCCAGAGACCGAATCGCAAAGACAAAGATGATGACATCAACCTGAGCCCAGCGTGAGCTTCCACAACACATGTGGAAGTTCGAGTCGACTTTTAAGGGAAGAAAAAAAACCCAAAATGTGTCTGCTGTTCTCGCCCTTGATGCTCCAGTTAGACCTGATCTGACTGACTGAAAAATAATGGCAACATGTGCTTAGTTGACCTTTCTAGGCTGATTATTTTGGCCAGTAATTATATTTTATGTCTTTAGGACATTTAATTGAAACAAAAAGCAACTTACAAGCATCAATCAAGCATTTAAGAGCAATACCGTGTTTTTCTCAATAAGGAATCACTCTTTTAAAGAGTAGATGAAACCTCCTTTGAGAATTGCATGAAATCTGTTTTTAAAACAGTATTTGTGCTTTTTTGAGCTCCTTTCCAGACCGGCTCAAACTGGTTTTGTAAGACCAGGTAAGCATTGCTAGCAGTAGTATGTCTGAAGTCAGTGGATATTCTGCACCATATGTAATAAATTATTACATTTGTGTTTCATGTCCAAGAGTTTTTATTATGTGCATTATGTGCTTAATCTTAAATAATGTATTTTAGTTATTACTATATTAACTTCATGCAACATGTGTAACAAGAACATTAAAATAAAGTGTTTCCTGTTACTATTTTATATATATATTTATATATATATATGGTGAATGTGATTTCACTAAGTATGACATGTTCCTGGCTCAACATCCTGGAACAACATTCCAATCAACCAATCAGATTTGACGGAAAAGTTTACCATTTATGTCAAGTTTAGGCTTGCAACCAGGGTTAGGTGCTTCTACATCAGTGTTATTCACATATCTTTCCCCTCTGATTTTAGGGATAAGTTATGGGTAGGATTAGGTTTAGGGGTAGGAATAGGGTTAAGACAAAATACATTTTCAGACAGGAATGTTGTTCCAGGATCAACAAAATATGTTGATCCAGGAACATGTCTTACTTGGCAATATCACGGTGACCATAAATATTTATATATATAATTGCCAAAACAACCACTGCAAACTAAATCACTGTCTCTTCTCTGCTAAAAATACAGACGGGCATCGTTCAAAGCTTTTATTCATAACTGTAAAGATAATGACAGCATTTCACTTTTTCTTATGAAATAAATATTAAAAACAAAACTATGTAAATCAAAATTGAGAAACAAAACAAAATAATAGGTATTATGTAATTATGAAAAACTTGTGTTCCTGAGGGGGAAGACAAAAATATGTACATTTGAAGCATCATTCATTTGGCAAACGTTGTTACGCTGCATCTGAAAATAAGTGTTACTAATATTAAAGCTCTTTAAAGGTGCAGTGTGTAAATTTTAGCGGCATCTAGTGGTGAGGTTGCGAATTGCAACATAGAGACGCTATGGTGGCTGACACAGGACAAAGATTCTGAGATAGCAGAGAGTAGCCAAGCAAACACACTCCATAGAGCAGTTTGTCCATTTAGGGCTACTGTAGAAACATGGTGCCGCAAAATGGCGACTTCTGTGTTAGGGGACCCGTGGTGTTTTTATAACTCATTATAAGGTAATACGGTTCATTATGTAAGGTATTTATACATCACTGAAACACAGTTATGTATATTATATTGCATTTCTGTCAGTAGATCCTCCTAAAATTTACACGTCTTGGGTTTACTTTTGAAGTGAAATTGCAGGCACACAAAAAAATAGTATTACAAGCAAATATATTACACAGTATACTAGTCTTATATATAAAAAACAAGAGATAACAATTGATCAAAAGTTCCCAAAGTTAAAAAGTCTTAAAAAAACATTCCTGAACAATCAATAGTTTTTTTTTTTTTAAAGGAATATGACTTTCTTTCTCACGTTGAAACACACAACGATATATGTAGCAGAATTTCCAAGCTGCTCTTTTCCATAAAACTAGTTTATACGACGTGCACAATATACAAAGTCTATGATTGCTTTTTGTGAGGAACAGATGAGGACATGGCATCTGCAGTATTACATGATGTTTTGCCATTGATTAACAAACTATTTGCTTTTCACTTTCTCTTTATATCCTTTGATTATCGTACATTTGCAATCCTATCGCCTGTACTGGCTCAAACACGCTTTATTTAAATCACATAGGATTTAAAAGATCTCATTGCCACTTTCTCATATTCAAACTTGCCATTTCTTTATTGGTTACATGCTTAAACGAATGTCCCTTGGTGTCACCATATACATTAATGTGGAATTTTCTTTGTGTATATATGAATGCATATTAGGGTTGGGCGATATACCGCTAGATATGATTAACCGGTAGAAATTTAATTTTCTCAATGGCAGTTCCGCTCGCATGGCATTGCTGTTTAAAAAAGTGACTTTCAACTATTGAAGTGAAATAAACAGCAAAAGAGAACTCATTTTGCTATATGTGCGCACATGAAGTTGCTGCTTATACAGCGTGTGAGGCCTGAACTGAGTTCATTTTGCCGCCTAATTTGGCTTGAACGGTTAAATTAACATTCTTGTGTGTCAAAATGTCCGTCTTTGCAAGTATCCTCATAAACACAGTCATTTATGTGTTTAGTGAATGTAAACAGTTGAGAAAAAGCGCATATGTAACAGTATATTGGATCCGTGCATTCGGTCTTAAAGTGACAGCAGCCTAATAAACCTGCTGCCGTCTGTGTCATTAATGTTAATCAGACAACAGAAGATAAAGAGAAAATCACTCACAGCTCTTGACGGAATCACTTTTGTAGCTTTAATAAGAATGTATGTATAAAATGTATATTTAATTTACACTGTGAAGACTATGCAGTCTTTTTTATAAACATTTAATTACTTTATACAAGTATTTTTTATTTCTAGTGCTTTAAGTTTTTCAGGTCTATTTCATTCGTGTCTTTATTCTATTGTAGTTTGTTTTTCTATATGCTTGTAATTAGTTTCTTTATTATTTTATCACTGTTTGCTTTTTTTTTTTTTTTACTTTTTTTTTAACTTTTTTTTTAAAATGGTGATATAAGATTTTCGTCATATCGCCCACCCCTAATAAGTATGTATGTGTGTGTACATAAAAAAGAGCACATATAAAAGCATATATGCATATATAAAAGAGCAGCTGAAATTCAACAAAATATAAAAAATCTCCTTCTGTGTTCCATGAATTAAAGAAAGTCATGTGGGTTTAGAATGACGGGTATGAGTGAATAAGTGGATCATTTTCGGGTGCATAATTCTTTCCGTTTACCCCACATGCTCAGCGAACCTCAGTATTGGTCTTCAGAACATGACACACATTTTATGAACAAGGCATCCTTTTTGCACCTTGTCTAATCAGTTTTCACAGTAAGAGCCATATGTGTGAGTCACATCATCACGATGATCCACTGATCCATGAAGGAAAGGGACAGAGTGTGTGCATTCTCTCTTCTAACACTGATGACTTTTAGCACTGGGGAATAGATAGTCCATTTATCTATAATAATCAATAATGTAAACCTCCCCTTACATCATGAGCACTCTCTCATATAGAAGATGTGTTTGCATGAAGATTTGAAGGACATGCATGCATGAGAGTATCCGGACATCTTGAATGAAAGAGTCAGTCTGGCATCTAACGCGGGTCGTACATGTTCGCCAGTTTTTTAAAGCGTGGCCCCCAGTCGTTGAGGTAGTCATAGTCCTGGTCACCATCTGAGCCCATGGAGGCGATGGAGCTGAGGCTGCCTGCGACCGAGCCGTCTCCCTCATAGTCATAGATCAGCGCTGTGTCGTACGGTGGGACGTTCGGGTCATTGTCAGCAGCGTCCAGACCCTGTTGAGGCGAAGCAGAAAAGGGGAAATTTGTCACACAAAAAAGTGCATGCAATTTTCAGTGTTTATTGCAAAGAAATTATAATAAAATTGTTTTAAAATTTTGTCTTCATCAGAATATCAGACAATTTGCATGTGTGCATTTATCTTCATTGCATTTTTACGGTTATACACTCAAAAAAAATTAAATTAACAGTAAAATTCCTTCAAATTGAATTGAATAATAATTACATATTATGAATTAAGAATTTTAAATAAGTGAAAAAAAACTAGTTTAATAAAACATTTTGTATGAATTTAAATGTAAACATTTTCTTCCTTTTTTTTTTTTAAATTTATGAATACAAATCACATAAAATAAATGGTCCATTCCCTTGTTCCATTAAGATTTATACAAAATGTTTTATTAAGCTCTAGTTTTTTTTTACTCATTAAAATTCTTAATTCATAATATGAAAGGATAATTAAATTCAATTTGAAGGAATTTTACTATTAATTGTAATGCGTAAATCTTGAAAAAAGGCTTAATTTTTGTATAAAGAGCATAAAGTAAAAAAAAAACCCATTTAATTCATTTTAATTAAATTCTCTTTTTTTTTTCTAAAAATACTTTGAGTCAGAATTTAATGATTTAAATATTCAATTTGTAACTTATTTTGACAGTTAAAACAGCACTTAGTTTGGATTAGTAATGATAAATAACTAATAATACTTTGCAAGTATTGACATTTTATTTCTTAAATTCAGTTTTATACTTTTCCAATTAAATGGAATTTTCCTGAGAATTACCCACAAATATTCCAGACTGAATCTTATTTCGCTTTATGTTAGGATTTCTTTAACTACTGTGTACTTACATTAAAGAAAACTGGGTAACACTTAATTTTACAGTGTTCTTGTTACATGGAGTTATTGTAGTAGTAACCATAAATTATGCATAATTACATGCAACTAACCCTAAACCAAAACCTAAATTAAGCAAATGTAGTTAATTATTATTACTCAGTACTTAAATGTATAATTACACTGTAATACAGACACCTTAAAATAAAGTGTAACCAATAATTGTAGGTACAATATGTTTATTTTGTTGATGTTATATTGAAAAACACTTTTGAGGTGGATACGGGTGAGGTTAGGGCTGGTTTGGTGGTATTAAAGTTAAAGTGTAAGGGAAGGTCAACAGATTACAGAAATTAAATATAAGTACAATGTAAAACTTGTTTGTGCACAATAAGTGCATTGTATCATATGATTAGTTTGAATGTTAATACATAAAGACACTTAATATAAAGCGGAAACATTATTCCTTATTAAAGAAAACTGGCTTACAACATTGATGAACTCTTCGATGTCGGTTGGGTCTCCGGGGGTTTTGCGTGGATATGTAGGAGAAGGCAGGTTATGGGGTGCGTCTTTCCGTAGAGGTTGTTTTCCTCTGGGCAGGCCACAGTCTTGTGGGAAAAATGAGGCCGGGGCAGGGACCACGTCACGGGGGTTCCTCAGAAAATCGATATTAAACGCATCCTATTGGACAGAAACAGGACATTTTCCATTTCACTTTAAAACACAAATAAATCCAACAAACATGCAAGTTTGTTCAACTTTGCTGCCTGAGAACAATGAAATGTATCTACACTGTATCTGCATGTAAAATGTCATAAATGTTGTCACTGCTCTCACTTCATCCTCTTCTCCTCCTCCCTGCTCATCGTAGTGAAAGACATTGTCTCGGATGTCGTCGTCAGACGCTCCGACCAGCAGACTTCCTCCTTTTCCAATGTTCTTCCTTGTGCAGCCCTTCACCGCCACGGTGAGAAGAAGAAGAACTGAAAAGGCAATCAGGTTTTATTAAAGCAAAATATACTAGAGCTCATCAGGTTTGTTGGTGTTTAGGCATAAATACAGCGTTTACTTACACAACAGAAATGCAACGCTTCCTATAATAATCATAAGGGCGATGAAGCTTATTCCCATTTTGGCTCCAAAGATGGCTGCGCTGAAGCTCTTGCAGTCACCGAAACTGTCACAGGGACACACGGTCACGTTGACCAGAGCGTTAGAGGAAAGCGGCGGTGAGCCCGAGTCTGACACGACCACAGGGATTGAGAACTCGCCTCTCTCGATGTCTATCAGCGGCTGGAGAACTGCATGGGTCTCTGAGAACGAACATGTGAAGAGACAGAAGAGAAAACAAGGGCTCTTAGAAATCAAAGTAGGGGACTTCAGTTCCAACCCTGATCCTTCCTGAACACCTGATTAACTTCATTATGGTTGGAGCTGAACTCTGCAGGATAGAAGGCCTCCGGGAGCTCTACGGTTACTCTAAAGCAGGGTTTCTCAACTTTACTGCAGAGTTCGGCTTCAACCTCGATCAAACTCACCTGCCTGTAACTCTCTAAGGCTGCGATCGCTGGCAGCATACAGAGGCAGGAAGGCAACAAGGCATGTCCGAATCCTATAATCAGTTTTGTACAGTATGAACTGTAAAGTAAACATGGACCACGTAACATTTACTGCTGTGAATTAAAGAGTCATTCTTGTTTTGCATTTACTGCTGTGCCAAGTTGAAAGTTAAAAACCAGAACTGCATGAAGAGTTTTTAAAAAATGACCTAAGTATTGAGAAACGTGTCCTACAACTGTAAATATTTGTTTAGTTATCACCAAAGATCTCTCTATTTTCTTCATTAGACCGTTACGCCGCCTCAGGAGTCTGTCCGAAATGAGTTTCATGAGGACCTTTGTGCACAATCACTGCCTATGAAGCAACAAATCAGCTTCCTAAGCTTTTGGCTAATCCTGAAGACCTTGGCTATGTCCGAAATCGCCCACCTATACCCCCTCATTAACTACTCCCTACATTAGTCCACTAATATAGTCCACTTGAAGGAGTGAATTAAAACGAGTGAGTGAATTCGGACACTGAGTGTGCTGGAAGGGTTGCCGCTTTTGCATAGTTTGTGCTTTCTGTTTAATAATGATTTAACAATGAAAAGATTTATCTTGAACTCTGTCATGGAAACTAGCATGTATAAACCTTAATTAAACAACTTAATAATCAATTAAAAAGGAATTTATACCTATATAATATTATGCTGTACCCACATTGGACCAGCGGTTTGGAAAATGGATGGATGGATGATTCAGCTGCGGATGCCATTTTCTGGCGAGACAGCAGAATTCATTCAACACGCGACTCTCACGGTGCATTATGGGTATTCTCTAGCCTTTAAGCGTACATCAGTTGTATACTCGTTATTGCGGTGCATTGTGGGATTGAATGAGCACACTCGATAACGTCCGCTATGGTTTCGGACACCATTCAAATGGCAATCCACTCAAATAGTGCTGTATCTAAGGGTATAGGGGCAATTTCAGCCCTTGATTCAGGTGTATTTGATTAGGGTTGGAGCATAAACCAGTCATTTGGCTACATAACTAGCTTAATCAAGATTTCCTTTGATTTTTAAGACAATCTCGATCAACCAGTTCCACCAGAAAGACCATACTGGTTAACCAGCTCACTATGGCTGTGCACCGGGTATACCCACACCAAACTAGCATAAACCAGACCAACCAGGCCCAGGATGGATTGTCATACTATTCTAAGCTGGGTACAAAGGGTACAAATACATATAGATTATGTTTATGTTTTACCATTAAGAGTTATGATGGTCCAATTGGCAGCTACGTTTTGGTCAGCGATGTTGAAAGTGAAAGGGTCAGCTTGAGGGGACATGTCCTCGTCCACTGCACTGAGCAGCAGGCCCAGTTTATCTCTGTCCCGGTCACTGCACACGGTCCCACTCGAGGGTATCAGCACTGGTGGGTAATCATTGGTCTCCCACAGATGGACCTCCAGAGTCGCTGTTGCAGAGATGCTATCTGCATCTGGACAGAGAGGTATCATCACAGTCTATTCAAACAAATTCACACTGGTTATTTTGTGATCATCCATTTCATTTTACAGGTCCCAGGCGCTCACCCTGATCTGTGACTTTCACGATGGCAGAGTAAATGTTGTTCCTGACGTGGGGAGATCGGATGTTGAAGGTTCTTCTGGCAGTGATCTGGCCATTCGCATGGTTGATAGCAAGCCAACTCTCAGGATCCTGAATGATTTCAAACCTGGACAAAAACCCATAACCCTAAGTGTGTCTGTAACATAACGTTTGAACATACGGTAGATTAGGCTTAATGTATGTAAGCTTTCCCTTGTAAAAATGAAGTACACTTTAGCATAGAGTATTTATTATGGAATTAATATACTTTAAAAGAATATGCTTAAGTGCAAAATGGATGTAATGTTTTCAGACACTTATCTGCATATTATTTACAATTAAATGAAAACTGATTAAATTAAATTTATATTAAATGCAATTAAGTTAACTTAAGAGTGCTTTTTTGACCCACTTAAGTAGGACTTAAGTACATCTTTATATGTAATTCATAACTACTTGTATTGTATTTGAAATATGGTTAAAGTTTTTAGACAGAAAGAGAGAGTTTAAAAAGCTTGACGTTTGAAGGTTTTAAGTCTGAAGCAGATTTAAAAGCTCAGAGTTTAAAAGTTGTCAAAATCATTTGCTATGCGATTTATAGGGTACTCTGAGTGGTTGCTAGGGTACTCTTGGTGGTTGCTAGGTTGTTGCTATTCAGTTTCTAGGGTATTCTGTGTGGTTACTAGGGTGTTGCTATGTGGTCGCTAGGGTACTCAAGGTGTTTGATAGGGTGTTGCTATGAGGTTTTGAAGGTATTCTGGGTGGTTGCTAGGATGTTGCTATACGGTTGCTAAGGTACTCTGGGTGGTTGTTAGGATGTTGCTATGCAGTTGCTAAGGTACTCGGGTGGTTGCTAGGGTGTTGCTATGCGGCTGCTCATTTACTCTGGGTGGTTGCTGTTAGGGTGTTGATATGCGGTTTCAAGGGTATTCTGGGTGGTTATTAGGGTGTTGATATGTGCTTTTGCTAGGGTACTTGGGGTGGTTGCTAGGGTGTTGCTATGTTGTTTCAAGGGTGTTGCTATGTGGTTGTGAGGGGACTCTGGGTGGTTGCTAGGGTGTTGATATGTGGTTTAAAGTGTATTCTGGGTGGTTGCTAGGGTGTTGCTTTGTGATTGCTAGGGTATTCTGGGTGGTTGCTAGGATGTTGCTATGCACTTGCAAGGATACTTTGGGTGGTTGCTAGGGTGTTGATATGTGGTTTAAAGGGTATTATGGATGGTTACTAGGGTGTTGCTTTGTGATTGCTAGGGTATTCTGAGTGGTTGCTAGGGTGTTGCTATGTGATTTATAGGGTGTTCTGGGTGGTTGCTAGGATGTTGCTATGCGCTTGCAAGGATACTTTGGGTGGTTGCTAGGGTGTTGATATGTAGTTTAAAGGGTATTATGGATGGTTACTAGGGTGTTGCTATGCGATTGCTAGAGTACTTGGGGTGGTTGCAAGGGTGTTGCTATGCGGTTGCGAGCACACTTGGTGGTTGCTAGGTTGTTCTGGATGGTTGCTAGAGCATTGCTATGTATGTTTCAGACAGATACCATGTTTAAATATCAAAATGTGTACTTCTTTAAACATGACAAAAGATAAAAACGATTATTTAAAACTAACTTTTAAATTAACATTATTACAAAGTGCACTTTTTATTAAGTCTGTTAAGAAACTTAAGTCTGTTACAAAACTGTGCTTGCAGATAATACAATATTAATAAAATAAAAGGCCACTTAAGTGTACTTAAAGAGAGTACACTTAAGTGGCCTTTTATTTTATTAATATTGTATTATCTGCAAGCACAGTTTTGTAAAACATATACTTTTAAGATTTGAACTTTAAAGTATATTAGAAGTGCACATTGAAAACAATTAAGTGCACTTTATTTTCACAATGGTTACCCAAGGAGCACACTCTCCTGAATTCATAACTTGTATGAGTATCTTTTTACTACAATTTCAGGTTAAGGTCAATCTTAGAAATGATAAGAATATTGTTCCAGGACTAACTTGGCTTCATCATGCTGTGCAGTATAAACGTGTGTATGGTATTGATGTGATGTGGGTGAAATGAGGAGTGAGCCTCACCTTAGCTTGGCATTATCTGGATCATGAGCAATATCTGAGACCAGCACAGTACCGGGAACAACAGACTCAGCGACAGTGACTTTAATGGGGTTTTTATAGAAGACCGGGGCCTCGTTTTCATTCATCACTCTGACAGTGACTGTAGCACTGTGTATTTGATCGTACGGGGCTTTAAGGCTGACTTCATTCTCTGCTGTTACAACGAGCTGGTACTCTGCCTGCGATTCATAGTCTAGAGGCTGCAAGAGAGCAGAGACATTGTGTTTGAAATGTAGTCTGCAAATAATACATACACACTGAATGGGATGGGGAAAATGAGGGATAAACACTCAAATAGAACCTCGAATCCTTAAATGTTGAGTGTACAATAAACTAGTTTGCTCTAAATCAATGACAAAATGCACATTTTTAAAAATTGTCTTTCTCTACTACCATCAATCTGCACATTTGCACAACTCACAACTTTTGTCTACTGATTTTTATTTTCCAGAAAGTCATTTCGTTGCATGGACAATCAGCATGTTGTTAAACAACAGTACAATCTATTTGGGTGTGAGCAAAAACACACAGTTTTTGTGTGTCCCTTTAAATGCAAATGAGCTGCTGCTCCCGACCCCTTTCCAGAAGAGGGCGGAGCTTTAACAGCTCAACAACAACAAAGCTGGAGAATCTCACGCAGCCAAAATGAGGATTGTCAGTAACGGTGTTCAGCCTTACATTGTTCAAACCGGAGTCGACACTGATGGAGAGACTCAGGAAGAAGTTACAACTTTTAGAATGAAACTGGACGTTTCTGAATGGTTAGTGGATAAATTGATGTAGTTGCTGTGGAGTTGATTCAACTCATCCACTAGCATGTGCCGTCATGTTCATCTTTTGTGTTGAATTGACCCTCGTTTGTGAAGCAGTCCGGCGTAAAATGACGGCATGACAACAACACTCTACTACAACAACTCTTCCTCTTCTCTAAAGAAGCTTGTTGTAGTCCCTACCAGCCGTTTGTTGTAGTCCTTAAACAGCGAATTCTTTAAAAGAAAATATCTCCTTTGCATTGCACTTTGAGCGTCGTAACTTTGCAGATGTTGTTTATGCTCAAACAGCAACATTACACACTAACTAAAGTGAAATCATAATCAATGACCCCTTTAAGAGTGTATGGCGAGCCACAGAGGCCAGTCTTTAATCTACCCTATTTGTGGCAGTAATCTCACCTTAACCACAGAAATGATGCCTTGGTTGGTGACTGGGTCTGTGCGGATGGCAAACTGTCCTAAAGTATTTCCCTTTTTGATGGTGTACTTGATCCTCCAGTTATCTCCACCCTTCTGGTCCTTATCCGAGGCGTTGACCCGGCCCACCTCAGCGAGGAGCTGGTTCTCCATTGCATACATGTTGTACTGCGGTCACAAAATTGGAACAAGCAGCTCAGAAAACAGATCAGGTGAACATCAAAGACTGTGCGTGTCTTCAATCGGTCTCATACCACGGTCGGCTGGAATTTGGGAGCGTGGTTGTTAATGTCAGAGATGTGAATGATGGCACGACCAGTGGAGGTTAGACCCATTCCAGACATGTCAGCCACCTGCAGAGTCAGCCTGAAGGACTGCACCACCTGACAACACAGCAGGGCATGTTACCGCTTTCTTTCTTCAGATTACTTTTGTCTACGCTCTTCATAATTACCCACATCTCTGTCTAGCCCCACATCTCGTATGTAGATGACTCCAGTTTTGTTGTTAATGCCAAACATGGTCTTGTTAATGCTGTTGGGAGGGTTACTCTCTTGCCCAATGATGGAGAAGCTGAGAGCGGCGTTCTCTGTCAGTGGATCATCAGAATCGACCGCTGTCACCTGCATCACTGAAGTTCCTGATCGCAGAGAAGCACATCACAAGGTTAACATGATACTTCCATTCATGCATGTGAAGTCTGACTACATTACTTATAGGGGTCAATTACTTAAATAATCACCCTCACATTTTTTCTTCAATAGAATACAAAAGGAGATATTTAACAGAATGTTCAGACTGTTCTTTTGAAAGTTAATGGTGACCATGACTGTCAAGCTCCATAAAAGTACTATAAAATTGGTCTAATTTTGTACACGTTACCTGGAACAGAGAACTCTGGGATTGTTCCAATGAACTCCTTCTGGGTAAATTCAGGCCTGTGGTCATTCTGATCGAGAACGTAGATCTCAATGGTGGTGGGACTTTCCAGTCTCTCTCCACTTGGTGAGAGTGCAAAGGCTTTGAGCTGGGGATATTATACATGCATAGAGTTATTCAAATATCACATGATTCATCAAGCTTCATGCCAGAGTCTCTTATCTGTGAGATACAATACGTCTGAGACCACATTGTGAATCTGTAATCTAATTTAAATCAGGAGAAAAACTAAAATGTAAAAAATGTACTACAAAGTATTCAGAAACCCTTAGCGACACCCTGTGGCTGTTAAGTGAACTGCAGCGTATCGCTCATGCACATGTATTGTAGAAGAGACTGAACGGGATTCAAGACCCAGATATACTCAAGGCGAAATTCGTTCTCGTTCTTTGCTTAGAAGTAAAAAGAAATTGGAAATACATTGGCAGCGATGCACTGTAAGCGAAAATCCCGACGCAATTCGTTTAGAATAGATGTTATTTCTCTCATTAACAAAATAAACACAACAAAAATGACAGCGGTGAGAAAACAGCAGTTCAGAAATTATCTAATCATAGCGATGTGGATATGTTTACACCAGCTCTGGTATCATGTCGACAGATGAGGTAATTAAAATTACACTGTTATGATAGTTTGATTTGAGACTATAAGATCTGGCAATGTGAGACTATACTTTGAATTAATCCCTTTTCTTTGCATGACACATTGGCATTACAGTACAGAATGGCTCTTTCGGCATTATCCTGAACATTAGCTCCTGTCATAGAAGAGGCTCTCGGGAGCGCGCGTAACCGTCGCATCCTTTCGAATTTCCCGGCAAAAACGACCCGAGTCCTTCACATAAAAATCAGTCTACAGGCTTTCATAGACAACCTAGGAAGTCGCAGAAGGTCTCATTTTTAAAAGGTTAGTTCACTCAAAAATGAAAATTCTGTCATTTATTACTCACCCTCACATTATTACTCACTATTACTGTCATTTATTACATGCTGTTCCACACCCGTAAGTCCTTCATTAATCTTCGGAAAGTAAATTAAGATATTTTTGTTGAAATATGATGACTCAGTGAGGCCTGCATAGCCAGCAATGACATTTCCTCTCTCAAGATTCATTATTGTACTAAAAACATATTTAAATCAGTTCATGTGAGTACAGTGGTTCAATATGAATATTATAAAGCAACAAGAATATTTTTGGTGCGCCAAAAAAACAACAAAATAACGACTAATATAGTGATGTACGATTTCAGAACACTGCTTCAGGAAGATTCGGAGTGTAATGAATCAGCGTGTCGAATCAGCGGTTCGGAGTGCCAAAGTCACGTGATTTCAGCAGTTAGGTGGTTTGACACGATTCGACACAGAAGATTCATAACGCTCCGAAGCTTCGTGAAGCAGTGTTTTGAAATCGGCCATCACTATATAAGTCGATATTTTGTTTTTTTGGCGCACCAAAAATATTCTCGTCACTTTATAATATTAATATTGAACCACTGTACTCACATGAACTGATTTAAATTAGTGTTGTCAAAAGTACCGACTTCGGTACCTAGTCGGTACTGAAATTTAAAAAATGTGACGCTTTGAGCGCTGTTGAGTGGATTCGTAAACATCTCTGATTGGCCGTTTTCACGGCTCATCGGATATGTCTGTGATAGGCTTCAATGATCAACTCTGTAAAAACGTTGTAAATAGTCATCAATTAATCTCTTCACTAAGCGCTTACACAGATACACACGGGAGCGTTTGAAAGCAGGCGTCTATCGCGGATCGGTCCACTATTAGACACCTGCTTTCAATCGCTCACGCTCCCACTTTCAAAACGCTTTCAAATTCAAACACTTCCGTGTGCTTTCAAATGCTCCCATGCGTTGATCATTGTAGCCAATCACAGGCATATCCGATGAGCGCGTCAACACAATGGCCAATCAGAGATGTTTACGAATCCGCTCAACATCACTCAAAGCGTCACATTTTTAAAATTTCAGTACCGATAGGTACCGAAGTTGGTACTTTTGACAACACTAATTTAAATATGTTTTTAGTACCTTTATGGATCTCATTGCTCCCTATGCAGGCCTCACGGAGCCATCGGATTTCATCAAAAATATCTTAATTTGTGTTCCAAAGATGAACGAAAGTCTTATGGGTGTGTTCTTCATTTTTGGGTGAACTAACCCTTTAAGTTCTGTTACAAACTGTTCACACATTGTTAATAATAAAAAAAGTGGTTAATACATGAAAATGTTTACATATAGCCCCTTTAATTATAAACATAGCTTCAACAAACATGTTTACCTTAAAACTCTTGTGTTTTTCCCTGTCCAGTGGCATTTTGCTCTTGATCCATCCTGTTTTATCATCAATTTCAAAGAGGCCTTTGGGGTCTTGGTCAACCCCGGGTCCCTCCAGCTTGTATATCACCTCTCCGGTGAAAACCTTGTCGGATTTAATCTGCAAGAGTGGACATGGAACATGTTAAAGCTGTATGGGAAACAGCTGATCTGTTTAGAGAGTGTGAGGATAACGTTTATGATTTAACAAATATTTAGACTACCATGTTTGGGTTTGTTTGGATGGTTTACATAAAAATGCAGTTTTAAAATGGAGCGATATGCCCTTGATAGACTATATCAATATACCGTGTTCCAACTTTTTGTTGTATAGTTTATCTGTTGATGCTGTTAATCTAATTCGCATTTTCATTTATTTAAAACCCTATTGTTCTAAGCCAGAATAATATGACTCAAGCACAAACTACATCACTAAATAGACATTGCTTCTTTAAACAGCTTCAATTAGTGTGATCTAGTAAATGTGTGAAGTGTCTCTTTTTCAGGTCTACAGCGAGCAACTAATGAGGTCTGTTTGTTTACCTGGACCAGATCTTCAGGGAGCTGCTTGCTGTTTTCTGAGACTCGTATTGGTGGGATGACCCAGTCTCTCTTCACCCTGACCTGTGGACCTGCTCTCCTGTGTCTCCATGGGTTCAGCACAGCTGGGTTCAGATCGCTCTGCTTCACCTGACCGCTGCTGACCTGCAGCAGAACACATGCAGGGATCAGACTCTGATGCTCTTCCGTGGCATGCTCACAATCTACAGCAGATTTTAGGAGCTGTTTACACCACTAGTTCTCTGCTGGTTTGGCCATGGGACCCACATTTTCCCATGGTCATGAAGCCACAACAAAAATTGAGGAATCTGAACCAAGCTAATTTATTTCTCAAAAATGGTTGACATGCACACAAGTACCGTCCCTCTTAACATAAACATAAATTGGAAGAATATCACTAACACTGATGAATAACAGTATAAGGTACGGCTATTATTACTAGCCTTTCAAAAGTCTCGCTTCAGAAAAAAACATTTACAGTGAATTATTTTTGTTGTTGTTGTTTATTGGTTGTTTTTGACTACAAACTCTGCGAACCACTCAAAACGGTCTTGCAACACACTTTTGGTTTGCATAATATGGCATTTTAAAGTAGTTTTCGTGGATCCGTGTGAACGGGATCGTTTTGACAACGTCGTCTGTACACGAAAATTTTCAGTAATGCAAAAACTTCCGTTTTTAAGTACATCGTTGTCATGTAAATATACTCTTATGCATCTGTATAATTTCTATGCCAATAACGTCATTTCATTGCAAAAGCAATGCCTCTGCTGACTGATGTCATAAAAAGCATTTCTCCATTGAGGACTCACAAGTAGCTGTCTATTATGACTAAAGTAAGTATTTTGCAAGCTAGTGTTAGAGACTTCAATATTTAGCATTTATACATGAATATATTAAATTATACATTTTAATTCTGCATTCCCTTGTGAAAAAGAAGTGTGCTTAAGTGAATTGAATGTGCATCTCTAATGTACTTTAAATCTTAAATGTATATTTTTACAAAACTGTACAATATTACATAATATTCATTAAATAAATCAGTGTACATAAACAGAGACACTTTCAGACACACTTAAGCAGACTTTTAAAAAGTGCACTTTGTAATAATATCAAACGTTTTAAGTATATTTTAAACGATTGTTTTAATAATCTAAAATACACTTATTTTGACATAAACTAAAGTGCATGTAAAATAGCCTACTTTATTATAATTTTAACTGTAGTGTTATTTGATATACATTTAAAGTGAAATTATATATAAAGATGTACTTAAATGGGCCAAAAAAGCACTTTTAAGTTCACTTAATTGTATTTAATATAAATGTAATTGAATTAATTTTCATTTAATTGTAAATAACATGTAGATAACATTACATTTAGTTTGCATTTAAATATATTCTTTTAAAGTATATTTATACTATAAGTAGTACTCTTTTTAAGGGTTGGCATTTTCACAATCTCACAAACTTGCACTTCTATCACACACCTCTAGGGGTCCACACACGCATACAGGAAATCTGTTAAGAGTACCGCGTTCATTTAGATTGCTTTAAAAAAACTTGTGTTCCTTTATCAGTTTGTCATTGTATTATACAGCTGTAGTTCAGACTCTTGTTCCCGCTTCAGAGCGTGTGGAGCTGAGGCGTCTCTAATGTGGAATCTGGTGCAGGGGTGGAGGGAACCTAGCTCACGCTTTCCTCTTTCTTTTATTGACACAAACACATACATGCACATATATCGAGGTCTAACGACTGCACTGTTATGTTCAGCCAAAATGAAGAACTCGTACAACACACACACACACACACACACACACACACACACACACACACACTCTCATGCAGCTGTTCAGCAGGAAAACAGGCTCAGTTTTCACCACCCACGGCCCGTCACTCTAAAACACGTTCTCTTTTACCGCACCTGACCGGGGTCAGAGGTCAGCTGCTAAACGTGCTTTAGTGACAAAATTCCACACACGGTGACAGAATTCTCACATACACCGACGCAATGTGTGTCAAACAGAGAAAAACTCTCACCACAGACCAGAACTGATTTATGAAACTGTAACTGTAGTATTTTGCCAAAGTTAAATGCAGGGAGAAATAAGATTGTGTAAATAGTTTGAGTAATAAAGCACTGCGGCACAAAGGTCCAAAATTTACTGTCAATGGCAAAAATATTTATATAATGATAGAGAAGTCCTGCAACCCCTTAAGCTCCAGGACCATTTTGGGGATTTTTCGCGTGAATTTGGCCTACCCAAATTGAAAAGCTTCCCATACCCTCAAATAGTGATCTAAATTCAAAATGTTGGTGTCATTTTACAGGAAACCCTTTGAAGTTAAAACACTGCTGAAAGTGATAAAAATGGTAGTATATGTTATCTGTGCTGTAATAAAGCCCCTAAAAAAGAGGCACTTTTTGATTTTTATTGTTGTAAATTCTTATTTGAAAGTGTATAACTCAGTCCCTGAGTGCAGACACCATGCAGACAGTTCTGGTTGTTTCCACTAGATGTCAGCAAACTCTGGAAAAAAGAACTTTGTCTCTATCATGTTGTCTGCAAGAGTTATTCAAATGCACCTAAAGGGAAGAATATATATATTTCCGCTTCATGTAATTTCCACCTACACAAATGTAAAGTCTTTCTATACCCATATACAGTGGTATAAATTCCATATCCCAGTGTCATTTTACAGAAAACCCTTTGAAATTACATAAAATACTGCTGAAAGTGATAAATATTATAGTATATGTTGTCTATTTGGAAACAGTTATCGGAGTTGGAATGTGACGCTTGCCTTTTTCTCTGAGTGATCATATTTCACAATGAAATAAACTACATGGGCAAATTCCTTAGAATGAGAGTTTTCTTGTGATATATGACTTGACTGTTTTGTGAAAAATATAAAAAATACATTCGCGTAGAAAATTTTCTTCGCAATCAATTTGCGAAAATTCGTAAATGGGACCAATGCATTTGTAAGCTCAATTTTACTGCTTGATGTATCATAAACCAAAATTCTATGTAATGGTGTTCTATGTAACGTTTAGATTCTAAGCTTTCAAATGATACCAAATATGGGGTGATACCATATAAGGAAGCCTTTACAATTTGTGTGTAAACATTATAATGCGGTTTTCAAACCCTTATACGGGTTGGTGGAGTTCAAGAGGAGGGTCAAAAAAACACACTAATTGAATTTAATATACAATAAACTATAATATATCTTCATTTATTTACAGTTAATGTGATTATCAGAAAACATTCAGTTCACAGTTAAGTATATTATTTCTGTAATAAGTACACTATACTAAATTGTACTTCTTTTTCACAAGGGTATCTGATTTCAAATTATTTATTTAACAGCTTTTCCCTTTTAGCAGGGAAACTAAAACTTTTTTTTTTTTTTACGACAACAAAAAAAGTTTATGATTTAAACCATATTATGTTGCAGTTCTAAAATAAAGTTCTCACCAAAGACTCTGTAAGTAACTTGTGGACAAAACGTCCAAAGGCCCGTTCACAACCAAAAACGATAACTATATTAGCCTCCACACCAGAGGATAATATCCTTCTGTTTATTATAACCCCATTTATGTATGCAGTAATAAATCATAAAAATCTTAAATAACATCAATGGCTGTCGTAGATCTTTGATTTCCTCATGGCTGCAGCGGTGGAAGTGTTTCCTGACGGCGCGCCTCAGAGAGAATGCTGGACATTACAGGCATGTACAGCCCCTGTTAGAGAGCACTAATCTTAGAGCAGCCCGAATTCTCCATTCTGCTAGTGTAGTACTACATTACACTCAGTCTGAAGGGTTTACTCGTGTATTCCAGAACTCCGTTCCCAAACAACTGTCACTTCTGAGCTACATTTTATGAATATTCAAACAGTTAATAAATATTAGACTAACAGACTAATAAATATACAAATGTTTACATGGAAAAACAAATTAGTAAAAACACTTTTAGGTGAATTCAAATTGGTTCAAATTAGTGATAGATCAATACAGCGATCAATCAGGTAGTTGATGTATGTCTATTTTGAGAGTATTTGCTTCAGCAGAAGTGATCATGTTTTTGTTTTTAAATATTTTGTGTAAATATTGCAAAATAATTTATGTTCTGCAATGTTGTTTATATTGTCATAATAATTTTCTGTTATGCATGTTGACTAGGGCTGTCGATTTAACATTGGTGGATTAATTATGGAAAAAAATAATGTGTTAAAATTATTTTTAATTGACTTGCATGTCAGTTTTTAATGAATTGATTGAGTCACTGATTCATAAAGATGGCCACTTGCTTCATTTCTGAATGAATCAGCCGTTTAAATAATTCAGTCGAATGAATGATTCAATGACTCACTCATTAAGACAGTGATTTGCCGCCACCTATTGGCGGTTTTAGTTTCATAGTATCATTTCATTTTTCATTCATATTCAAAGGCAGTGTAAATATACCTAAATGCCACTTTAAAAATATATGTTATGGCCACATTGTAGCCTTAAAAGTGTACGTGTGATAAAATGTTATTTATTTTTAAACCTATTTTTTTGTCACATCAATTCAAAGTTTTACTTATCTTACACAATTAAATGATCTTTTGGGGGGTGATTGCTCAGCCAAAATTGATGTGCGATTAATTAAGTAATCATGTAATTGATTAGATAAAAAAATATAATATCGACCAACAGAATACTGAATACTCATGTCTGGTTGGATATTTGAGGCTGAAATGATTGTGTTGGTGGGAAGTCAGTCTTCTGGGTGGCTTTAACTGGAGGTCTCTTAATGTCTTTAACAGAGCTGCACATTTGGTTACTTCTCTTATCATTTACCCATACAGCCTTTATGTGTGTCTGCTAATGCACTTCTTCACCTCATTTACGGCATGCACAAGTGCGTAATCTGTACATTCTCAGGTCTTTTATTTAGTAATATGAGTTCATATCTGAAGCAACACTAACTTCACAGACTGCCCACCTGGAGAGATTCAACATTTGGTTCTTCTTTTGTTTCTCATTTTAAAATCCAAATTGGTAACACTTTATTGCGATGGTCTACTTTAGACATTCTGCTACTCTAATGACCGACATGTAGTCACAAAGTTATTATTATTATAGTTAGTAGAATATCTAAAGTGAACCATTGAAACAAAGCGTAGAAATCTGATACTTGAACGAGAACCCCATCATGTCTCCTGAGCTGTATGTGAAAACATTTGTTCAGAGGAAGCACCGATGTGACACGGGGCTGAAAATACCCTACTGTCTGAAGCACAAACTAATTCCCCCAGAGACAGCAGGTGCCAGCCACAGGCTTTCCGGCAACCCCCAACCTCACATTCACATATCCACCAAAACATGCACTTTATTTCATGACAGGTTTATGAATGTCCAACAAAGTGTAACCTTTGGGTCTCTTAGTAAAATTCCAGTACGCAGTTGTTGCTCTCTGTGTCACATCTAACCCAGTTTAGCTCAACTTTTACCAGAGTAAGACATTCCTGAAGCTCCACACACATATGGCAGGGTCAGCTGGTCCAGAGCATGGCACTGATGGTGCAGGCGTGACTAACAGAATGAGATATGCCACATTTCTGAAGAGGAGAAGAACCAGAGCGAGTGTGGAACGCATTAGGCCCACGCATCTGTGTCCGACTGAGTTTTAATGTGTGTTTTAGATATACAGTAGTGGCCAAAAGTGATGTCTGGCCTATAGGAAAATTGACATCTTCACCCTTTATTTAAATATTATTAAAAATTTGTTACAAATTTTGTATGCATATTACATAGTTGTGCTTAAGTCTTAAATTAGAGTCCAATTCGCACTAATAACTATGACTTTTGCCTCAGTAAACTCTTAATTACTGCTTATTAATAGCTATTATGGTATGATTATGGGATGTAGAATAAGGTCATGCTGAATAAGGCATTAATATGTGCTTTATAAGTACTAATAAACAGCCAATATCCTAATATGCATGATAATAAGCAACTAGTTTAAAGTGAGAATTGGACCCTGAACTAAAGTGTTACCGATTTTTTTTTTTTTTTTTTTTTTTTTGTGATAATAATGCAATGAAGCCTACCAAATTGTGTCAACATAGTTTTTGTCCAGGCTGTCATACAAAGAAATTATGAACATATGCAAAAACAAGAGTGAACCAACCAAATATTAATGACTGATTATGTTGCAGTCAATGTAGGATTTTTCCTGTCAGCTTTTTGTTTTTATTTGCATATTAAAATAAATGCTGTAGTGTCAGATAAATACCTTAACCAAGTTTAGTGTTTTGTTTTTCCTTCAATATTTTAAAAATATTGAATATTGTCCTCATATTTTGATCATTTAATCAAACTTTTAGGGTCACAAAAAAACAAATATTCCCTCCGGACATCAACAGCATATTATAATGCATAATAATTTATTACAATAATATATTCATAAAAATATAATTACATATAATATGCAATTTAAGATAAATCAACTCTACTAAAAGCATTAATATAACAGTTTACAATAAGGTTAGTTAAACTAACATGAACTAAGAATAAACAATACTCCTACAGCATTTATTAATCTTAGATAATGTTACTTTCAACATTTACTAACACATTATTAAAATCAAAAATCAGTCAATGCACTGTGAAATAACTTTAACAAGTAATGAACGACTGTATTTTTATTAACTAACACTAACAAATATTTGTTATATGGGGACTAATTCAGAGAATATGGATATGACCAAATGCAATTTGTTATTTTAAATGTAGAAGTAGCTTTGTGTGTTAAAGCAAGCTTGTATGCATTGACCTGATAATTCTTAAATCAGTAGCATGATTAGGTAAATGTCAAATTTGGCCTTTAGTTTATCTCTGCAAACGTGTGTGTGTGTGTGTGTGTGTGTGACATGTACATGTGTGATGCCGTCTGTGTCTCAGAGACAGAATGCTGGGCTGGACGAGAGGTTATAGGTCACACAGATGGCCGCTCTGTCATATCATGCCTCGTGTCCAAGGTCACCTCCTTCTTTCTGTCTTTTTTCCTATTATTTTATTTTAGGCAGTGTTCATGTTAATTTTACAAGAACTGATCCATGACTGAACCCTTTAAAACCAGAATGCTGTCATGTCACGCTAATTCAAACCGGAAATCATGTTCAATTATCACTGTCCCAGCATGGTTTCCTAATCCAGGATTAAGGTAAGCAAGGAAGGAAGGCACGGATTGATTTGTATCAGTGTCTGTGACTGAGAGGAACACAAAGTTGCCAGGATGACTGACTGTCGCCAGCTGAACTCAACACTGGCTGCTTTATTAACAGACTTTTTTGCTCATTGCGTGGCCTGAGAGCGTTGACCTCCTATTTCCACTGCAGAGATTAGCATGTGAGACAAATGGGGTTGAGTCTGCATCTGGGAACAGCTGCGCGGAGTCATAGCAAGCCCTCAAAGAGACCACCAGAGGCATGTGTGAATCTCATTGTTCTCAGTGAGACATAAGCCTCTCCCGGGACTCGAGCTTTTGGGAATTCCCAGCACTGATCACCAGAGAATTTTACCATGATCTCAGGTGGCACACATTATCAATGCGTCCAGAGCCTTAAAACGCCACCTTTCCAGAAGAGGGCGGAGCTTTAACAGCTCGACAACAACAAAGCTGGAGAATCTCACGCAGCCAAAATGACGACGGTGTTCAGCCTTACATTGTTCAAACCGGAGTCGACACTGATGGAGAGACTCAGGAAGAAGTTACAACTTTTAGACGTTTCTGAATGGTTAGTGGATAAATTGATGTAGTTGCTGTGGAGTTGATTCAACTCATCCACTAGCATGTGCCGTCATGTTCATCTTTTGTGACCTCGATGGACTGAACAGAAGAAATGAACTGGAGAAGATTTACACCTCAAAGAAGGTGGAGCCTCAGAGCCACACCCACCTATTACATCATCATCATGGACCAATGGTAGTTCAAAGGTGTTTACCAGCTGGAGCAAACTTTTCTGGAAAGTTCTCTTTGGCAAGCTGTTTCAAACTCCTGAAACAAAATTTGTTTCGAAATGATGTTCGATTTTACTTCGATTAAAAAATTTAGAGATTTCAAAGGATTAGTTCACTTTAGAATTCAAATTTCCTGATATTTTACTCTCCTCCATGTCATCCAAGATGTTCCTTTCTTCAGTTGAAAAGAAATTAAGGAAAACATTCCAGGATTTTTCTCCATATAGTGGACTTCACTGGGGTTCAACGGGTTGAAGGTCCAAATGTCAGTTTCAGTGCAGCTTCAAAGAGCTCTACATGATCCCAGACGAGGAATAAGAGTCTTATCTAGAGAAACCATCAGTCATTTTGTAAAATAAATAAAAATGTATATACTTTTTAACCACAAATGCTTGTCTTGCACTGCTCTGAGATGCGCCACACATTACGTAATCATGTTGGGAAGGTCATGCATGACGTAAGCGAAAGTACTGCGGTAGGGCGAAAAACTCTCATTTTCTGCTCCAACTTCAAAATCGTCCAACATCATTGTTTTACCTTTTTTTGTAAAGGGCGTTTGACTTAATCTTTGTACATTCCCTTTGTAAACACTGGAGCGGTACTTCCGCCTACGTCACACGTGACCTTTCCAACATGATTACGTAATGTGTGGCGCATCTCAGAGCAGTGCAAGACGAGCATTTTTTTGGTTATAAATTTTTATTATTTTTTTTAGAAAATGACCAATTGTTTTGTGTGGTAGAAATTCCCCCACGCACCTGACTTAAGATAGTGTAGCGTCTCCTAATCGACACTTACAAACTCTAGCACGTCTAACTTGCTTCGAGTCGGACGACGTCTCGCCCCCCATGAACATTAAGATCTTGGGATTGAGACCTTTAGTGCTCCACTAACCTGCTGCGCAGCAGTAATCAGACAAGACTCCAGACAATGCCTTCAATATGCTTTAATCACTCACGGCCAATTTCAGAGAAAATCCCCCGATCAAGAGCGTACAACAGTTTTTATAAAAAGGAACATGGTAAACGTGACATCAGGTAGGAGCAAATCATGAGGTTGGACATACATAACTAGACACCTGTCTAGTTTTACTTCTCCTTTTCTTATTTTCAGACACAGTAATTCTGAGCAAGTGTTAGAGACATACAGTATCAAAATGTTATCCTTGTAAGGAAAGAAATGTTAGTTATGTTTAATTGGAATTAAAGTTAAAATTAAAATTTCTTCCACATTCGCTAGATAAGACTCTTATTCCTCGTCTGGGATCATGTAGAGCTCTTTGAAGCTGCACTGAAACTGACATTTGGACCTTCAACCGTTTGGTGCCCATTGAAGTCCACTATATGGAGAAAAATCCTGGAATGTTTTCCTTAATTTCTTTTCGACTGAAGAAAGAAAGCCATAAACATCTTGGATGACATGGGGGTGAGTAAATTATCCGGAAATTTGAATTCTGAAGTGAACTAATCCTTTAAAATGGACAAATGATATGCTATCCACATTCATTTTACAGCTCTATGCTCTTCATGGATCGTCTAATTCTTGTCTATTTCTCCTAAAGAAATGTTTGAGACAAAGTTGATCCTTAAATTAAACAGAATGAGATATGAAAGAGCAAACTCTGAGCAAATAAAGTAGAGTCTATATGATTTGGGGAAAATGGTTCGGTTTAAATGCATAAAGTACCTTGTGCCCGAGTAACTTTGAAGCAATTGCTCTTGAATTGCTCATAAATAACAAGCCACTAGAACCCTTTCTGCTGTTTATGTATAGCATGATGAAAGCTCGACCACGAGTGCAACTCCAGGACAAATCTCTCATTTCAGAATCTAAACAGTTCAGATCACTGATTGTGGCGAATATTTACGGCAGCGTGGCTCTGTTTTCATTCTCATTCTTGTCTTCATGATTACTCCAGCGACAGACCAAAGGGGGCCTCGAAACTGTAACGTCAAACGAGCTTCAAACCAGCTGCATTTCTCTTCTTCTTCATTATCTGTCATCATTCAATTTGTCAGAATTGACTCGTGTTTAGATCATTCATTTCCAGCGACCGTATAATACATCTGACGGCTCGTACAGTAAGTTCAGCCAGTTAACAATCAATTACTAAACACCAAACCACTAAAGATGATTTTAGCAGATGTGACCCAAGGTCAAAACTGTAACCACTTCTTGAACACTGAATCTTTAGCCAACAAGATAACCTACAGCAAATGATTATATATCATAATATATTTCATAATAGGAAAACAAATTGTCCCCCCACTACTCATGGAAAGATTATTGCAACCTCTCTGCTTTTAATATTACATTAAGACTGATCTGTTTATTTCACTGTACAACTGGAAGTTCACTGAAATGTCCTGGAGTTGAAGTCCACAAATAAGTAAAGTAGAGCTCCACTCACCTGACACACAACGGTCAGCAGTGCGACCAGGACCGCCACTGCCTTCATCATCTGCCTTCTGATCCAATAAACCGCTGCAAATGTTAAAACACTGGAGATGCAACAAGACTGAAGCAAAGTTTGCACTGAGACGGGGACACAGGAGTCTACTAGAAGCTCTCGTTCCTCGTCTCTCTGACTGCAGGCGCTTGAGTGACAGCACATGTGTGCAGGGCTCACAGCCCCCACAACACTCGCCCATGACATGGACACACCCCAGAACCTCCACGAGCCGGTCAATGAGACGTATAAAGCCTCACTCAATAAAGAACATGCAGAACGAGATGAGTAAAGTTTGATGACAAACTCTGATGTTGGCAGATCTGAAATAAAATAACTGTGAAAGCCTGAAATATAAAGGTTTTCTGAAAAAAAAAAAGTTACTATCATGTTCATGTAGCATGATCCTAGCATGCTTTAGCACATTGATAGTATGATTTAACATGTTGCTAGCATGTTTTTAACACAATTCTAACATGCATTAGTGTGCTGCTAACATGTTTTAGCACATGACTTAACATGTTGATTGTATGTTATAACAAGTTGTATAACATGTTATAACACTTTACTAGCATCTTTTAACACATTGCTATTATTTTTTAACACATTGTTAGCATTATCCTAGCATGCTTTAGCTTATTGCTATTATGAATTAGCACGTCGCTAGCATGTTTTAACACAATTCTAGCATGCATTAGTGTGCTGCTAACATGTTTTAGCACATTGCTATTATTTTTTAGCACATTGTCAGCATGATCCTAGCATGCTTTAGCTTATTGCTAGCATGCTTTAACACATTTCTATTATGAATTAGCATGTTGCTAGCATGTTATAACAATTTGGTAGCATTACTTAGCATGTTGTTAGTATGTTATAACAAATATGATTCTAACATGCTTTAGTTCATTGCTAGCATGGTTTAGCACATTGCTAGCGTGACTTAGCATGTTGCTAGTATGTTTTAACACATTGCTAGTGTAAAAATAACATGTTGGTAGTATGTTTTAACAAGTTGCTAGCATGTTTTAACACATTGGTAACATGTGTAACACATTGCTAGCATTAACATTTCATTAGCATGTTTTAACATATTGCTATCATGAATTAGCATTTTGCTAGTATGTTTTAACACATTGCTGATATAAATTAGCATTTTGCAAATATGCTTTAACAGTTGCTATCATGTTTTACCACATTGCTAGCATGTTTTAACACATTGCTAGTATGATCCTAACATGCTTTAGTACATTGCTAGCATTGAATTTACATGTTATTAGCATGTTATAACATGTATTAGCATTTTGCTACAATGTTTTAACACAACTCTAGCATTCTTTAGTGTGTTGCTAACATGTTTTAACACATTGCTAGCATGACTTAGCATGTTGCTAGTGTTATAACAAGTTGCTAGCATGTTTTAACATATTGCTATCATGTTTTAACACTAAACTAGCATGCTTTAACACAATTGTAGCATTCATTAGTGTGCTGCTAACATGTTTTAGCACATGACTTAGAATGTTGCTAGTATGTTATAACAAGTTGCTAGCATGTTTTAGCATGTTACTATCATGTTTTAACAATTTACTAGCATGTTTTAACACATTGCTTTTAATACATTATTTTTAACACATTGCTAGCATGATCCTAGCATGCTTTAGCTTATTGCTAACATGCTTTAATACATTGCTATTATGAATTAGCATGTTGATAGCATGTTTTAACACAATTCTAACATGCATTAATGTGCTGCTAACATGTTTTAGCACTGCTAGCATGACTTAGCATTTTGTTAGTATGTAACAAAAAATTGCTAACATGTTTTAGCATGTTGCTATCATGTTTTAACACTTACTAGCATGTTTTAACACAATTCTAGCATTCATTTAGCACATTGCTAGCATTGTATTAGCATGTTGCTACCATGTTTTAAAAATTATAGCATGTATTAGCATGTTGCTTGCGTGTTTTAACACATTGCTAGTGTGAATTAACATTGCTAGTATGTTTAAGCATAACACGTTTCTAGCATGTTTTAGCACATTGCTAACATGAATTAGCATGTTTTAACACAATTCTAGGCTAATTGTTAAGCTTTGCTAGCGATAGACAGCTTACATACTCTATAACAGTTATTGTACAAAAGTGTTGGCCCCATCAATGAAAGTCTATGGGAATTTGGGAATGTTTGGAAGTCCGATACGGGAATTCTGTAAACCGGATCAGTTAGAAAAGATGTAGCATACAGTCAGACAGTCTGATCGTCTCGAAGGAGAGAGACGCAGTGATAAAAAATGAAAAATAAGCCATGCTATATTTCACTTACAGAGAAATAAATGTCAAAATATACGGCTTCTTTTAAACATGGCCGCCTTGTAGAGTGTAGTACCGTCTCCTACCAGCAGGGCCATAATAACAGCCAAGTCTCATCAATCATAAACAGCTCTTGTGAAAATAGGTGTGCTAAACTGTGTTCAGTGTGCACTTCTAGTGTACTACAAATCTTTAAACTGTGTTTAAAAACTATACTTGCAAATAATATAATATTACTGAAATAAAAGGTCACTTAAGTGCACTTAAAGAGAGTAGACTTTCCTAACACACTTAAGTGTACTTATAAAAAGTGCATTTGTAATAATGTCAAATTAAGTTTTACTTTGAAGTAGATTTTAAATCATGTTTTAATAATTGTTTGTCGTGTTTTAAAGAAGTACACTTATTTTGATGTGTAAGAGACTAAAGCACATGTAAAGTACTTTAACTGTAGTGTATCACTCGATATTACATTTAAAGTTAATATGTTTTAAATGTACTAAATTGCAACTTCATCATTACGAATATATTTAAACACATGGCATACGAGTTTCAGTATAAATGACATCAAAGTCAAATTCGGCAGGACACTTTAACCATATTTGAAAGACAATAGAAGTGATTATGAAATTACATATAAAGATGTACTTAAGTGGGTCAAAAAAGGCTCTAACAGCATTTAATATGCATTTGACCCTTCGCCGGGAGTTTGATTGACAAGCGATCTAACCAATCATAACGCGAATCCACCATTTTGCCTGAAAATTTGTCAAATTGCATTACATTCATTTGTTTTAATGTATTATGTATTAAAGTATTATGTTTTACATAATAAATACTCTTTTTAAAAGTATGCTAAAGTGTGCTTCTTTTTCACAACAGAGTATAGGCTATACTCCCCTGACTTCTGCAATCACTTAAATCACTTGCAGAATAAATAAATACTGAAATATTCCATAAAAAAATAAGAATTGTTCATTTTGATTCTAATGAAAGTTCCAAGAAGCCTATTATTATTATTATTATTATTATTATTATTAATGCTCAGTAACATGCAAATACATAAAAAAACAAAAACAAACAAGGGTTATACAAAAACAATGAAAAACAAAAGATGACAAGACAAAGTGACACAAAAATGCATACACTATCATTATTGGTACAATAACATACAGACATTTCTTCATAATAGTTTATAAATCTTAGATTTTTTTTTATTTATATAGCAAAGAGATTTGAGAAGTGATATTAATTCAGTTTTGAAATGGGGATATGATGGAATATTATTTGTAAACTTTTGTTTATGAATAAAGAATTTGCCATATAAAATAAAGAAATTAACAATGTTCACTAGGGGTCTATTTTTATCATCAATATAATAAAAAATAATTAGTTCCAAGAAGCCATATTAAGCAGTGCAAATAAAAATGAGTGTAAAGCAACATTTGGTTACTGCTTATATGAAAAAAGACCATGAAAAGAAAATTGATATGCTTGTAGTACGCTAGAAATGGGTGGTTTGTCTACTGTGTTTGTGTGTGTGTGTGTGCAGCACCTGTCTCTGTCACACTGGGCAGCAGCTGGCAGGAGCCGGTCTGTTCCTTCATCCACACAAACAACCCCTTACTTTAGCACTGAGAGAGAGAGACAGAGAGACAGAGACATCTCTGCTGCCCGTTGCTGACTCAACTGTCTCCAAAGACCGGTTCCCACACTCTTTCTCACTAAAGTCTGGCTCCACACATTTCCTGGAAACAGCAAATTTCTTATCAATAATGTTTTTTCTTTATGGACTGTACACAAATGTCTAAGCAGAAACTGAAGCTCAAATTCTCTTTTCTTTAAGATAGTTATTAGATTGTTTTTCAATATGCGCGCACACACACACACACACACACACACACACACACACACACACACACACACACACACACACACACACACACACAGAGAGAGAGAGAGATTGCATCTCTCATTTGTTTCTCACACTGCCTGTGATGGCGCCCTCTGCAGGTGTGTGTATGGTTATAGTTTTTCCATCTGGTTATTTGTATATATGAAATTTGATTTATATTGTGTTGAATGTAACTTTCCAAGTATCATATAAAAATATAATTGAAAACACATTGTACAACCTATTTCCAGAAGCAGCCTATGCTGTGTTTCACTCGTTTCAGAAAGGGCCTCCGCTTGCCCTTGAAAAAGGACCATCACGACCATGCATGGTTGGAAATTAATGGGAACTTGAGGCAAAAATGCCACCAAAATTAAAAACAAACAAACAAAAAAAATTCAACATATGGAGCTAAAAATGTCCCTGATTGAATTCTTGATTTTAATATTTATAACAGGATATAGTTAAAGGGTTAATTCACCCAAAAATGAAAATAATGTCATTTATTACTCACCCTCATGTCGTTCCAAACCCGTAAGACCTTCGTTCATCTTTGAAATACAAATTATGATATTTTTGATGAAATCCGATGGCTCAGTGAGGTTTGCATTGAGAGCAATGACATTTAAACTCTCAAGATCCATAAAGGTACTAAAAACATATTTAAATCAGTTCATGTGAGTATATTGGGTATGGTTCAATATTAATATTATAAAGCGACTAGAATACTTAAAAAATAAACTTTTCAACAATATCTACTGTATATGGGCCAATTTCAAAACATTGCTTCAGAGCTTTACGAATCGAATCAGTGAATCTGAGCACCAAAGTCACATGATTTCAGCAGTTTAGCCGTTTGATAGGAGATCCGAATCACTGATTCGAAACAAAATATTCATAAAGCTCAGAAGATTGATGAAGCAGTGTTTTAAAATCGGCCCATATAGATATTGCTGAAAAGTCATTATTTCGTTTTTTTTTGGTGCAGAAAAAGTATTCTTGTCACTTTATAATATTAAGATAGAACCACTGAACTGTTTCAAATATGTTTTTAGCACCTTTATGGATCTTGAGAATTTGAATGGCTTTGCTCTCAATAGAGCCATCGGATTTCATCAAAAATATCTTAATTTGTGTTCCGAAGATGAACGAAGGTCTTACGGGTGTGGAACGACATGAGGGAGAGTAATTAATGACATTATTTTAATTTTTGGGTGAACTAACCCTTTAAACAATAGCACACGAGCAAGAGTGTTGTTTTCCCCGAACAACTTCAAATTTGATAGTGATTTTATAAAACAAGTTAATATTAGGTGATTTACTAGAGCTGTTTAATAGAGCTGTTTTTGCTCTATTTCACCAACAAAAATAGTTCAAAACAAATCCACAGAAGAGCCATTGCGCGTCTGCGAGCAACACAGTAAAGTTTCATTACTAAATGAATCAGTCTAATGAATGATTCAATGACTCACTCAAAAAGACAGTCATTGGGCCTGTCACTTGCAGCCACTTGAGAGCGTGTGCACGCAACAGGACGCTTCGGAGCTGTATTCGAGGCTAAGGGTATCACATCATACATCATGTTCAGGAACTCACATTCCCCTATATCGCAAGATGTCAAGGGAAACATTCCACTGTAAGTTAATTAGACATTACATATAATTTTGTAGTAAAACATAAAGAGTTGCACATTTTATTGGTGCAAAGATGAGTATCTGTATTTTGTACCTTTGCAACTGCTTTTTATCACTTAATTAGAAGAACCACAATTACTAAATCGTGTCTGCTGTTACATAAGGACCACTAAACCAGACATTTAGAAGTTTATTTTAAAATGCAAAATATTGAACATCAAAATAAAGCTCTGTAAACACTTGCATTTTTGATCAGGTAATCAAAAGTACATTTTGAATGAATCGTTTGACTGAATGATTCAATGACTCACTCGTTAAGACAATGATCTGGCGGTTTTAGTATTTCAATTTATCTAAGGGACTGAAAGTGATTGAATGCTGTTTTTGGTGGTTATAGAAATAGAACGTGTGGATAGTGGTAGATAGAATGTGTTTATATAGACAATTAATAGTGAAATATGAGATAATATTGTTTAACGTTACAGCGATAGTGTAGAAAGGCATAGTATTTTCCATGCTATTTTCTGATTTGATGTTCATATGTGATTGGCAGTTAGTTTTGGCACACCCAGAAGAAGGACGACATTCTTCTTTACAGCCCCGCCCCTTTTCAGCACTGTGCTCGTTGTGTTCTGTCTTCCGGTTTGTATTTCCACTACATGAAGGTAAGATCTTACGGATTTATGAATGAACCACTCGTTTTAACCACATCCTCTTCAAACATTACAATGCTCACGATAACTTTCATTTACTCTACAATAAGCACCGGCTAATTATTCTTCGACAGCGATGCCATAAAAATATACAGAGCTACGGCTAAAACGGAAGTTCAAAGACAAAATTCTCAAGATGGCCGCGTGCTCGTTTCTCTTCACCTTTCTACTCCATAGACGGCTAAGTTTTACTGAAAGTGCTTCAGTAAAATAAAATAAAATGAAAAAATCCTGTGCACTAGCAACAATAAAACAAGTATTCCTCTATTTTAAGTTCATTGAGCAAAGCTGTCTTAATTTTTTTACGTTAAAGAACATGAAGTGATATTAATGAAGCTCCATTAAGCTGTCAAAGAAATATACATTTTTTTATATTATATGGCTGGGAACTCGTTCCCACAAAAAACTGATTCCATTCTAGAGAATCATAGAGCCTCATTAGACTCAATAGAGCGGTCTCCCTAAAAGCTAATCTCCTTTAATGAATTACAGCTTTAAAGTTCCAAAATGGTGACATGCCATAGTAAGGTAACTGTAAACTTGAAAAGTGAGTAAACAACAAAAGTAAATCACTCATCATAGAATCATAGAGGCTTTTTATAATAGACACACATGGACATGTGGCACATAAAAGTGTTATTTATAGAATGTAGAGAGATCTAACGCTTTTGATGAGGGTATTACTCCATGAAGGGAATAGTAGTTATACTCCGTGTCCAGCAGATGGCAGTGTTGCGCTGTCTGACTCACAAACTCCCTCCCTCTCTGTTCTCATACACATTAGACTCACTGCAAACAATTATATTCTGTTCAAACCATACAAACTGTTTTATAGAGTGTTCTGAAATTCAAACGCATGCTTCCACTATATCACTTCTCAACTTCTCTCTGTTTTCTTTGATGCTTGTTTTGTGAAATGCATTCGTTCAAGCAATGCAGTGTTCTTTCTTAACACAAATAAGCTTAAATATTTATGTTTATATAAAGCTGCTGTCGCCAGTGATATAATCTGCAGGGATATTATCAATAAAATTCAATGTGACATCAGTATTATATATAAAGTTCAAGATCATCCATTGACCTTCACACACTCACAATATCACATAATTTAGACTGTAGTTTTTAGTCAAGGGTGGAATATGCTATAATACGCATTCTGAATAGTCTTCATATTATAGGCAACATTAAAGTGAACAAACATTTAATTAGAAATTCATTCTGTTTAAAAATATTAAAATATAGACATATTCCACCCTGTTATTAAAGGGTTAGTTCACCCAAAAATGAAATTTCTGTCATTAATTACTCACCATCATGTTGTTTCACACCCGTAAGACCTTCGTTTATCTTCAGAACACAAATTAAGGTATTTATGATGAAATCCAAGAGTTTTTTTTATCCTCCATTGAAAGTAACAAAATTACCACATTCAAGGTCCAGAAAGGTACTAAAGACATCGTTAAAACAGTCATGGGACTGCAGTGGTTCAACCTTAATATTATGAAGAGATGAAAATAGTTTTTTTGTGCAAAAACAAAACAAAAACAATAACTTTATTCAACAAATTCGTCTCCCCTCTGTTATTCTCCTACGCTATTTACATTGCAGAGCTTCTGTGTTTACGTCCGAACACCGACTCAGTATTGGCCAAAGCTGATCACGTGACCAGCATGATGCATGCATGTGATACTGACGCAGGAGCCGGCCAATAATAAGTCGGCATTCTGACGTAGAACCTGAAAGCGCTGGACGTAACAACGTATGAGAATGACACAGAAGAGACGATATTGTTGAATAAAGTCGTTATTTTTGTTTTGTTTTTGCACACAAAAAGTATTCTCGTCTCTTCATAACAATAAGGTTGAACCACTGCAGTCACATGACTATATTGATTATGATTATACCGCTGTCAATGGAGGCATACGCCTCTCGGATTTCATCAAAAATATCTTAATTTGTGTTCTGAAGATGAACGAAGGTCTTACGTTGTGGAACGACATGAGGGTGAATAATTAATGACAGAAATTTCATTTTTGGGTGAACTAACCCTTTAAGAACAGATAATATGTTTAATTAATTAACCAAATACGCTATATGCAATGTTAAAGCGTGTTGCTGCCTAACTTTTGTTTGTGTTGGTCATGCCAAAATCCATTATCATTAATTTAATATAGTTTAGCTTATGAGCTAAATAAGTCTTGTTTTCTGAACTCCAAACTGACGCAATGTTAAAAAGCATCATTAAAAAAAGCATATAATTCCCTAGTTTTTCCTCTCCACGCTTTTGTGTCTATAAAACACCCTGCACAGCTCGAGATTTATTTTAAGAATGAATTTGAATCTGACAAAATAAGAACCATCGCTCCGCTCCCTTAAGTGTCAATCATTCATCAGACGGATCTGCTCTGTCTGATTTATTAGCTGTTCACAAGACCTCTCCAGCATTTCCGTATTCCCTTTTACATGTTGTCTGTAGCAGTGCAGTGATGTGTGTGCGGAGGCTCGCGCTGGCTGTGGGGCTTTGGGTGTTTGTTCACTATAAAACATCATGACTCATCACACATTCAGAGCGTCACACATCTCCTTTTCCATTTAGTGCTCCTTACAAAAGAGTTGCTTGGCAGATTTGCCTTATTTTCCTGTTTAATGAGCTCCCCGAACACATTGCCTGACACCTGCTTATCTGGACAAGCAAGGTCAGATTACCCTGCCAAAAAATAAACTTATTTCAAATACGCCAACCCAGATGTGCTTGAGGGTGAAAGAGAGGACACGGGTTGAATCAGAGGAGTAGCCGCACTGGCACGCTTTGCCAATTAAAGCGAACGCGGATGACACGCGGAGCGTCTCGCTTGACTGCGGCTGTGAACCGCGGACCGCGGGATAATAGGGCTCGGTCTGTAGCTCAATCGATGACACCCCGTCTCCCTTTCTCCGGAACATACCTCCTACTGCCGCTGTCAGAGCAGAAAATGTCAGCTGGTGTACACACGCATAAAAACAAACGACTGAACATTAACATAGAAATATCCGATTACAAATTCATGAAGTAACATGAAGTAATGACACTTTATTCGATGAGAAGTTTTTCATGCTATTCTGGCCACCAGCATTATAGGTAAACACACCTGCTGCCTCAGCAGTCAGGACAGAGCTAACTTTAACTCTGTACAGAAATACACATTATAAACAAAAAACACAAAACGAGGAGTGACACCCAGCGCATTCATATAAGGCCCTGTTTTGTTTTCGTTTTAAACGATCCTCATCTACACTGGCGTTCCCACAGCGTTTTAGAAACAATCTACAAATACTTTACATGACACGACCGAAAATGCATGTCACATGACCGTTCATGCACACTGGGCATGCGCGTAGAAGTCGCTTCTTATGCACGTAGGCAGCTGCAGTATTAAAAATGCAGAGTTTAACTGCACAATGGCTGCTAAAAATGACAACAAAGCCAGCAAAGATTGGATATGCAGAGCGAATGTGTGCAGCCTTTTCAAAAGTCTCCGTTTTGGTGCGGTTACAATGAAACTCAACCCCGGCGTTTTCAAACTAAAACAGGCTCTGCAGCATTTTCGAAAGTCTCGGAAATGCCAGAGTAGTGTAAACGACAGCAAAAGTTATGCGTTTTAAAACGAAAATGCACTAGTGTAAACGGGGTATAAGGTAACGGTGCTAAAGGTGCACTGGGGTAAAAAGCGCATTTGACTTTATTCTCCTTTAAACAATTAGATGCCGCAAAAATTCACCTCAAATTTGGCTGATCCTTGATGCAATCGCCGACATGCAAAGTTGATTCTGTGCTAATTTTATGTCATATTTATTGTTTTTAAACATTACCCTACACCTCAGTAAAAGGTGCTTTTGGTTTTATACACTAGATGGCACAATAACTTGCTGCAGCACTTTCCTAAACATCCACCTTTCATGATGCACATGGAAATGTGGCCGATCCTTGCAAGACGTCCTCGTGATGGTAATTACTCCAAGCTTTACTCACCCTTAAGCTATCCTAGGTGTATATGACTTTCTTCTTTCTGATGAACACAATCTGAGATATATTAATAAATATCCTGATGCATCCAAGCTTTATAATGGCAGTGAACAGGACCAAATGAGTATGAGCTGAAGAAAGTGTCTCCATCCACATCCATCCATCATAAACATACTCCACACGGGTTAATAAAGGCCTTCTGTGGCGAAGCGATGCATTTGTGTTATGAAGTAAAATATCTAGCTTCTGCCAGACCGCCTTCCGAATTCAAATTATGGAAAAAAGGGAAGTGGCGTCGCATCAGTTAAGCTTTTTCCGTAAGCTGAATAGGATGTAGCGAAAGCTTTTTGAACTGTGAGAGGCGTTATGCTTTCTTCGTAAGTTGAATTGGGAAGGCGGTCTGGAGGAAGCTAGATATTTAACTTCATAACTTGTTAAATATGAATTTTTTTTACACAAATGCATCGCTACACTTCAGAAGGACTTTATTAACACCCCGGAGCCGTGTGGAGTATGTTTATGATGGATGGATGTGGATGGAGACACTTTCTTCAGCTCATACTCATTTGGTAACGTTCACTGCCATTATAAAGCTTGGATGCGTCAGGATATTTTTTAATATATCTCAGATTGTGTTTCATTGCATTATATCACTTTAAAATATGCCTGATTTGGTTATATATTCATCAGTGTGAAGTCTTATTACTACATTATAAGTGATGTATTGCGGCAGTGAGTTTGTGTGTGTGTGTCAGGGGTCACAGTAGAAAGATGTGTGTGTGTGTGTGTGTGTGTGTGAGTGGTGCTGGGATGGTGCTGGTTGACAGTCACCAGTAAGGTTGAAGCTAATCTGTGCCATCAGCTGTCTGTTCGCTGGATGTCAACACACACACACACACACACTAATGCCTGCCTGGTGCCACACACACACACTCCGCTGGCAATGTCAGCTTGTCAGCCCACATATGCTCGTCTGTATGGAAAGAGAGGTGAGGACACGGGCAGCCTCCGTCTTTTTCCTGTCGTCCCCTACTCTCGTCTCTCTGTGCCCTAACCTCATCTCCTTCTCCCTCTTTTTCTTTTTCTCTTCCACCACAACTACATCAAAACATGTTTCAGCCCATTTTTCAAAGCCTCTCTATTTTCTGGAAAATCTATATTTCTCAATTTTACTCATTCTCCTCTTCTCTAAGAACATTTGTTCTGACTACCAATGCTGGACGATCAATATTTCTGTCATTCTTTGTATATGTGGAGAGCATGTTAGCGTGTACTTACACATCCTATAAACATAAATATTGGGTCACACTTTATATTAGTATTCTTTAAAAAAATAATAAACGCGGACCTGTTTTAATATAAGTACAAAGTACAACTGGGTTAAATGACTCACTGTGTGATAATTCAAATAATTAAAAATGTGTTTGTCAGGAGTTGATTTGATATATAGTGTTGGTATGTTGGGAAAACACTCTTTACAAATAAAATTATTTCTGTAAATCCAAAATTTAAGAATCAATAAATTATGAAAAATTTTGAAGTATTATGCATTATACACTGATATTCCATTCCAAACATACAGTATACTTTGTCTAGTGTACATCCAACATAAAATACAGCATGACTGACCCCTGCTGGGTAAAGCACTTAGTAATGGACATGCTAATATCCTATCACTATACACTATCACTGCGCCCTTTGCTGCATGAAATGTGTATTGTAAAAAGGAACCCACTTTTTCTAAGACAGTATATGATGACAGATTTTTTTTTTTTTTTACAGTTCCATTTTCAGGAAATATGACCTGGCATATGAATGGAATGGACAACTACAAATCAAGATATTCCAGTATCTCTGTATGTATGTATACACAGTGAGGATCCAGAGGCTATTTCCTGTGTCTGGGTCTTCTTTTCTGTTCCCATTGCCCAGACTGGGTTTTATCTCCCTCTGTGCAGTTTGAAAACAATAAAAGAAAAGCGATGTGTCTTGTTCAGTCACTAAATAGCTGTCTCGTTTGGCCCCCTGAGGTGGCTGCACATCACTGACTGCCCCATTCATCAGCCCAACACTGCAGCCCGACCCACAACCTTCAAACTCCTCGAATAAAGAAGATAAATACCTCAGCCTGTGAGGAAGACGAGGGCAAACAAGGAGAGGGAGGGTACAGAGAAAGAGAGAGTAGGAGTTCTGTGGAAGGACAGATGGATGCATGTCAATATCACACATGCAACGTGTTACACATTTAAAGCTCTTTACATCATTTAAGTCAGATCATGACATCACAAGCTGGACTGTCACCCACATGATTATGAACTACTGCACCACAGTCCCAACAAAAGCAACTGCATCTAAATACAAATGTGTTGCGGAAGCTAATTTGAAACTTAAGTATCTCAAGCTACTAGGTACTAATAGCAATAATAGCAGCATCAGCAGCAGTAACCAACAGCAGCAGCAGTAGCAGCAACCAACGGCAGCAGCAGCATTAGCAGCAGCAATAACCAACAGCAACAACAGCAATATCCAACAGCAGCAGCAATAACAGCAGCATCATCAGCAGCAATATCCAACAGCAGCAGCAGCAATAACCAAAGGCAGCAGCAGTAATAACCAGCAGCAACAACATCAGCAGCAGCAATAACAGCAGCAGCAATAACCAACAGCAGTAGCAGCAACCAACGGCAGCAGCAGCATTAGCAGCAGCAATAACCAACAGCAACAACAGCAATAACCAACAGCAGCAGCAGCAGCAATAACAGCAGCAGCAGCAATAACCAACAGCAACAGCAGCAGCAGCAGCAATAGCCAACAGCAGCAGCAGCAGTAACCAACAGCAACAGCAACAGCAGCAGCAGCAGAAACCAACGGCAGCAGCAGCAGCATTAGCAGCAGCAATAACCAACAGCAACAACAGCAATATCCAACAGCAGCAGCAATAACCAACGGCAGCAGCATCAGCAGCAGCAATAACCAACGGCAGCAGCAGCAATAACCAACAGCAGCAGTAATAACCAGCAGCAACAACATCAGCAGCAGCAGCAGCAGCAATAACAGCAGCATCATCAGCAGCAATATCCAACAGCAGCAGCAATAACCAATGGCAGCAGCAGCAATAACCAACAGCAACAACAGCAATATCCAACAGCAGCAGCAATAACCAACAGCAACAACAACAATATCCAACAGCAGCAGCCATAACCAACGGCAGCAGCATCAGCAGCAATATCCAACAGCAGCAGCAATAACCAACGGCAGCAGCAGCAATAACCAACAGCAGCAGTAATAACCAGCAGCAACAACAACAGCAGCAGCAGCAATAACCAACGGCAGCAGCATCAGCAGCAATATCCAACAGCAGCAGCAATAACCAATGGCAGCAGCAACAATAACCAACAGCAGCAGCAGCAGCAGCAGCAATAACAGCAGCATTAACAGCAGCAGCAGCAGCAATAACAAACTGCAGCAGCAGCAGCAATAACAGCAGCATTAACAGCAGCAGCAGCAGCAGCAATAACAAACTGCAGCAGCAATAACCAACAGCAACAACAGCAATATCCAACAGCTGCAGCAGCAATAACAGCAGCATCAGGAGAAATAACCAACAGCAGCAGCAATAACCAATGGAAGCAGCAGCAATAACAGCAGCATCAGCAGCAATAACCAACAGCAAAAACAACAGCAGCAGCAACAATATACAGCAGCAGCAATAACCAACAGCAGAAGCAATAACAGTAGCAGCAGAAATAACAGCAACAGCAATAACCAACAGCAACAACATCCAGCAGCAGCAGCAGCAACAACATCCAGCAGCAGCAGCAGTAACAATAACCAACAGCAGAAGCAATAACAGCAGCAGCAGCAGAAATAACAGCAGCAGCAGCAGCAGCAGTAGCAATAACCAACAGAGCAATAACAGCAGCAGCATAGTAGATCTATTCTGCTAACATAAACATATTAACATTGTCAAATCTATTACCATGCCAAACACTCAGAGTTGTCATGACAGATCAATATTTATTTTTTAGAATGAAAGCCATATTTTTATCCATCCATTCTCCATACTGCTTGTTTTATGTAACGTCGCAGGGATGCTGGAGCCTATTCCAAGGTCGTCTCATCCTCAGACGTCACACCCACGGACTGAATGTCTGATGCATAAGGCACACAAAATGGGAAAGAATTTAGGAGTTTAGAAGTTGTTATCTGATTGGTTGAATTCTTCAGGAGTTCTGGGAGATGTGTGTGTCGCATTCTTTAACAGTCCATCTGGAAACAAAGCCATTGTGATGCCAAACCCCCTCATGGAAGAAGAAAGCCGTCATGTTTATATATCTGTGACAATGAGTGCTTAGAAGTATCAACTAAACGCTGGATTTTCAAAAGTATGTGAAGTTCACAATATAGACTCTTTAAAAGTCGTCCAAGAGTTTTACATGCCAGTCTGTTAGTGTAGGGACATTGACATTTTCACATCCCAAAACATGACAATGAACAAAACGAACTGTGATTGGTTGCTGTACATGTCAGTCAGACAATCCTTGGCCAGTGAAAGCTGCGATGGAGTCTGAAGGCCTGGATAAGCACGACTAATTCCAAGATGACTATGTAGATAAATGTACAATAACTGAACATGGTTAACATGGTTAACTGAAGTGAACCATGACTAACAGCAGTGTTTAACTAAATGTTTTGATACAAAAAAAGTGATGCAGGACTTGAATTGGTACATTGTTTTCCATTAAAATGTATCTGACTTTCCATCATCCCATAAGGAGATATTTTGTGTTTGATAGTAAAGACTTCAGCTTTCTTGGCTGTAAAAAAAAATTAACTTCTACACCACTAATTGTTGGAAAAACTTGATCCTGGGAAGGCTAAGCTATCATGGAGACGACTGATTTAGTAGTGGTGCTACCTTTAGTAAGTTATTCCCCAACACTGGTGCGAATGCACACCTACACACTCAGGAGGCTATCTGTGACAAAAGCTCTCTGACTGATATCTGTGAGCTGAAACAATTTAAACAGTCTAAATGTGCGAGATCAAACAGAACTGGTGTTATGCTTCTCTGGAGCAAACACATTCCCTGACTGACAAAATCTGGATCAGAACCCTTGGACACCAAAAGTCCCCCAACCATCCACATCCCCCAGCGCTCCAGGCCAGTTAACATCAGCCCGACCGGACAAAGAAGAGGGCGGACCCTCTGATCCGTTCCTGCTGCTCCGTTGTACCCTGCAGGCACGGGCCAGCCTGACTTTAACACCATGTGGCAAAGACTGCCTCTGACAGATGTTCCCTGACACTGCCAATCCTACAGGAGCAACGGCCGACGCGTGCACGTTTGACTTTGTGATGTCATCGTGACAGTGATGGTGGAAGATGATGTGTGTGTGTGTTGTGGTAACGGATGGAGAAATAAATCAAATGAGATCTAGAGTCCTGCTGCAGTGTCATTAGGAATCGTGTCACGCGCCTACACTGAGGGCCAGCTGGAGGAATCTGAATTCCCCCTGCGTGCTTTCAAGATGGACTGGGGCTTGATGGATTGGATGGGAGAGGCGCAATGATAGGCTGATCTGCATCTGGATAGCATTGGTATTTTTTATTCACCTCACACTCTCTCTCACACACACGTTCTCTCGGTAAAAGAGGTTCAGTAGATAAGGTCATGTGTGTGTGTGAGAAAGAGAGAGACGGGAGAGGCGCGGTTTGGTAATGACCCTAGACATGTTGTACAATGCTGCATATTTCTCCTCCCAGCTGCCACTTTAACGAGTAGATAAAATGGCCTCGGCTGAATAATTAATACTCCGGCCCATTAACGAGGCATTAGAATGCTGGCTTCTTCTTATCGATTCTTGCTTCCCCGCCCACCCCTTTCTCTTTTTTTGATTTTAACTTGATAGCGCTGTCAGAGCCAGGCGAGGTTCAGGCCAGAGGTCTTGATGGGCTTGAATTGGTGGCTTTTGTCAGTTGTGTAATTATACATGTAGACTGACTGATCTAAGTGAGACTAAATAATCATTCATACTGACATAGCGACAAAGTGGCATAAGATGTAATTAATTTTCAATGAAAGTTGGCAATTTCCAACGATCACCAGCAACTGCAAAGCTCAACAATATGTCAGTCTGCAGTGACGCGTGGTATGTTTTCATGCACTCATTTCCATCAATCCAAAAGAATCCAATCCCATTCTAGATTCTGAAAGTACAGTTTATATTGACTCTAAATTTTTAGTTCAGCTCCAACCCTGATAAAACACCTGAACGAGCTAATCAAGGGCTGTGTCTCAAATCGCATACTCTCGGTACTTATTCTGAATAAGTATTTACTTTGCAATTGCTAAATAGTATGAAAGTGTGTAGTCTGGACGTAGTTCATTCGCCATGTCGTTATCATGTGACCTACCAGTGTCAGTTGCGTCGCTTCACTGCCATTCACAAATACATCATATGTACACTTCAGAATCTCGCTGGAAGTAGTAGGTTATCCGGGTACTTTTTGCCTACTCTTTTATGAGTACGAGTCACATACTATTTTTCGCCTACTATATATTAGGTAAGTGTGCGATTTTGGAAGCAGCCCAATGTGCATACTATTCACCCTAAATAGTATGTGAGATGTGTCCCAAAGCGTAGTATGTTGAAAAGAGTATGCCAAAAGGCCCTGGATGGTCTACTATTTTTGGTAGATTTTCGAAGTGTGGATCCATGTATGCTATAACGGCTAATATTGCCCACAATCCATTGCGCTTTGGATGAGGATTCAGTTCAGAACTACAGATACGAATAAAAAGTGTTCAAAAACTACAAAACATGGCAGATGTGCATGCCCGACAATTAAATAGAGAGGTTTAGATACACAATAGTATGTCCCAAACCTTATCTACCCTTTTGCTACACACTCAAACTTATGTACTTTTTCTTCACAAAAGGGTACAAACTTTTAGGGCGTAGTATAAGTAGATGAATTGGAATGCAGCACATATCTTCAGGAGTACTAGAAAGTTTCAGCCAGGAGAGTTTGATCAAGGTTTGAGTTGAACTCTGCAGGTAAGTGGATCTGGAGGGTCAGAATTGAGGACCTCTGACATTAACATTTACAAGTGCATTACATCTGTTCTGAACAAAAGTTCATTGCATGCCCAGTCACAGCATTCAGAAGTGGAGAAATCCACCATGGGACTGTCACCAGGCTAAATTTGAGACATTTACACACAAAGACCTTTCAGTGTGATGAGCGAATTGAGCGTTATGGCACTTCCAGCATTTGTTTGCTTGGGATAGTGTATTGAATGAAACATTGCATTAATGTTTTACTCAACACTTTACTTTGGACCAGTGGGATTGGATGGTAAACCAGTTGGGAAAATGTTGTTTAAACCAACCCCAAAAATCTGATTGAACCCTGGTCTCACTGGTCCAAAATTCTGCTCCATATTGTTGGTAATTTTGTCGCATGACATTTAACATTTATTGAGGACAAAAACTTGATGCTGGAAACTTGTTAAAGGGTAAGTTCACCAAAAAATGAAATGAAAAATATACACATCCTCATGTCGTTCCAAACCCATAAGACTTTGGTTCATCTTCAAAACACAAAATAAGAAACTGAGAGGTTTCTGTCCCTCCATTGAAAGCACAGGTAACCACTATTTAGATGATCCAAAAAGGTCATAAAGGCATCAGAAAATGAATCGGTCCCACTTTATATTAGGTGGCCTTAACATCAAAAAATAAGTACAATGTACTTATTGGGTTCATATTGAATTGCAAAACACATTTGCAGCTATTGAGGTGAATACGGGTAAGGTTAGGGAAAGCTTTGGTGGTATGGGTAGGTTTAAGGGTAGGGGTAAGGTGTAAGGGATGGGTCAACAGTGTAATTATAAATGTAATTACAGAAATTAATTACAGATGTAATTACATGCAGGTGTTTTTAAAATATAAGTACAATGTAAAAACATGTATGTACACAATAAGTGCATTGTATCAAATTATTAATTTAAATGTAAGTACATAGTAGTTAAGGCTACTTAATATAAAGTGGGACCAATGAATCCATATGATTCGAGTGGTTTAATCCACATCTTTAGGCATTTATTCACATTCTCAGTTCATATGGATTATTTTTACTACACCTTTATGACCTTTTTAGATCTTCTAAGTTTTGGTGACCTGGACTTTCAAAAGGACGGAAACCTCTCAGTCTTCATTAAAAATATCTTAATATCTTAACCAAAGTCTTTTGGGATTGAAACAACATGAGAGTGAGTAAATGATGGCAGAATGTTCATTTTTGGGTGAACTAACTGTTTAACCCTCTGGAGCTGTTCATGTGTCGATCAATAATGACCAAATTGTTTTTATTTCAATTAAATGATTGTATGTTTTAGTTCAATAATGTTTTTTTGTTTAATATTTTGTATTTGTAGAGGATTTTATGGTACTAAAATATATTTATGCAGTAGTTATAATCCAGTTGTTCACTTTTTGAGCATAGACCTGAAAATGAAAGTTCCAACTTAAACTGTCTTAAATCTTGAATGGTTTGAAGCACAGACTAAAGTTTGGTCACTTTTAAAGACAACACTTTGCTACGGAAGAGGATTAGGGCCAAGCAATAATAAAAAAATAAAACCATCTCGAGATTAAAGTTGTTAAATTTCGAGAAAAAACTTGTTAAATTTCGAGAAAAAAGTCGAGATAAAATGCTGAGAATAAATGTGTTAAATTTCGAGAAAAAACTCGTTAAATTTCGAGAAAAAAGTCAAGATAAAATGTTGAGAATAAACTCATTAAATTACAAGAAAAAAACTCGTTAAATTTCAAGAAAAAAGTCAAGATAAAATGTTGAGAATAAATTAGTTAAATTTCGAGAAAAAACTCGTTAAATTTCGAGAAAAAACTCTAGATAAAATGTTGAGAATAAAGTCATTAAATTATGAGAAAAAAGTTGTTAAATTACGAGACAAATTCGTTAAATTACGAATTTCTTTCTCATAATTTAATGACTTTTTTCTCGTAATTTAATGACTTTATTCTCACTATTTTATCTCGACTTTTTTCTCAAAATTTAACGAGTTTTTTTCTCGTAATTTAACAACTTTAATCTCGAGATGGTTTTATTTTTAAAATTGCACATTTATTGTTATTAAAATGCACAAAAATACCATTTTCAATTTTGATATGAAATATATATTTTCCTAAACACATTTTACTCAAAGCCATGAACCTAAACAAGTTGTGTTCCAAATTTGAGGTTGATATCTCAAAAAATGAGCTTCCAGTAAGAATTTGTTTGTGCGCAGTAGGTGAAATTCATTTCCCATTCATTTCCAATGTGATCATTTTTGACTGTGAACAATACAAGTGTGACTATTTTTTCAGGACCGTTTAACTTTTTTTGTATTCACATAGCAAGTGCCAAAACCTTTACCAAGTTTCTTACCATTCTGATGAAGTAAAAAAATCTAAAAAAACAAAACATACAATTCTTTGGTCAAAAATGACCCAACAGCACCAGAGGGTTACAACAAGGTGTAAGAAAATTTTCTAAAGTTTCCAAACTCCAAAGTTTTGATTCAGACACGGAGGAAGATCAAAACACTTAACTTTTCACAAGTTATTTTGGAACAGACCCAGTATTTGACATGGTAACTGACTTCGGCTTATCCTGTAAGACCAAAGTAAAGTCAGATCCTCAGGTCACAGAGCCTCACAAAATCAATTCATATCTGGACAGAAAGGAACAGAGGTCAATGTATTGATATCAACACCACACATCATCTGACAGGGACTCACCTTCACACTCCTCCAACCACTTACTACTTACGGACACACGGAAGAGGAAAAGCGGTTATAAAATGCTGAGTAAGGGAGGATAGAAAGTGTGTAAGAGAGATGAAGGAGATAAATATTACCAGTGCAGGTTGTTGAGCAGGGCAACTGGTCGATAATGAATGTGTCCCATTACAGAGCGGGAATAAGAGACTTCTGCTGACACCAGCATCTACCTCCAGATCTCCTGCGCATCTGATAATCACACACACACACACACACACAGCAGACAATCTGCACTAACATTTAATGCAATGTGTATGTACACTGGGTTAAAAACAACCCATGTTGGGTTAAAAATGCACAAACCCAGCGATTGGGTTGTTTTAACCTAACCTCCTGGGTAGTTTTATTTAACTCAACTATTGTTTAAAAATGACTGTATTGCTTGTCCAAAATGACCCCAAAATAGGTTGGAAATGAACATTTATTAATAAATTTCATAATTAATAATTAAATAATAAACATTTATGAATTGTGTTTGATTTTTAATTTTCAACCTATTTGGGTTCAAATCCAGCCATATAGTATTTTTTAAACAATAGTTGATTTAAATAAAACTACCCAGCAGGTTGGGTCAAACATTTAACCCAACCGCTGGGTTTGTTCATTTTAACTCAACTTGAGTTATTTTTAACCCAGCATTTTTTAGAGTTTAGTTGAGTTAAAACTACCCAGCACATTGGTCAAACATTTAACCAAAATGCTGGGTCAGAACAACCCAACTTGGGTTATTTTTAACCCAGCTTTTTTTTTGAGTGTAGTTGATTTAAATAAAACTACCCAGCAAGTTGGGTCAAACATTTAACCCAACCAATGGGTTTGTTCATTTTTAACCTAACTTGGGTTCTTTTTAACCCAGCATTTTTTAGAATTTAGTTAACAAAACTACCCAGCAGGTTGGGTCAAACATTTAACCCAAACGCTGGGTTTGTCCATTTTTAACCCATTTTTTAGAGTGTAGTTGATTTAAATAAAACTACCCAGCAAGTTGGGTCAAACATTTAACCCAACCACTGGGTTTGTTCATTTTTAACTCAACTTGAGTTATTTTTAACCCAGCAATTTTTAGAGTGTAATTGAGTTAAACAAAACTACCCAGCAGGTTGGGTCAAACATTTAACCCAACCGCTGGGTTTGTTCATTTTTAACCCAACTTGGGCTAGTTTTACCCAGCATTTTTTTGAGTGTATGCAAAGCATTTCCAAGTACCATGGAGTTACTTTGTTCAAGAGGTCAGTGATGGTTCATGGCTCGAACCTGCAACCTTTCACACGTTTCAGCCATGAGATTTAACCGCCGTCCATAACATTAACATTGAAACTGATGGAAGACCAGCGTCTGTGTGGCGTTGCTTACTATGATTTATGACTGTTTAGGTCACGCTCCTGAATCCACCTTCTTGTTGGTCCTGAAACAAACATTCCTATGAACCAGTCACATGTTAGGTTTAGGATTTGGGTTAAGCTATCATGTCGCTCTGGTTTTAGGGGTAGTTAATGTTGAGGTTTTACAGTTAGGCTCAGGATCATACCTTTTCTGGCAGTATTTACAGCTCTTTGTTAATACAGTATCTCTGGTAAGAGACGTGTGGATTGGCAGCCTGCCTTGAATGACGGCCAGGTGTTTTATAGTATCTATGAGTCTGATCATCCATCAAAGCGATCGATCCCAATCCCAGCGGTTTTATTAATGATCCTGTCAGCCGGCGAGCTCCGCGCTGCCCATAGTTGTCCAGGATGATAGATCTTTAGCCCGTCTGCCTGTTATTTATTCTCCCATGACCTTGTCCATATCTATTGTTGAGTACGCCAAATTATGAGTGCTCGGACATGATAATTCAGTGTTCATCTTGCCGTTTCCAAAAATGTTGAGCTGGAGTGTCAGATCATTAATAAAACCAAACGCACAATCACTACTGCATTAAAGGCCTCGGACTGAGTTTGGGTCTCTTTAAAGTCGGCATGAAATGAAAATTCTAAATATTATGAACAATTCATCTGTGCATATGTTTGTTTGTTTTTTTGACCATGTAATGTTTATTCAGAATGTCATAACTGGACCTTCTCTCTGGTGATGTTATGACCTCTGCCACATAAGAACAGGGAATATGTTATATTATAGCTATAATAAGACATTTTCCAATAGAGAAGGACATCAACTGAAGCTGTTGGGGCACCAAATCTTCCCACATCATAATCAATAAATATGTACTTTACATTAAATTAAAAATGACCCGACTCTGGTCAGAATCTGGCTCATTCAAAGTTGCTAAATGCACCATGAGTGCATCGACAGCGCAGTGCAGAAAAGTTCATTAAAAACCATTTGAAATTAGTCATTATCATATTAATGAAATGCTGGGAGGTACAGGGTGGAACTGGGGAAATGCCAGACCACAATTTAAAAAATAATGTGACTCCAAGCAGCCTCTCATTGGCCACACTGTGAAGTTTCAGGAGTGACATCATTAGTATTTTTATCAATCTAATGCTAAAACTCTGTAAGACAATTACTTCATAAATTAATAAAATGTATAATATTGTTGCTGTCGGGCAGTTGTATCCCCATGTTTTGTCACTTTTATCCTTTCTTTCCCCCATAAATCACTACTATTGGTCACCCTGTAGTCTGTCCGTGGGTTTTGCAAATATTTAAGCAATGGAAAATATTAAAGGTGCCCTCGAATGAAAAATTGAATTTATCTTGGCATAGTTGAATAACAAGAGTTCAGTACATGGAAATGACATACAGTGAGTCTCAAACTCCGTTGTTTCCTCCTTCTTATATAAATCTCATTTGTTTAAAAGACCTCAGAAGAACAGGCGAATCTCAACATAACACCGACTGTTACGTAACAGTCGGGGTGTACGCCCCAATATTTGCATATGCCAGCCCACGTTTCCAACATTATGAAAGGCATTACACAAGGGCAGCCAGTATTAACATCTGTATCTGTGCACAGCTGAATCATCAGACTAGGTAAGCAATCAAGAACAACAGCGAAAAATGGCAGATGGAGCAATAATAACTGACATGATCCATGATATCATGATTGTAGGATATTTGTAAATTGTCTTTCTAAATATTTTGTTAGCATGTTGCTAATGTACTGTTAAATGTGGTTAAAGTTACCATCGTTTCTTACTGTATTCACAGAGACAAGAGCCGTCGCTATTTTCATTATTAAACACTTGCAGTCTGTATAATTCATAAACACAACTTCATTCTTTATAAATCTCTCCAACAGTGTGTAATGTTAGCTTTAGCCACGGAGCACCATCAAACTCATTCAGAATCAAATGTAAACATCAAAATAAACACTGTACTTATGCGATTAGACATGCTGCATGACGAACACTTTGTAAAGATCCATTTTGAGGGTTATATTAGCTGTTTGAACTTTTTCTATGTTGTTTAAGGCAAGCGCGAGCTCCGTGGGCGTGGAGCACGAGATTTAAAGGGGCCGCGGCCTGAATTGGCTCATTTCTAATTATGCCCCAAAATAGGCAAAAAATCTATGGGGTATTTTGAGCTGAAACTTCACAGACACATTCAGGGGACACCTTAGACTTATATTACATCTTTTAAAAAAACGTTCTAGGGCACCTTTAAAAAGAGCTTGTGATGAAATCTCATAACTCCATTGGATCCTCAAACTGTCAGTCAAACATCATAACTCCGCCCCTCCTTGGCACTCGCGGTTTTGAGCGTCTCTGCTTGTTTGCAATGCAAATGTAAATAAAGAATTGTTTCTTTGAATACGTAGAGCATTTTCTTTACTCAAAAAACACTGTAAGGCTAATGTTTTATGACAGCAAATGTCACCAGAAGCCTAGTTACAAATACAGTGGATACTTTGAAAGTCTTACATGCTCAACTGTGAGCAAAACCAACCTGATCTCACGGGAAAATGGTGTGTTCAAGTCCTGCTCGCATTTAACTAGTCATATTGACTAAAGTGCGTTCAAGTCACATATCGGAGCAAGATGGCAGCATACCTTCCCTTAACAAACTACACAAAAATACAACAAGGGTTTTAATCTCCACTTCCAGAAAATAAAGAACAAAGAATTTGCATCAGGTGTGTTCTGCTTTTTAATGTTTTTAATGAATTTATAAAGCTACTGTAAACTTATTATATTGTTATATTACAATGCATTTTGTGCAGGCAATTAGATTATTTTGTTGTAAATAAAAAAGCCTGACAATGTCACTGTTAAATACCTATAAATATTGTGATATTCTGCCATGTTTCTCACTGACACGCGTCCAACTCGTAAACATCAGGGCTTAAAGAAAATCCAGAGCTTCCCACTCGTGCTTACGACTTTGTGGTGCCTTTCATGTGCGCTCAACTCGTAAATATGATCTCTTCGACATGACTTGACATATGTTACAAAATAGTATAATAATACATAAAATAGTTTCAAATTGGCAGGAGATTGTTGGCAAGACAAAAGCAGAAAGTGGAAAATGAAGTAAACATGAGCCCAAACTAAATGTTTAGCTTGTATATTTTACAAGACAATCAGTCTTTCTACTTCAAAATGTTTCTTGCTGTAATTATTTGCGAAATTTACTGGTAATTTCTGTGTGTACTTTAAAAGACCCCTCCATTATTTGAATCCTGGTTGTGGTTCTCGAGCGTTTATTTCTTTGCTCATTGTATGTGAAAGCTGGTAATAAAATAAGCTCAATAGTAACCAAGTAGAGTCCAGTCTCTCGGCTTGTCTCTCGTGGCCCCCGCAGGGCCCAGGGGCCCAATAAGCATCCATCTGCAGACAGCCCACTACAACACGCTTCAGTGGACATCCATGCAAGCTAGGGTATTTGTAAGTGTGTGTGTGTTTGTGCACTCTAGTATGTCTGACTGGAGCTGCAGACATTTTATCATTCTAGAGCCTTGGGGAGCAACCGCCCCCACCGCGCAAATACACAAAAACAATCTTCACAAGCCCGCTCTCATCAGTGCTGTCACCGCATCCAATTGTTCCTCTTTTCTTGGGTTTGCCGTGCCACCTTTATAGTCTCCTGTCAGCACGTCTCGCGGCCCATCCAACAGTGCCACTGCAACCCACCCGGCACATCCATCCTTCTCAGCCAGGCCAGAGATCGATCGAGCTGCTCTCTTAATCAGCTCTCTGGTGACTGCAGGCGGAGGAGGGATGGAGCGGGTGCTCTTTCCTTCTCTCTTTTTCCCGCTTGGTTGCATTCAACATCTATTTTACCTCCGTTTCTTCTCGAATCCCCTCTCTGTGCTGGTGGGGCCGACTTGTATTTCCAGAGCCCAGCCGTCAGTGTCTCTGTCAGTCTTTCTCTCTGGACGCTTCAGCCGTGTTGTGAGCTCAGTGCTGCTGATGCTGACGCGCTGAGTAATTGTGGTGATTTATTACAGGGCGACTGCTGCACTGTAAGTTAATTTATACACAGAAACTTCCAAAGTCACAAACACTCAGAAGGAGACGGAAACAGGAGGAAGCTGCCCAGCGAGTCGCAGTAGCTTTAAACCGGTTGAAGACTGGAAAGATTAAATATTGGAAATTGCAAAGATTCAAATTTATAAATATTAACAATATGCAAATTGTTTTTACAAGAAACATGCTGAATTTTTGGTTTCTAAACCACTGTGAAAAATCAGTGCGCTTACTTGTATCCTATGTCGCCTTTGGCTTGCTTAGTTGGGGACACTTGATATTCAATAGTATTCTTGACATTTATTCAACAGTGCTTTGATCTGCCTGCATTGACACTATTATTTAAGAGCTGCTGTGCAGCCAAATTATGTACCAGTTATCAATGTAAAGCTGCTTTGACACAATCTGCATTGTAAAAAGCGCTATATAAATAAAGGTGACTTGACTTGACTATGTGCACTTCTAATTTCAATCTTAAAAGCATTTTTAGTTTTTAAAAAACTCTACTTGCAGATAATATATTAAAGAAAGTTATAGTGATGATACATTTCTTATAATGCAAGTCATTTCTTACATTTTCATGACAAGTGCACTTTTAAAAAGACAATTGTGAATCATTGATTTAATAATCTTTTCTTGTGCTTTAAACACTTATTTTAATGTGTTGACTAACATACTAAAGTACATAATTTAACTGGTGTGTTACTCAAAAGATATTTTAAATGTACTAAATTGCAACTTCATCATGACAAATGTGTAATTACAAAACTGAAATACACAAGTTTGAATAGAAATGACACTATATTTTAATTTTTATATATATTATTACTTGTCAGTACATTCAACACTATCCATATTTTAAAGACAATAGAAGTAATTATAAAATTACATATAAAGATATACTTAAGTTGGACAAAAAGCACTCTTAAGTTCAACTAATTGCTTTTAATATGAACTATAACGCATTTTCATACAAATAACTTTGGAAACATTACATGCATGTCACACTTAATTAGATAATTATAAAGTATATTATTCATTCTTTTTTCACAAGGGAATGTCTTGTGAATTTCGAAGGTTTCGTGCCACTTGTGATTGGAACAAACTTACATAATATTGTTTTATGTTTTTGAGGATGAGGGCGTCTCACTGAACCCGTCTGTGTCAGAATCTGACTAATTTTTCTACCACCAAAGTGACATGAGTATGAATAGCAAAATACAGTAGGATTTGGCATCAACAAGATGAAAATCCCTGTTTATTTTGCTATCCTAAATATGTGTAATGTGGAAAAACGATTATTTTTTATCTTTATTCTGACCCTTTGTCTGAAATGACCCGTTTTAAGGCGTGGCTCCTTTAAGAATTGTCAGTAAACGCCCACTGTTATGATTGGCTAACGTCATCAACGGCCACTCGCTATTGCACTTGAGTAAGTGTTTTGATTATCCATATAAAAGCATCATTTACAGAAATCTAACTTATGAAATCATTTACTTAGGGTTTGTGATGCAGCTGCTAGCATTAAAATAAACTATCCACTTGCAGTACAGAGATGCAAACAATCTGTTTAAGCTGGACGCGTCAAAGTGATTATAATGGCTTCAGAAACTAAACTCACCTGTATCAGTGTAGACAGCATCAGTGATTATAATGACTTCTGTTTGCTTTTGACGCGACGCTCACATCAGTGGGCGGGGCCTATGGTGCCATGATGTATAACTATTCGTTGATGCTCTGGAGGCAGGCGTATGCAAATTTATTTGCCCATGTGACATCACAAATCCCGCAATAAAAAAACATTGCATCTGCGCGTTCCAAATGTATATGGCACTGAAATACATGGAAGACTCATGGGATAACACAGTAAGGGACTCCTAACTGCGATTGGTCAAGAAACCACTACACTTGTTCTCTCACAAACCAATACAATGGCCTTATCTGTAGATTTACTATCAGTGAAATAGAGGGGACGAGAGAAGCGAGGACACATCTGTGCCGTAATCACTTCCTTCCCCACAAGCCCACACCGCCTTTAGGCCTGACCGCACACCTGTGTACACACAGCTGCACACACACACACACATGCATGCAAACACATGAAAACAACATCACTGATCAAAATAAATTAGTTTATTTCAAAATTTCATTACAAAATATATTTAATTTCTTCTTTTTAAATAGACAGACAGTAGTTTATTACCACCATCTTAATTTAAAACACACATTTTCTAAAATTCCATTCTATTCCGTGCAACATAAAGCACCACAAAATCAAGTATATTAAAAACAATACAGTACTTTACATTATGGCTAAGTCTAATCATTCACGCTGCCCTCTACTGTCCAGTGAGGGGACTTCACATTCTCTTTTCATTTCAAAGATCTGATCCGGACACAGTTTTCCAGTCTGTGGTAATGACTCCCATCTCTCGGATCAGACGTGGTTCAGTCAGATTGAGTGGGGAAAAACTGGCGTAGAAGGTCCTTCTTATTCACCTTGCCCATCTGGTTTCTGGGCATGTTTTCCACCAGGATCAGCCCTGCGGGAATGGTGTATGAAGCCATGTGCTCTCTGAGAGGGGAAACCAAAAGAGAAGAACTTCCTGAAATAAAGAAATCATGTATTTCTGCTGTCCTTTCACAATTGTTCTTTGTTAGATTGTCCCCAATGAGATCTTGGGTAATACAGCCCACGGCAGATGGTGTGATATACGTCCTAGCTAAGACTTCGATGTTGTATAGGAGGCGCACTACAAGAATAATAAGTCAAACAGGAATTTGAATCTCGTCAGAAGCTAAAATTAATTGCAAAGTCGATGTTTGAAATAATGAATCAATTATTTGACGATCGATGATCTTGTCACCTTGGGTGTTTCCCAATTCGAAGGCTGCATATCTAAGCTGCTAACATATCCTTCTGGGCTGGATTTCCCAATAACGTTGTCTCTTATCGCGCTACAAAGACTCTAAAGGTAGACCTTAACTGAAGATATACCGTTTCTAGGCATGTTCCTTCTTCTTCTTCTTAAGTGCGACGTTACCAGGTGCTGTCCAAGGTGGCGGTGCTGAATTGGTTGATATCGATGGCTCGAGAATCGATAATTCACTCTATACAGGGGCTGCTTCACTGCGTTATGTGAGAAATCAGGGTTCTTTATAAAAAAAAAGTACTTCAGAAGTAGAAATTGCATTTATCAGGACTCACGGGATGTTATAAAAGTAATTCAAATTGCAAACTAAATCTAAATTGTTATTTATCTATATTCTGGGGGCGCTGAGCCACCATCAGCGTGAGTTTAAGGCGAGCGTTATTTTAGAAGAAAGTTTTAATTCCTTGGAGACGCGTCATGCAGCTGACAGACATGTAGGTATCGCATTTATATCGTTTTTTAATTTTTTATTCAAAATATTCACAAACTTGTTAACTATATCATGAATTTTATGATATATTCAGATTGTAAAATATGTGGAAGTGAATGTGTTTTGTCGCGTGATGAGTTTGCACGGCAATTCTAAACGGTCGGATTTACGAAATCTTCCCTGAAATACATAAAAGTATATGGCCGGTGAACTGGGAGAAGAATAGAGGAAACTTTATTGTTTCATACACAATGTGTATCTGATATGAATAAAACACTTCGTCAAATTATATAATTGAAAGGGTTATTGTTGCAGCTTCCGTAGACATCGGTGTATGGAATTTGATTTGAACAAACTACAAATGTCGTTTTTATGCAGTAGCCTACTTAATTCAAATGTGTATTTAAATGTCTGAAGCCTAAAATAAACCTGATGAGGTTAAAAACACGCATCTGCCTCGATCTGGATCAGCGCTAAAGCACATTTGAATTTAGCAGTGAATCTTTGCAGTTTATTCTTTGCTGTAATCCTAATCGAACACTGGGTGTATTACAGCTTCAGAATTATATTTGTATTGACTGTCAACAGTGATAAGGAATAGTTAAGAGTGGTCGAGATCAAGCTTACGAAAGTATGACTTACAGAAGGTATACTAAGAACATTTCGGGAAACACGTATTAACGTTAAGGTACATCTTAAGGTATAATTTAAGAACGACGTAGAGTTAAGAAGGTTTCGTCATTCACTCCCATCCACCTCATTCATTTTTTAAAGTTAGACATCAGCCTTCTTAGGATTCCTCAACATAAAAAGATAATATAAAATAAAAATAATACGATTAAAAAAGAATGCCTGTTTTCCTATTTTTTGTAAAAAATGTATAGGGTCTCTATTGACCCGGTGTATGTAATAGGGCCCTATCATACACCCGGCGAAATGCGACGCCAGGCGCGACACAAGTGTTTTTTGCTAGTTTCAGCCCGACGCAGTTATCATTTTCACGTCCAGTGCCCACGTTGTTTAAATAGCAAATGCACTTGCGCCCATCTGAAAATAAGGTGTGTTCAGATGCGTTGTTGGCGTGTTGCTATTTTGAGGCAACTTCAGACGCGCCCTAAGTGCACCTGCGCCATGTTCTTCAAACCATGTGCTTAGATCATTAAAATAAGGCCCCTTGTGTAAATAGTTTTTTTTTCTGCGCAGCAATTGAAACTCTGGTGACTCAATTCATCTTTATACCTCAAGGTGGCGATGTCTGATACACAAGGATGACTTGATGTTTCACTCATAATTACTACAGGCATAAAACAAACGAAAACTATTTGCTGTACGCAATCAAATATTAACGCCACTGATAGTAGATCTGGTGAAGAAGCTGTCAGCGACCAAAATATTGATTTTGAAGACGTTGAAAATGAGTTTGAGATGGCGAATATGAGCCAGATGCTGAATGTACTTTGAAATGAGCTCCGATGATGGTAAAAAAAAAATCTGCTCAAATTGAACCCTTCCAAGTTCCAAAAGGTAACGAAATATGCTTTATTTGCTTTATGTAATTGTTATTAAAATATCAGGAGGGTTTTTAATATGGCGGCAGTGTTAGATATAGATCCGGGTCGCTAAAGACCCCAATATGTAATAATGATTGGCGAGCCATCCATGCATTTAAGGGTTAAAGGGTTCCTTACAAAGAATTTTGTCGCAGATGGCAAAAAACAAAATCTTTAAAAAAGATTTTTAGCTTTGCAAAATTCATCTCTGGATGTGGAAGAAAATAAAGATGTGTCATAATTTAATGCTGCGTGTTTTAAATGGAACATGTGGTGAAAATGTCTTCAGGCAAAGCAAAGACTCTAATGACTTTGTGCAGATGTGAAACGTCACAAGTGAAATACACACATAAATACATTAAAAAAAAAACTTTTGCATATCTTTTAACGCAGCCGTCGTCCTCTTTGCTGGAACTTCTGTTGTATTAAACGCTGCGAGATACATGGAATTCGATTAATTCCACAAACAATGAAATCAGCGTGAAATAAAGACAAACACTAAAAGGCAGAGTGGAGCGCTGAGCTAATTAAATGTTTTGCATTCTTGCCCGACTCTTGTGGTTGTCTACCGGCCTGGAGCCGTCTTTATCAGCTTACGTTTTTTTTGAGAGTGCGAAAAGATTTTTTTATTCTGTTTTCTTTTATACAAGTCGCTTCCAGCAAGGTGTCTCTCTGTTAATGCTTTCTCTCCCCTGCAGATTACGAATGACCCTTCTCACTCCCAAATACTCTATTCTTTACTGTAACCTCCTTCTCTTTGCGTGTGTGTCTGTGTTCACTGTTTGTGTCACTTTCAGCTCATCATATCCTGTCTTTCTACGCCTTATGACATATATAGAGTGACGATTATACGGGATGACAGCTGGAGTTACGCACTGGGGAGTGAGCATCTCTCTCTCGCTCTGCGCATGTTGCTCTTTGCTGGGCTTTGCTGGAGGGGCTGGGACAGGTCAGAAGGGCCGCCGCGAAAAACACACGCAGCATTGCACCAGCAGCGAACACCCCCACACCATATGGAGCTCACACACACACAGAGAAAGAAAAAGCCCTGAGCTACTTCCTGAAAAGGGACATGTGTCTTCTGACAGAACTGGCGTTCAGGCAAAAATGCTACATTTCTGCAACAAAAGTGACATTTAAAAAGAGAGAATGAGGAATAAAATAAACAGGCACTGCTAAGACAGAGCCTGTCAGACGCCGTTTCTGTCTTCTCACCATCGCCGGTTTTCTTTCTCCGCCTCTTCTGCCACCAAACACACATCTGTTCTTGCAGCATGCTGCAAAATGAGTTCTCCTCCATGAATGTGTGTGTATTATTATTTATACAGAGGCTTTTAAAAATCCTCTCGAGTCTGACGCGTGTCCCGAGGGAGTCCATCTCGACGTCTGACTCAACACGCTACTACACGCACGCTGACGCAAGCCCAAAAAACACTTCCAAACACATCGCTGTGCTCCACAATAAACTACTCGCAACGAGGCTGCCGGTGCATTTCAGCAACATTTCATCACCTGCCTATTTTTTCTGAGCGAGTTCAAGAGTGTCTTGCTAGATGGTGATTGACACTAGAAAATTCTTGTCTTGTCATATCACATTCTGACCTCTAGGGGAGCTGTAAGAGATACAGTAGATGTACAGTTTGAGACAGCACATCCAACGCATGTCTAATGCATACTAGTGTACATGCAAAAATGACAAGAAGTGTCATTTCTCAAATGCACCTGCGATAAATGGTAATCCTACCATCGATTTAATAAATTTTGCCTTTTAGCCTATCAGTTAGGACTACTGGGGTAGTCACTTTATTAATATTCATGAGCTAAGCTAAGGGGTCGTTTACACAACACCGCTTTCAACTAAAAACGGAAAACTTTTATGCATTTTGGCCATTAATTTACAAGACAATGCCATTTTGGGGGCCTGAAAACGCAAACTTTTGAAAACGTTTTTCTAAAGTGCACGTTTTTGAAAGTGATGTTATCTCTGTGTAAACTACAAAAACACGAATTTGTGAAAACGTTGACGTCAGTCTATAGGCGTGTAGTTTTTCTTTACAAAGTGACATCGCCACCTACTGGCCTGGCAGCAGAATACAGCGTTTTTAGTCATTTTCGCAGGGATCGTTTTGACAAGGTTGGCGTTTGTACAAAGGAAAAACTTTTCAGTTTTTAGCATATTGTTGTTGTGTATACGTACCCTAAGTGTTATGCGTCCCCCAATTCAAAATTTTTACCAATCAGGCGAAACGGGGGTGCGGGGCATGTATTGCAAATGTGTGTTTACAGCAACTATATATGAAGTTACAAATACATATCAACATATGAGAGGAGAAATGTATAATTTCTGGATACTTTGAATTATTAACTCATATTTCAGCAATTATTATTTATTTTTTTAAAGTACCTTTCAAGGGGACATATGAAAATCTGATTTTTTCCGTGTTTAAGTGCTATAATCAGGTCGCCAGTGCATCTACCAACCCAACGTGAAAAAAGGACAACACAGTAACTTTGTTTTGGCAAGCCTTTCTCTGTAAGCATGTGAAAAAACAAGACGCTCAGATTTCGCTCCCCTGGTGATGTAAGACGTGCAGATTAAGGGGCGGTAATATTATAATAAGATCGCCTTATATCGCCTTATCGCACATTTCCACCAACAGCACCGCCATTTTGTTTTCGCAAGCGAGGCAAAGCTGCAGATGAAGAAAATGTAAGGATTTTTAAGTAATGCAATGTGTTTTTTCAGTTCAGGCAGCTCCACTTTCCGTGTGCTTTCCCTTAGCCTCCATACGCTCTATTACTTTATGCTAGCACAAACAGAAGATGGCACATGCTAGTCGATGAGTTGAATCAACTCCTAGTAAGCTGTAACTTCTTCCTGAGTCTCTCCATCAGTGTCGACTCCGGTTTGAACAATGTAAGGCTGAACACTTTCGTCATTTTGGCTGCGTGAGATTCTCCAGCTTTGTTGTTGTTGAGCTGTTAAAGCTCCGCCCTCTTCTGGAAAGGGGGGCGGGAGCAGCAGCTCATTTGCATTTAAAGGGACACACACAAAAACGGCATGTTTTTGCTCACACCCAAATAGGGGCAAATTTGACAAGCTATAATAAATGATCTGTGGGGGATTTTGAGCTGAAACTTCACAGACACATTCTGGAGACACCAGAGACTTATATTACATCATTCTGTTCTGCTTTTTTACTCTTTCTCAGTATGTCTCACGTTTTTAAATGCAAGAATGTGTTCTGTGTGAACAGCCCCTTAGTGGGTGCTTCTTGGCCAGAATAAATTGCAATGTGGATCAAACTGTATGCTGATAGTCTGGCTCAGTGAGGCGGTGAGTTACCTGGCCCAGGCCTTCAGCTGTGACAGACTCATGGTCGTCCCCTTCCTCAGCTGCACAACTGCAGTGACCTTCTGACCCCAGACGGCATCCGGAGCACCAATAACAGCCACATCTAAAGAAAAGAAGGTGTGTAGACAGTGCATATGCAGTCCATAAGTGCATGTGTATGTCGCATGAATGTGCATGTACCTGTGATATCCGGGTGGGCTAGCAGATGTCTCTCCACATCTAGCGCACTGATCTTGTATCCTCCGCTCTTGATGATGTCCACTGAAGTGCGGCCCAAGATCCAGTACACGCCATCTCTGTAGAGAGCGGTGTCACCTGAAAGAGCAACCACTACACAGTTTAATGGAGGTCTGTCCGTGAAAGCGACTGTATAGTCTACATCCTCCCACTACAGCTGTGGAAGGAGGCAGTAATAAGACTATGAAGGTTGTGTTTGTGTGGTTGCTGTAAGTTGTCCTCTTCTGAGCTTTAATAATAGCCTGTAGTCAGGCTCAAGATCTTCTGCTTGCAATCTTAAAAACCAATTGCACAGAGCTGCTCAGCTGGAGACTGCTTAATTACCACCCCATAACACGCAAACACACTACAGCCATCAGCACAGCCAACAGTGCAAAACAGGTGCAAGTTTCCGGCATCAGGTTTCCTAATTGAAAGCGAAATGGTGCTACAAATAGACAAAATCAAAGCCAATCCAAACTTATTTGATGTTTGATGTACAGATATGTGAAGCTGAAGGCCCTGCCCGAAATGGCAAACTTCATGTGCACTTGCTGTCTTGTGGATTGCTCATGTCTGTTAAGTCCACAAGACCGTATGGTGTCCCGTTTGTCATTTCAGGTTTCAGAAGGGTGCTTTAAAAGTTTATAAACTATAATAACTAACTTCCGGCAGACGGTCTATGCAAGTCGAGTTACGGCAAAACAACAAACTCAAGCTCCTCTGCTCTTATATCAAAATCCTCAGCAGTGTTCATTTTGACAGCAAATTTTGATTTAGTTTTATAGTCTTTTGATTAAAATAGTTTTAGTCATCGAAAATTGTTTTAGTTTTAGTCGACTAAATCTACAGTCGACTAAAATGTCATTTAGTTAAATTGTAATGCATTAAGTAAGCATTTCTCTAACAATACGCAGATGCAATACACTGATATGCATCTGATATTCTCCAAACTTATGTTCACTTAAGACAACCAACTGTACTTTACTCGCCAAAGCGGACAGTTTTTGACTGTTCAAGTGCAAAGAGACACGAAAGAGAGCTCAATTCAGTACTTGTCATTTCAATTCAGGTTTTGCTTTTCAATGTCTATATAGTTTTTTATTTCTGTTTTAGTTATTTTAGTACATCAGGTTAAGCTAACGCTTGGAAACTAGAAGAAATAAAATAAGTTTACATTTTTTATGTATTTATTTTTTATTTCAGTTAATGTTTATTTCAAGTAATGAAGATTTTTTTATGGATTTAGGTTTAGTTAACTATAATAACTCTTATACTTGTAAAATATATTGAATAATGTTCTTAGTCTTTCCTTCCTGTGACAGTAGATACAGTAGTTTACTATACAGAAATTAAATGAACAATAATAATAAATAATAATAATAAACCATCCCGAAATACTCTTGTTCTGAAATGTCTGCGGTCTGTACTGTAGTTGCAGCTGCTCATTTAAGTTCAGGTGAGGGATAATAAAATATGTGTTCTTACAACCGTCTAAAACATATTACCATATAAACATTGCGTAGTAAACATTGTCATAATTAGCTTGTAAGCAATCGCTTGGCATAAATGTGCGCTTTTCATTAATGTGAAGCAGTCTGAATTGCTGCTGGGCGAGCCTGTAGAGGGCGCAGCAGCGCCGCGTTTCCCGCAGTTAGATCAGCGCGTTACACTTCAAATGTGCGCATCTTCCACACAGGACAGCAGTCCTGACCGGATATCTTCCCAAATCGTCCCTCTCTATCATTTTCGTCTCGTTTTTATTTGTTGACGAAAATTAGAGTGGATTTTAGTCATAGCTTCAGTCATTCAAAATGCATTTTTATTTAGTCATCGTCTCGTTTTCGTCCGTGAAAAAATGAAAAGTTTGGTTCCAAAACGCAATAACTCCATTTTGATTATTTTGAGTAAATATGTGTTTTCTTTACCAAGAAAGTGGCAAGATGAAAACCACTATTTTCTGTTTCAAACTTTCACATAGCATCTTTTGGATATAAAAACATTAAAAATTCAAATCTACATTTTGATTTTAAAAGGTTTATTATAAAAACGTATTATTTTTTTTCCCAAAATGCAATAAATCCATGACACTTTTGTTTTTCAAAATGCAATTAATTCCATCAATATAAAAGTTATTTTTCAAATTGAAAATACACAACAAAGTAAGTTGATTCACATATATGACAGAGTCTAAACTTCACCAATATTTATCTTATATTCGGGCATTTGACTAAAAATACATTCAGCCGTCGCTCCCAAAATGGACATCTTAATGTTAATGTTATGAATTATTTGTCATTACCGATTAAAGAGTATCTGGCGCCACCGCACGGTTAAATAAACACATTTGCCGAGTACATTGGTATTTTTTTACTTTTTTACTTTTAAAAAAGCCTTTAATGTTTACAGTGCGTGGAATGGTGCGCTGTGATTGGTTGAGAGCAAATATATCGCGTTCTGCAGAAAAAGGAGACTGCCGTTTGTCACGTTTTGGAAAGAAAGGGAGAAAACATGACAGAATAACACGACGGATATCGCATTTTGCGCAAAATTAATAAATGTCTTTTCAATACCGACCAGATACAATACTGATTTTGGCGGAAACTCAATTTTTTGAAAATGGCGTTTATCGCGTTTTGGAACCAAACTCTTCAAATGTAGCTGACGAAAATTATGACGAAAATTATTCATCAATGAAATTAACACTGATCCTCAGACATTTCTTTTTAAAAATTCTCGTTTTAAATTCTAATTCGTGACCGGTGTTTTGTTTTGCTCTCTCCTCCGTGCTTCGTCAGTATGTCATGCATTGGGTCAGGGGTTACTCTTTTGCCATAACTCGATTTGCGTAGGCTGTCTGACGGATGCTAGTTATTTTAGTTTATAAAGTTTTAAATATGGATATTTTTCTAACAAAACCCATCACTTCACTTCAGAAGGCCTTTATTAACCCACTGGAGTCATATGGATTACCTTTATGATGGATGGATGGACTTTTTTGGACTTCAAAATCAGGAGCACCATTCACTCCCATTATAAAGCTTGGAAGAGCCAGGATATTTTTTAATATAACTCTGATTGTGTTTGTCTGAAAGAAGATAGTCATATACATGTAGGATGGCTTGAGGGTGAGTAAATCATAATTTTCATTTTTGGGAGAACTATCCCTTTAATGGTGTGGCCATCACAACAGAGTCCATACTCTCCCGTAGCCTCATGAGAGAGAAAAGTGTCCATCAGATGCACACTACAAAATCACAGCTGAACCAATTGTTTTATGAATACCGCATATTCAGACTAATTTGCCATATTTCTTTTTGCATACTATTAGGGGAAATTAAACCAAGCAACCGACAAAGTTGTGCATGGCTTGTCGCAGTTGTGAATCTCAGATCAAGAGGGAAAATTCAGCTTTTTCGCTTTATCATGACATGCCTGGTTAGGACAAGGTGTTATCCTCCAGTTTAACACACACCTTGATGAGAGGCCAAAGATTTCAATCTGAGTCTGAAAAGTACAAGCCATCACTAGCCAGACAGTCTTCCAATCTCTTTAACAGACCGAAGACAAAGAGACTACTCATCGAGTGTTGGGGCTCAGCTGGAGCAGGACCATGAAGCTGACAGGAAATAGGTCATAGCAGGTGAGTGACTGAGTGTGAAAGAAAAGGAGGAAAGAACATTGGGCAAAGGTGTTGGATGTCCAGCGTGGATCATTATTGAGTGCTAAGCCCCAGCTGTGGTGAAGGGGAGTTGAGAAACGAGAGAGCATGTGTGTGAGCTGTGTGAAGGTTAAGGACGATATGTCATGGGTTATAGTGTGTGTGTGTGTGTGTGTGTGTGTGAGAGAGGGGAGGTTAAGTTGGCAGGGCAGGGGCAACTGGACATAAGCTGTGACTGGTGGGAGATGAAAGACAATTGATGAGTGAGATGGGAATCACGTCCACATGGTCAGTCGATACATCAGCACCTAAAAACTCTAATTAGCTTCCATTCTTTATTGCTGCAATGCTTCCATTCCCTTCCTAGAGGAAAAATCATGATTAATATTAAAGGGTTAGTTCAACTAAAAATGAAAATTCTGTCATTAATTACTCATCCTAATGTCATCCAAACCCGTAAGACTTTTGTTCATCTTCAGAACACAAATTAAGATATTTTTGATGAAATCCGATGGCTCAGTGAGGCCTGAGCAATGACATTTCCTCTCTCAAGATCCATTAATGTACTAAAAACATATTTAAATCAGTTCATGTGAGTACAGTGGTTCAATATTAATATTACAAAGCCACGAGAATATTTTTGGTGCGCCAAAAAAACAAAATAATGACTTTTATAGTGATGGGCGATTTCAAAACACTGCTTCAGGAAGATTCGGAGCGTTATGAATCTTTTGTGTCGAATCATGATTCGGATCGCGTGTCAAACCACCAAACTGCTAAAATCACGTGACTTTGGCATTCCGAACCGCTGATTCGATACGCTGATTCATTTGTGCTCTGAAGCTTCCTGAAGCAGTGTTTTGAAATCGGCCATCACTATAAAAGTCGTTATTTTGTTTTTTTGGTGCACCAAAAATATTCTCGTCGCTTTATAATATTAATATTGAACCACTGTACTCACATGAACTGATTTAAATATGTTTTTAGTACAATAATGGATCTTGAGAGAGGAAATGTCATTGCTCAGGCCTCACTGAGCCATCGGATTTCATCAAAAATATCTTAATTTGTCTGTTAAAGGCCTCACAGGTGTGGAACAACATGAGGGTGAGTAATTAATGACATTATTTTCATTTTTGGGTGAACTAACCCTTTAATTACTCACCCTCATGTCGTTTCAAACCCGTAAGACTTTCGTTCATCTTCAGAACACAAATGAAGACCTTTTTAATGAAATTTGTAAGATTTCTGTCCCTTCATTGACAGCCTTCAGAACTACCTCTTTCAAGCCCTAGAAAGGTAGTAAAGACATCATTTTAGTAATGCATGTGACTCCAGTGGTTTAACCTCAACCTTATGAAGTGACACGAGTGCTTTGTTTGCACAATCAAAATATTAATCTCCAGCAGTTGTTGCGTGAACGCTCGTTGTGGATTAATATTTTGTAAATAAAGTGGTAAATTATGTTTTTTTGCACTCACGTCATTAAAAAAAAAATCTTTTTTTGTGTTCTGAAGATGAACGAAAGTCCTGCGGGTGTGGAACGACATGAGGGTGAGTAAATATGGCAGAATTTTCATTTTTGGGTGAACTAACCCTTTAAGATTAAAATCTAGGGGCATATCTAGAAAACACAGAGACATTTGACCCTTTTCTAGTAAGTTACCTCTTAAAAACCATCTCCTATAAATCTCATAGCAACACCTTGGCAACATAGTGAGTTTTGCACAGGTAAATACCACATACATTTCATCTAGAAATGTCTAGTTTCATTCATAATTGCTTCAACTCATTACACTGAGGTGCTAAAATAGGCAGTGGGAGTTCAAATCTCACTTTGAAAGTTAAGGCCGTCGCTGAGTGTCTGTCAGCTTCGTTTTTGCTGTGCGTTCTGCACTAGTTGCTTTTCGGCCAATTGAGCATGTTGCAATGGCGGAGTCTGCTGGTGAGAGAGATCGCTTTGATCGACTACCAGCAAACCAGTGCACAAGAAGAACAAGGGAAGTGATGAACACAAGCAAACGACGAGCTCGAGCAAGTTTGGTGTGTTTGAATGACGAATACTGACTACTGTCACCTGCTGGTGTGTTATTTCCCCACATAGGTGCCGAATATACATGCTAGTGGCTGTAGTCTTTGTGGTGCATTGAAGTGCAACTTTGGTTGGTTTGGTGTGTCTGGGACTTTACATTTCTACATTTGTATTTTTTTAGAAAATGACTAGATAAGACCCTTATTCCTCATCTGGTATCGTGTAAAGCTCTTTGAAGCTGCACTGAGTCCCGTTTGGAGTCCATTGAAGTCCACTATAAGGAGAATAATCCTGGAATGTTTTCACCAAAAACCTTCATTTCTTTTTGCCCGAAGAAAGAAAGACATGAACATCTTGGATGACATGAGGGTGAGTAAATTATCAGAAAAATTTTATTTGAAAGTGAACTAATCCTTTAACCTCAGAAATACATACCGCTGTTATGAAAATTTTGGCCGATACCGATAACCGATAATATTTAAAAGCCGATAACCGATATATTGGCTGATAAATCTAAATCCAAATTTTTATATAATTTTTGAGAGCCTGATTACAAAAACAAAAGTCTCACCATTAAAAGCCATGTCCAAAACACACAATTATAATATTCTCATTATAATTTTATGTAGCCTATATGACAGACACATGTTGAACTTAACTGTATTTTCCTTTTTGAAATGACTCCAATCATATTTCAAGCAATTCAAGCCATCATGGTGAACAGTGCGCATCTGAAGTGTCTCAGCTGAAAGAAATAATCCATTATTTATTGTCTTTGATAATCGGCCATATTTTCTTATTGGGCTGATAACGATAACGTTAAAAGTGAACATATATCGGCCGATACCGATATGGCAGCCGATATATCGTGCATCTCTAAAAGGAATAAATAAATCATGGCTGATGTGAATAGCGCATTTCTACAGTGGTATCCATAACTGAAAATAAATAAATAAATAGACTAATGTTATAAAAGGAATTAGGGATGCACCGATATGAAAATTTTGGCCGATACCGATATGGTGGCATCTCCAACAGGAATAAATGAATCATGGCTGATGTGAATAGCGCATTTCTACAGTGGCATCCATAACTGAAAACTTTTGCATGCTGATAGGTGTGAGTATAAGTGCAATATGTATCAGTTGGCACAACATAAAGATTTTTGTATACAAAGTGCACATATAAAACAACCGCCTTTTCTGTAATTCTCAATAAAGCTCTAAAACGTACAGCATTTCATCTTTTTTTCCTCTTTGACTCTCTCCCTCACCCCTCTCTCTCTCCATCTCCAGCGAGGAGCACGGCATCAATAGAGGGCCCATCTGTTCCCATACATCAGGCTCTTCATTTCAGTTTATTAGCTGGGATAAATCATAAATATTTCATTATACATCATGGGCGGCTGTCGCAGGGACGGCGCAATTTATCAGCGCTGCCCTCTCTTGCCGCCCAGCACTGGAGCAATAAGCTTTCCAGTCTATTAAACAAGATTGATACAGTGTGTAAATTTAGATATTGGGAATTTCTTCACAGACCACTGCTCCACAGTGATAGGCTGGGGTGAGGTGAAGGAGAAGCGGGTGGGTGGAAGGAGACAGGGAGAGAGAGAGAGAGCGAGGGATGGGGGCGGTGGGGAAAAGTGGCTGGGTGTTAACAGCAGTAAGAGTGTATTTACACTCGCCCCGTCCCTCTTTAAAATAACCCCATCCGCAAACGCAAGGTGTAATTTGGTCACAGCGGCACAGCTTCCTTCTCATGGAAATGAACCAGGAACATGTTTGACATGGGGATAGATAAGCTGTTGGTGTGTGAGGGGAGAGAATTTACAGAGGTTTTCATCCTCTTTAAGAATCCGTAATGCCCCTGGGGAGGGATCAAAGGTCACAGAAAGTATTAAATCCTCATGTCAGGGGTTTTCTTTGCAAAAGAAGGATGGTGTTGATGTGGATATGAATAAACAACAACAGCTGAAAGCTACCTCTTCCACAAAAAAAGAGTTTTTGTCCTAAACGTCAAACGATAAACAACATTGTTTGGTTTCCATTTCTGCAGTATTGCACTGGGCAGTACAGAATTACAGTACAACAGTACTTCATATTGCTTTGAAGAAAACAAAACCTTGTAAACAACGTTGAACGGCAAAGACCTCAGATGCATGTTGTGAGTCACTGACATGAAGTAAACAATGACCCGGCAACTACATGACAACTTTTCTGGGCGAATAGTAAAATGAGTAATTGTGCGAACACTAATATGAACCGCTGCATAAACGCAGTGGCAGCGAAGGCATCAGTCTACTGGAGTCACTGCAGAAGCGCTACGGCCCAGCAGCTTTCCTAATTAAAATGATAAGAAGCTTTATTGCACGAGTTGGTTTTTTTCCTCACTCTCTGGCTGAGGTGTTTAAGTGAACACAGCCATGTTGCATGCTAAACAAGCACGAACACATGATGCAATGAGGAGAAAGCATCCCAAAGACGACTCGTGCATTTAAAGTGAAGTCATCCTTCACACTATTTCCACATACAGTGTCAATTCAGATGGTGAGCTGAGGTTTGGTGACAAAAGAGCATTGCTTTAACGTGTGTTTGGTTTAGATTTGTGTAAATATTTGATTTAACACGACACAAGATGTAGTTTTTGCAGGCACACAAAAAGCCAACAAACACATCTCTGAAAGCTATGGAAGCTTGTTTCTGCCACTGAATAAAAAGTAAAAAAGGCTTTTTATCTCAGAATTCTGACTTTTTTTCTCAGAATTACATGATATAACCTCACACTTGTGTTATAAAGTCTAAATTGTGTCAGAAATTGTGTGTAAAGTCAGAATTAAGTGATATAAACGCGCATTTGCGAGTTATAAGGTCAGAATTGTGAGATATAAACTCACAATTGTGTTATAAAGTCCGAATTGTGTGATATAAACTCGTAATTACATGATATAAAGTCAGAATTAAGTGATATAAATGCACATTTGTGAGTTATAAAGTCAGAATTGTGAGATATAAACTCACAATTGCGTCTTTTAAAGTCAGAATTAAGTGATATGAACTCGCAATTGCATTATAAAGTCCGAATTACATAATATAAACTTGCAATTGCGTGTTATAAATTCAGAATTACGTGATATAAATGCGCATTTGCGAGTAATAAAATCAAAATTGCGAGATATAAACTCGCAATTGATTGTTATAAAGTCCGAATCGTGTGATATAAAAACAATTGCGCGTTATAAAGTCAGAATTGCATGTTTATATCTCTTCAGAATTGTGAGAAAAAACAGGGTAAAGTCAGAATTGCGAGATTATCTTTTAAATGGTTTTATTTTGTGGTGGAAACAAGCTTCCGTAGAAAGCTCCTTGCACATGTCAACACTTAAACAAACATAAATAGGCTGTTTTGCTGGGAGCTCAGGGTGTAAACAAATACAACACACACACACACACACCATACACACATATGCTTGCACGAGAGGCTGAAGGGGGGTTGACAGCTCTGGAAAGGGCAGTGTGACAGAGGCCATGTTTCACGTCCAGCACACTTACACATCAGTGAACAAACACAGCGCTCTGACAAGCTGTGAGCTCCACTGCTCCTCCTGAACATGTGCGAATGACTCTATATTCCCTGACAGCCATGAAAGCAAAACTGAGGTGAGGAACATAGACTCTTCCTTACAAACACACTGCTTTAAGATATTGAATGTCGACTGGGTTTGTGACTCTTGAACTGAGCCTCTGAGAACTGAGAAATTTAAAAGAGAAATAATGAAAAAAAAAAAAAAAACACTTTAACACTATAAAGCCTACAATGAAAGCTTGTTTCCACCACTGAATAAAAAATAAAAAAGGTAATTGCGACTTTTTATCTCACATTTCTCTTTTTCCCCACAGCATTGCATCATAAAGCCAGAATTGCGTGAGATAAAGTTGCAGTTGCGAGTTATAAAGTCAGAATTGCACATTATAAAGTCAGAATTGCATGATATAAAGTCAGAATTGCATGATATAAAGTCAGAATTGCATGATATAAAGTCAGAATTGCAAGATATAAAGTCAGAATTGCATGATATAAAGTCAGAATTGCAAATTATAAAGTCAGAATTGCATGATATAAAGTCAGAATTGCAAATTATAAAGTCAGAATTGCATGATATAAAGTCAGAATTGCATGATATAAAGTCAGAATTGCATGATATAAAGTCAGAATTGCATGATATAAAGTCAGAATTGCAAATTATAAAGTCAGAATTGCATGATATAAAGTCAGAATTGCAAATTATAAAGTCAGAATTGCATGATATAAAGTCAGAATTGCATGATATAAAGTCAGAATTGCATGATATAAAGTCAGAATTGCAAATTATAAAGTCAGAATTGCAAATTATAAAGTCAGAATTGCATGATATAAAGTCAGAATTGCAAATTATAAAGTCAGAATTGCATGATATAAAGTCAGAATTGCATGATATAAAGTCAGAATTGCATGATATAAAGTCAGAATTGCAAATTATAAAGTCAGAATTGCATGATATAAAGTCAGAATTGCATGTTATAAAGTCAGAATTGCAAATTATAAAGTCAGAATTGCGAGATATAAAGTCAGAATTGCATGTTATAAAGTCAGAATTGCAAATTATAAAGTCAGAATTGCGAGATATAAAGTCAGAATTGCGTGATATAAAGTCAGAATTGCATGATATAAAGTCAGAATTGCATGATATAAAGTCAGAATTGCAAATTATAAAGTCAGAATTGCAAGATATAAAGTCAGAATTGCATGATATAAAGTCAGAATTGCATGATATAAAGTCAGAATTGCAAATTATAAAGTCAGAATTGCAAATTATAAAGTCAGAATTGCAAATGATAAAGTCAGAATTGCAAATTATAAAGTCAGAATTGCATGATATAAAGTCAGAATTGCAAATTATAAAGTCAGAATTGCATGTTATAAAGTCAGAATTGCATGATATAAAGTCAGAATTGCAAATTATAAAGTCAGAATTGCATGTTATAAAGTCAGAATTGCAAATGATAAAGTCAGAATTGCATGATTTACAGTCAGAATTGCATGATATAAAGTCAGAATTGCATGTTATAAAGTCAGAATTGCATGTTATAAAGTCAGAATTGCATGATATAAAGTCTGAATTGCATGATATAAAGTCAGAATTGCAAATTATAAAGTCAGAATTGCAAGATATAAAGTCAGAATTGCATGATATAAAGTCAGAATTGCAAATTATAAAGTCAGAATTGCATGATATAAAGTCAGAATTGCATGATATAAAGTCAGAATTGCAAATTATAAAGTCAGAATTGCATGTTATAAAGTCAGAATTGCATGATATAAAGTCAGAATTGCAAATGATAAAGTCAGAATTGCAAATGATAAAGTCTGAATTGCAAATGATAAAGTCAGAATTGCATGATTTACAGTCAGAATTGCATGATATAAAGTCTGAATTGCAAATTATAAAGTCAGAATTACATGATATAAAGTCTGAATTGCAAATTATAAAGTCAGAATTGCATGATATAAAGTCAGAATTGCAAATGATAAAGTCAGAATTGCAAATGATAAAGTCAGAATTGCATGATTTACAGTCAGAATTGCATGATATAAAGTCTGAATTGCAAATTATAAAGTCTGAATTGCATGTTATAAAGTCAGAATTGCATGTTATAAAGTCAGAATTGCATGTTATAAAGTCAGAATTGCATGATATAAAGTCTGAATTGCAAATTATAAAGTCAGAATTGCATGATATAAAGTCTGAATTGCAAATGATAAAGTCAGAATTGCATGATTTACAGTCAGAATTGCATGATATAAAGTCTGAATTGCAAATTATAAAGTCAGAATTGCATGATATAAAGTCAGAATTGCAAATTATAAAGTCAGAATTGCATGATATAAAGTCAGAATTGCATGATATAAAGTCAGAATTGCATGATATAAAGTCAGAATTGCAAATTATAAAGTCAGAATTGCATGATATAAAGTCAGAATTGCATGTTATAAAGTCAGAATTGCAAATTATAAAGTCAGAATTGCATGATATAAAGTCAGAATTGCATGATATAAAGTCAGAATTGCATGATATAAAGTCAGAATTGCAAATTATAAAGTCAGAATTGCAAGATATAAAGTCAGAATTGCATGATATAAAGTCAGAATTGCATGATATAAAGTCAGAATTGCAAATTATAAAGTCAGAATTGCAAATTATAAAGTCAGAATTGCATGATATAAAGTCAGAATTGCATGTTATAAAGTCAGAATTGCAAATGATAAAGTCAGAATTGCAAATTATAAAGTCAGAATTGCATGATATAAAGTCAGAATTGCAAATTATAAAGTCAGAATTGCATGTTATAAAGTCAGAATTGCATGATATAAAGTCAGAATTGCAAATTATAAAGTCAGAATTGCATGTTATAAAGTCAGAATTGCAAATGATAAAGTCAGAATTGCATGATTTACAGTCAGAATTGCATGATATAAAGTCAGAATTGCATGTTATAAAGTCAGAATTGCATGTTATAAAGTCAGAATTGCATGATATAAAGTCTGAATTGCATGATATAAAGTCAGAATTGCAAATTATAAAGTCAGAATTGCAAGATATAAAGTCAGAATTGCATGATATAAAGTCAGAATTGCATGTTATAAAGTCAGAATTGCATGATATAAAGTCAGAATTGCAAATGATAAAGTCAGAATTGCAAATGATAAAGTCAGAATTGCAAATGATAAAGTCAGAATTGCATGATTTACAGTCAGAATTGCATGATATAAAGTCTGAATTGCAAATTATAAAGTCAGAATTACATGATATAAAGTCTGAATTGCAAATTATAAAGTCAGAATTGCATGATATAAAGTCAGAATTGCATGTTATAAAGTCAGAATTGCAAATTATAAAGTCAGAATTGCATGATATAAAGTCAGAATTGCATGTTATAAAGTCAGAATTGCAAATTATAAAGTCAGAATTGCGAGATATAAAGTCAGAATTGCATGTTATAAAGTCAGAATTGCAAATTATAAAGTCAGAATTGCGAGATATAAAGTCAGAATTGCGTGATATAAAGTCAGAATTGCATGATATAAAGTCAGAATTGCATGATATAAAGTCAGAATTGCAAATTATAAAGTCAGAATTGCAAGATATAAAGTCAGAATTGCATGATATAAAGTCAGAATTGCATGATATAAAGTCAGAATTGCAAATTATAAAGTCAGAATTGCAAATTATAAAGTCAGAATTGCATGATATAAAGTCAGAATTGCATGTTATAAAGTCAGAATTGCAAATGATAAAGTCAGAATTGCAAATTATAAAGTCAGAATTGCATGATATAAAGTCAGAATTGCAAATTATAAAGTCAGAATTGCATGTTATAAAGTCAGAATTGCATGATATAAAGTCAGAATTGCAAATTATAAAGTCAGAATTGCATGTTATAAAGTCAGAATTGCAAATGATAAAGTCAGAATTGCATGATTTACAGTCAGAATTGCATGATATAAAGTCAGAATTGCATGTTATAAAGTCAGAATTGCATGTTATAAAGTCAGAATTGCATGATATAAAGTCTGAATTGCATGATATAAAGTCAGAATTGCAAATTATAAAGTCAGAATTGCAAGATATAAAGTCAGAATTGCATGATATAAAGTCAGAATTGCAAATTATAAAGTCAGAATTGCATGATATAAAGTCAGAATTGCATGATATAAAGTCAGAATTGCAAATTATAAAGTCAGAATTGCATGTTATAAAGTCAGAATTGCATGATATAAAGTCAGAATTGCAAATGATAAAGTCAGAATTGCAAATGATAAAGTCAGAATTGCAAATGATAAAGTCAGAATTGCATGATTTACAGTCAGAATTGCATGATATAAAGTCTGAATTGCAAATTATAAAGTCAGAATTACATGATATAAAGTCTGAATTACAAATTATAAAGTCAGAATTGCATGATATAAAGTCAGAATTGCAAATGATAAAGTCAGAATTGCAAATGATAAAGTCAGAATTGCATGATTTACAGTCAGAATTGCATGATATAAAGTCTGAATTGCAAATTATAAAGTCAGAATTGCATGTTATAAAGTCAGAATTGCATGTTATAAAGTCAGAATTGCATGATATAAAGTCTGAATTGCAAATTATAAAGTCAGAATTGCATGATATAAAGTCTGAATTGCAAATGATAAAGTCAGAATTGCATGATTTACAGTCAGAATTGCATGATATAAAGTCTGAATTGCAAATTATAAAGTCAGAATTGCATGATATAAAGTCAGAATTGCAAATTATAAAGTCAGAATTGCATGATATAAAGTCAGAATTGCATGTTATAAAGTCAGAATTGCAAATTATAAAGTCAGAATTGCATGATATAAAGTCAGAATTGCATGATATAAAGTCAGAATTGCATGATATAAAGTCAGAATTGCAAATTATAAAGTCAGAATTGCAAGATATAAAGTCAGAATTGCATGATATAAAGTCAGAATTGCATGATATAAAGTCAGAATTGCAAATTATAAAGTCAGAATTGCAAATTATAAAGTCAGAATTGCATGATATAAAGTCAGAATTGCATGTTATAAAGTCAGAATTGCAAATGATAAAGTCAGAATTGCAAATGATAAAGTCAGAATTGCATGATATAAAGTCAGAATTGCAAATTATAAAGTCAGAATTGCATGTTATAAAGTCAGAATTGCATGATATAAAGTCAGAATTGCAAATTATAAAGTCAGAATTGCATGTTATAAAGTCAGAATTGCAAATGATAAAGTCAGAATTGCATGATTTACAGTCAGAATTGCATGATATAAAGTCAGAATTGCATGTTATAAAGTCAGAATTGCATGTTATAAAGTCAGAATTGCATGATATAAAGTCTGAATTGCATGATATAAAGTCAGAATTGCAAATTATAAAGTCAGAATTGCAAGATATAAAGTCAGAATTGCATGATATAAAGTCAGAATTGCATGTTATAAAGTCAGAATTGCATGATATAAAGTCAGAATTGCAAATGATAAAGTCAGAATTGCAAATGATAAAGTCAGAATTGCAAATGATAAAGTCAGAATTGCATGATTTACAGTCAGAATCGCATGATATAAAGTCTGAATTGCAAATTATAAAGTCAGAATTACATGATATAAAGTCTGAATTGCAAATTATAAAGTCAGAATTGCATGATATAAAGTCAGAATTGCAAATGATAAAGTCAGAATTGCAAATGATAAAGTCAGAATTGCATGATTTACAGTCAGAATTGCATGATATAAAGTCTGAATTGCAAATTATAAAGTCAGAATTGCATGTTATAAAGTCAGAATTGCATGTTATAAAGTCAGAATTGCATGATATAAAGTCTGAATTGCAAATTATAAAGTCAGAATTGCATGATATAAAGTCTGAATTGCAAATGATAAAGTCAGAATTGCATGATTTACAGTCAGAATTGCATGATATAAAGTCTGAATTGCAAATTATAAAGTCAGAATTACATGATATAAAGTCTGAATTGCAAATTATAAAGTCAGAATTGCATGATATAAAGTCAGAATTGCAAATGATAAAGTCAGAATTGCATGATTTACAGTCAGAATTGCATGATATAAAGTCTGAATTGCAAATTATAAAGTCAGAATTGCGTGATATAAAGTCAGAATTGCATGTTATAAAGTCAGAATTGCATGTTATAAAGTCAGAATTGCATGATATAAAGTCTGAATTGCAAATTATAAAGTCAGAATTGCATGATATAAAGTCAGAATTGCATGATATAAAGTCAGAATTGCAAATGATAAAGTCAGAATTGCATGATATAAAGTCAGAATTGCAAATGATAAAGTCAGAATTGCATGATATAAAGTCAGAATTGCATGTTATAAAGTCAGAATTGCATGATATAAAGTCAGAATTGCAAATGATAAAGTCAGAATTGCATGATATAAAGTCAGAATTGCATGTTATAAAGTCAGAATTGCATGATATAAAGTCAGAATTGCATGATATAAAGTCAGAATTGCATGTTATAAAGTCAGAATTGCATGATATAAAGTCAGAATTGCATGTTATAAAGTCAGAATTGCATGATATAAAGTCAGAATTGCATGTTATAAAGTCAGAATTGCAAATGATAAAGTCAGAATTGCATGATATAAAGTCAGAATTGCATGATATAAAGTCAGAATTGCATGTTATAAAGTCAGAATTGCAAATGATAAAGTCAGAATTGCATGATATAAAGTCAGAATTGCAAATGATAAAGTCAGAATTGCGAGATATAAAGTCAGAATTGCATGTTATTAAGTCAGAATTGCATGATATAAAGTCAGAATTGCGAGATATAAAGTCAGAATTGCATGTTATAAAGTCAGAATTGCAAATGATAAAGTCAGAATTGCAAATGATAAAGTCAGAATTGCGAGATATAAAGTCAGAATTGCAAATGATAAAGTCAGAATTGCATGATATAAAGTCAGAATTGCACGTTATAAAGTCAGAATTGCAAATGATAAAGTCAGAATTGCATGATATAAAGTCAGAATTGCAAATGATAAAGTCAGAATTGCATGATATAAAGTCAGAATTGCATGTTATAAAGTCAGAATTGCAAATGATAAAGTCAGAATTGCATGATATAAAGTCAGAATTGCAAATGATAAAGTCAGAATTGCATGTTATAAAGTCAGAATTGCAAATGATAAAGTCAGAATTGCATGATATAAAGTCAGAATTGCAAATGATAAAGTCAGAATTGCATGATATAAAGTCAGAATTGCATGATATAAAGTCAGAATTGCAAATGATAAAGTCAGAATTGCATGATATAAAGTCAGAATTGCATGTTATAAAGTCAGAATTGCAAATGATAAAGTCAGAATTGCAAATGATAAAGTCAGAATTGTAAGTTTACATCATGCAATTCTGAGAAAAAAGTCACAATTGTGAAATAAAATGTTGCAATTATCTTTTTTTTATTCCGTGTTGGAAACGAGCTTCTATATCATATTTGATACATGAATTTCTATAGCTTTTAAATTATCAACATGATCAAAACTTTGCAGAAAATCCTTTTATACCCAATCCTCTACAAGCCCTTTGCCTGATAATTCACTCTTTTTTTTAGAATGTAGTATAATTGCAAAAAAAAGATCGTGGTTCACGTGTCTTTTGAAATCTTTACTGATTTTTATAAAGTAAACGCAAGAATAACATTTATATTGTTAGTAATGTTTCAAATTGAACACTTACTGACTGCGGCAATACATCTTTGCAGTTATTTCATTTTTTAGAAAAATCAGGAATATTTGTACATCTCTCAACTGTCATTGTATTGCATTATATGTTTTAAAACTACAGAGATTTGATCATAAAACTAAGCATTTAAATATCATCTTACTAAGGCATATTATTGCAGTAACAGCGTATTTTTTATATCGAGCAAGATTCGTTTGTGATCGGCAAGTACCGCAATGCTCTTTGAGATGAAGAAGAAACAAAAACATCAATGACTAGATCAATGAAGGATAATGTTGACAGTCAGCATATAAAGTGTTGTCTTCCTCCAATATGAGCACAAGTTGTAGATTAAGCGCGGCTTGATGGAAAGCGATCTCTGTTAAGTAACCAGATATACAGTAAACACTCACAGCTACATGAATATTAATGCAAGGATTTTAGAGCATTATAACACTTCTAGCTCCACAGAGAGCCTAATGAGGACGAATAACAGACAAGCACTGACAAAACACAAATGACATTTATTAACCTTAACTCTTTCACCACCATTGACGAGTTTTTCCCGGCAATCCATTTTTTCACTGTTATACAGTATGGGGCGCTGTTATGCATCTTCTAAAATAACACAATCTTCTAAAATAAAAACGTTGCATCACAATTAACATACTTCTATTACACAAGAATCAAACTTGTACATTTTTAAGTTGACCAAAATGTAAACCAAGTGAAAAAGGATCCAGTTCTCTTTGCATTCACATTGTGCACCACAACTAGTTTCATTAACATTTAAACAGAAATTATGCAACTAGTCGACTAGTCTAACAACCCCCCTGAAGAAAAGTCTGTATATGTGATCCTACTTAATCTATGAATCAAACAGTACAGTCCCATACTGAATGCAGCTGAAAAACATATGCAAAGTTTAAAAATGGTTAAAAAATGTGTTTGTCTACATTTGATAAACTTAAAACATAATCACAAACTCTTCCTCTTCAGGATTGTGGGTAGGTCCACCAGAAATAGCATATCATCCAGGCATCTTTGGCATCGTGTTTTTAACACACTATGGACTGGGATGCACTAATTCTAATCTTGCATACTATTTTTGAAAAGATAGTGTGCCCACTGGGACACAGCCGTAGTCTTATTTTGGTAATTAATACCCGAGCGAGTGCTTTGCATGTGGGTGAGTGATCTTATTTGTCTAATATGATTCAGTGAGAGGGGGCGGAATGGCTTTATGTTAATGGCACTGAATGCGCAGCTCACATCTGATAACAGCTCGACTTCAGAATAACATGAAGGTTTTGATTCTAAACTATATTCAGCTGTAGCATTCAGATACACAGTGAAATGATTCCATAATGTCTTAAGTTTATTTTCATACCCCATTGGCAAGTTGTTTTTTCCTGCTTTTAGCACAAATTTAACAAAGCAGATGGTATAGAAAAGAAACTTAAACTTTAAGCTTTTTTGGATATTACCTTTCATGCATCATATGTAATAGATATGCTTGTGAATGTAAGAGATCTGCAAAGTTTCAAAGATCAAAGTAGATTATTGTCTCCCAAAACAAAGCGATTCTGAACTGCCTGAAATGAGTCGTCAGTAATTACAGTCTACATAGGTTTGTAATTAATTTGCATAATGCCAGCCAATGGTCTTCATTGGCTAAACAGCCTCTCCTTTGCCCTGCCCTCAAACACTGTAGTTGTATCTGAGACGATGAAAGACTGTTACTCGAATTGATATGGTAAAACCGACGCCATCATTACTGTTTGTATAACTGTGCAGAGCTGAAATTCAGATAATAGGCGTTTCATTTCAGACACGCACTGCGGATCACCAATCACAACAGACTGGGTCATCTGACCAATCAGAGCAGAGTAGGTTCTTGGAAAGGCGGGGTTTAGAGAGACCGAATCTTTGATCGAGCCGTTTCAGACACTGTGAAAAATTAGGTGATGCGCAATGTATATGATGAGAAAACTGATCTACTAACAACACAGGTGCAATTTGGGTTAAGACCTGCTTTTTGGGGCATTAAATAATGCAGCAAATACCAGTAAATTGACTAGCGCAGACCTTAGTAAATCACCTTGCATGATTCATTTATATTATCTCCTCCCATAAATATTGGAAAAATTGGAAAAATAACTGTGTCCACACCTTTTCGTTGCTAATTTCTGACTGTGTGTCTTTAGAAAATCCTGACATTCATTTTTTTTAAAGTGCCCCAATTATGATATTTTAAAGGTTCCTAATTTTGTTTTGGAGACTCCTACAACAGGTTTACATGCATTCAAGGTCAGAAAACTTTAAAGGTGCCCTAGAACCAGTTTTTACAAGATGTAATATAAGTCTAAGGTGTCCCCTGAATGTGTCTGTGAGGTTTCAGCTCAAAATACCCCATAGATTTTTTATAATAAATTTTTTTAAATGCCTATTTTGGGGCATCATTAACTATGCACCGATTCAGGCTGCGGCCCCTTTAAATCTTACGTTAATACTGGCTGCCCTTGTCTAATGCCTTTAACATGGGCTGGCATATGCAAATATTGGGGTCGTACATATTAATGATCCCGACTGTTACGTAACAGTCGGTGTTATGTTGAGATTCGCCTGTTCTTCGGAGGTCTTTTAAACAAATTAGATTTACACAAGAAGGAGGAAACAACGGTGTTTGAGACTCACTGTATGTCATTTCCATGTACTGAACTCTTGTTATTCAACTATGCCAAGGTAAATTCAATTTTTGAATCTAGGGCACCTTTACGTTTCTTATCAAATACAAAGCACATTGCCTCATTTCTCAAAGAGTCTGAAAATAACTCGTCCGATGATTCAGTCTCTCTAAGCCCCGCCTTTCTGCAAGCTACTATGCTCTGATTGGCCAGATGGCCCAGTCTGTTGTGTCCGTTTACAGAGCGTGTCAGAAACGAAACGCACATTACCATATCTGAATTTCAGCTCTGGAGGCTTTTTAAATCCTCAGCGATTGTACTCATTGTAATCATATTATAGCATTTCGAGAGCGAGTCTGACAATGAAACATTGCACTGGGTGTATAAAATAAAAAACACAAAACTATGGATTTTGAACACTTTGTAGAAAATATGGCAACACTTTAGTATAGGGAACACATATACAGTATTAACTACAACTTTTCCCTCAATAAACTACTAATTTACTGCTTGTTAAGTTTAGGTATTGCGTAGGATTAAGAATGTAGAATAAGGTCATGCAGAATAAAGCATTAATATGTGCTTAATAAGTAATTATAACTAATAACTAGCCAACATTCTAATAATATGCATGCCAATAAGCAACTTGATAAAAGACCTTAAATTAAAGTGTTACCGAAAATATATACATCAATAATTAATCACACTTACAGGTTGTGATTCAGAGGAGCAAGTTGGTCCAAATAAACTGGGTACAGTCCCATCTTTAATGGATAAGCGTTTTGCAAATACCACATTGATCTCACTGAGATTTGAGAAGCAATCATCAGTAAAATGACGAGAACACAACAAAAGGTTATACTGGTCATTTTAACCACTGACTCTTCCTTTGGAAGTGTATACAAAGACTATTTGCCTTTGCAACGCAGAAAACTTTGTCTTCTCGACATGTACACAACTACAGTATTTGAGGGATGGTCAAAGTAGACATTTTTACAGGCAGCCAATGAAGACCATAATCTGGGATGATGCAAATTTGTTACGTATGAATGTTACTGAAGTAAAACTGTAATTATTAATGACTCGTAATCTGGACCTTAATATCTTACACTTCTTTGCTTCTTCACCAAATGTTTTGTTTACAGTTTAGATGTTGTCCATCTTCTGTAAATCCCAGTGTTAGAGAACCATCGCCATCTAAATCAAATCCATGAAAGCAGGAAGAACGTCTCTCTAGCTCAGGAGGACAGGACAAGTGTAAAAAGTAGACTAGGTCAAGCAGCTGTTGAGGGCAGTCCCTCAGTGAGAGCGGGAGGGAAGCAGGGCAGACGTATCTCCAGGAAGACCTCAGAGCTGTTGAGTTTCACTGCCAAGATTTCAGACTCAAGTTTCACATTTACCAAGAGCAAACTGCAAACTGACCACTGCTATAAGCACAAGACAGACTCAGAACTTGCTGTAGCTTCTGGGTGTGTGTGTGTCTGTGTGCTTGTTGGAAGGATATGCAGATCCGTAGGTGCTACACACAACCTCCATCCCACATCTTACACCTATAGTTACTACTTCTCATTTATTGTGAATGACCGATCAGTTCACATTAGTTTGAAGAAAGAAAAATGTGTCTTTGTAACATGTTTATAGCAAGCCAAACCCATATACACAGACAGCTTTATAAAACACAGAGATGTAATATAAGTCTCTGGTGTCTCCAGAATGTGTCTGTGAAGTTTCAGCTCAAAATCCCCCACAGATTATTTATTATAGCTTGTCGAATTTGCCCCTATTTGGGTGTGAGCAAAAACACGCCGTTTTTGTGTGTGTCCCTTTAAATGCAAATGAGCTGCTGCTCCCGCCCCCTTTCCAGAAGAGGGCGGAGCTTTAACAGCTCAACAACAACAAAGCTGGAGAATCTCACGCAGCCAAAATGAGGATTGTCAGTAACGGTGTTCAGCCTTACATTGTTCAAACCGGAGTCGACACTGATGGAGAGACTCAGGAAGAAGTTACAACTTTTAGGACGTTTCTGAATGGTTAGTGGATAAATTGATGTAGTTGCTGTGGAGTTGATTCAACTCATCCACTAGCATGTGCCGTCATGTTCATCTTTTGTGTTGAATTGACCCTCGTTTGTGAAGCAGTCCGGCGTAAAATGACGGCATGACAACAACACTCTACTACAACAACTCTTCCTCTTCTCTAAAACAGCCTAACATGGCCCCGCCGCCTTTGTTGCATGTTCTCGGGGGCGGGGTTTATGTAAATTTTAGGGTTTGTGATGTCACTAACCTGAGAAGCAGCTCGTAGTCCTTACAGCTGTTTGTTGTAGTCCTTAAAAAGAGAATTCTTTAAAAGAAAATATCTCCCTTTGTATTGAACTTTGAGCGTTGCAACTTTTCAGATGTTGTTTATGATCAAACAGCAACATTATAAGTTAAAAAAGTGAAATCATAATCAACCTTTAAGGGATAGTCCCCCCAAAATCCTAATTCTATCAATTACTCACACTCATGTCATTCTTTTGTGGAACATATTTTGAACAATGTTGGTAGCCAAACCGTTTCAGTTCCCAAAGACTTCCATTCTATTTTTTCTTCCATACAATGGATGTCAATGGGAACCAAAGCTGTTTGGCTACCAACATTATTCAAAATATCTTCTTTTATGTTCTGCAGAAGAAAGAAATGCACACAGGTTTGGAACGACATGAGCGTGAGTAAATAATGACAGCATTTTCATTTTTTGGGTGAACTGTCCCTTGAAGTGCCCTCAAATAGCACATGGCTGTCTTTGAAGGGCAACAATAACATCACTTCTCCCTCTCACTGCCTTTCACTCCTCACACATAATGTCAAGCAAAGTACAATCAGCAACACTCTATCTGCCAACATGTGTGCCTCTCTCAAAAACGGGGTGATGGCACTGGGGACAGATATTCTTCTGCTCTCCAAAAGGAAGAAAGAGAGATTGTCCCTGTACTCAATATGTGGCCCACTTCAACAGCTGACAAATGTGTGTCACCTTCCCAGAATCCTCTTAGGTTACTTAGCAGGTTCATGGCTCAAGAACACAAGATGAATTTAAAATATCTCAAATATATAGAAGATTTAGACAACTCGGGTTCATTGGAAAAACGTACCTGTGGCGACATTTCTGCAAAATGATATTACATTGCTTCTTGCACGCTTCGCAATTGTTTCAAAGGGAAATGTCCTGTGGGTGGTGCTAAAAATTAATACTGTTTTATCCAAAACATATGAACGTGAATCTGGCGATGTTTTATTACGTAGGTTGTTGTACGTATCACAGCAGTTCTGGATTGAATGGCGCTAAAAGGTTATAGGATTAGTCCACTTTTAAATAAAATTTTCCTGATCATTTACTCACCCCCATGTCATCCAAGATGTTCATGTCTTTCTTTCTTCAGTTGAAAAGAAATGAAGGTTTTTGATGAAAACATTCCAGGATTATTCTCCTAATAGTGGACTTCAATGGGCACCAAACAGTTGAAGGTCAAAATTACAGTTTCAGTGCAGCTTCAAAGAGCTTTAAACGATCCCAGACAAGGAATAAGAGTCTTATCTAGAGAAACCATCTGTCATTTTCAAAAAAAAATGCAACTGTATATACTTTATAAACACAAATTAACGGCTTGCACATCCTTCCGCTTTCTGTATTCCTCAAAACAAAACGCTTACACTGTATGTCCTAAGCCTTCCCTATTCTACTTACAGGGAAAAAAAACTAAGCTTGTTCAGTGCAAGATTTTGATATTATTTAAACTAAAATAAAGTAAGGGAAAATATTTGTTAAAAACTAATACTGTATGTAACAACTGCTGTTTACATTTTTTGTGAAGTATGGCAAAAATATTTTAGTAATGAAATTTGAAGTAAAAGAGAAATAATGCAAAGGAAAGGAAATTTTCAGAAATTTTGCGCTTTCTTGTGCTTGAATGTTAAAATGGCCCTCCTATGAGGTGTCAATCACAGCAACGGCCCCAAGCCAATTTGAGTTTGAGACCCCTGCACTATGAGATCATAATACAGTATTGTGCAAGAAACTGTGTAAAAAATAAGTCTTTATTAATCGGTAATCTGCTCCTGTAATCATAATTTTATATGAAAAAGAATAAAAGTGCTGCTATTTTACTGCCTCTAGTGTTCATTTCAGCTGGAATCAGCAGCTGTGTGTATTGGTACATTTTTTGCATTTTGCAAAAATGGAGGTAGAAGAACATTTTTCCAATGAGTCCAATGAATTTAGAGGATTGGGTCAAATATTGACATATTTTACATCACAATGCTTCACTTTTTCAGGCCAAGGATGGAACACCATTCTGAGTCTTTGAGAAGTCTAAGAAAACCTGTTGAAAATGTTCTTTTTAAAACATGGCACACTATTCCCTCATGTCTTGTTTTTATTAATTAATACTTCATTCCTACCCCATACCTAAACTTAAACACTACAAGAACTACCTTACAAACTATTAATAAGCTGCAAATTAAGAGTTTATTGAGGCAAAAGTCCTAGTTAAAGGGTTTGTTCACCCAAATATTAAAATTCTGTCATTAATTACTCACCCTCATGTCGTTCCACACCCGTAAGACCTTCATTCATCTTCAGAACACAAATTAAGATATTTTTGATGAAATCTGAGCGTCCATAGACAGCAATTTAACAAACACTTTCAAGGTCATAAACCTCTCGGATTTCATCAAAAATATCTTAATTTGTGTTCTGAAGATGAATGAAGGTCTTACAGGTGTGGGACGGCATGAGGGTGAGTAATTAATGAAAGAATTTTAATTTTTGGTTGAACTAACCCTTTAATAGTGAATATGTGTTCCTCATACCAAAGTGTTTCCAAATATATTCTATATAGTTTTCTACATTATTATATTTTAAAATGTAATCGACAGAATTTTCTGGCTTTTCTGTGTTGTTAGTATTTTGTTTTTAAAGCAGATGCTCTGTTCTTTTTTGATATATTGCATGTTCAGATATTCATACAAAAATATTATGGGGGTCATGAAAGTTTCGTGAAAATTATCATTATGCTGGCAGGGAAAGAGTTAATATTTTCGTGAAAACCATGATACAGTATTTTCAGTATTTTTTTTGATAAATAGAAAGTTGAATGAACATCATTTATTTGAAATAGAAATCTTTTGTGACATCATAAATGTCTTTTAATTATCAATTTTATGTGTTAATTAGGGTAAATCATATTTTGAATGTTAGTGTATCACGGTTCACAGCAAATCAGCATTTTAGAATGGTAAGATCATGTGACACTGAAGACTGGAGTAATGATGCTGAAATTTCAGCTTTGATCACAGGAATAAATTACATTTTAACATATATTCACACAGAAAAAAGTTATTTTTAAATTGTAACAATATTTCACAATATTAAAGGGTTAGTTCACCCAAAAATGAAAATTCTGTCATTTATTATTAGTGTTTTGAAATCGAATTTGATTAGACTTGTGACCTCCCTATACGGTGAGTTTAATCTTAGTCGAAGAGTGTGTGTGTGCGTTCGAGAGGTCAGTGAGGAGGGTGTGGAGGTCAGAAAGAAAGATGAGCAAAAGCATGGTGAGGAAGAACACAGCGAAGGCTGGGATCGCTGGAGAACAGGGCTGGGTGATGAATTGGCCGCCCAGCAGACTGAAAACACCGACGTACAGAACAAAGCTAATAAAACACACAAACTCTTCCAAAGACCATTAATAACCATCTACAATCTGATCTCCGAACAGCCGTAGTGGAGAGAGAGCGAGTGAAACAGCTAGTTAACATTCTGCCCAGCGCTCCAGTGCTCCGGAGTCAACCCCGTTACCACCTCGCTCCCGTTATTTACGAGCAGATGGGCTAATGTGCATTCCCTAACCAGTGCTTACCCGAGCGCACACGACTTTTAGCAGGCCTCCATTATTCATAACTATGTGTGCGCAGCATTTGGAAAATTGCTAATGCTTCTTTGCGCGCAGCCTCGGCTTATTTATTTATTTTTATTTATTGTTTCCCAGAGCGTAATTCATTCCAGGAAAGAGCTGTCCTGCTATAGAAGAGGGCATCACCTCAGCCCTTCCTTTATTTCTTTTCTCATTTTCTCACTTTTCTCTTGTTTCCCTTACTGTTTGTCTGCTAGAATAAATAAACTGGTTGTTTACAGCATGTGTGACAATAGTGATGTTACTACAACACGGAAACTATAAAACATACAACCAGAGACAGATTTGTGTGACTTAAAGGATTAGTTCACTAATTTACTCATCCAAAATGTTCATGTCTTTCTTTCTTCAGTTGAAAAGAAATGAAGGTTTTTGAGGAAAACATTCCAGGATTTTTCTCCATATAGTGGACTTCACTGGGGTTCAACGGGTTGAAGGTCCAAATGTCAGTTTCAGTGCAGCTTCAAAGAGCTCTACATGATCCCAGACGAGGAATAAGAGTCTTATCTAGAGAAACCATCGCTCATTTTGTAAAAAAAATAAAAAATTATATACTTTTTAACCACAAATGCTCGACTTGCACTGCTCTGTGATGTGCCACTCTGAAAGCACTGAGAGTTTGAATTGCTTATAATGTGCATTTGAAAAAACAACGCGTCAAACATCTTTCCAGACATGAGAAGCATTTATTAACATCTTGTCCAACAAAAGACAACATTTAATAACATGTTTTTACTCCAAACTCACTTCATAACGACAGTTGAGCGTCCTTCTGTGAGATGATGTGGCTTCTTACACAGAATAAGTCAGTCGTGTGTTCATTATAAAAACGTTTCAATCATGTTTAATCAATCAAAACGTTTAATCTTCTGTTTATTCAGCTACAGCGATAGTATGGGATTTCCTGGAATGATGCGTGTTCTACTTCGGCAGCAGGGCATATTTGCAGTTTATGCACAAGAGCGCCCTCTGGCTTTCAGATGAAGAAGCATTACTACTGATCACAGAGCCGTACAGCTCTGACAAGCTGCGCATAAAATAATTGCAGTTTTTGCCAAATCGCGTGTGATAAAATTGCGATAAATCGTGCAGCCCTAAACTACACGTGACATTTCCAACATGATTATGTGGCGGATCGAAGAGCAGTGCAAGACGAGCATTTGTGGTTAAAAAGTGAAGAAATTAAATTTTGGTGGATGGTTGGTTTCTCTAGATAAGACTCTTATTCCTCGTCTGGGATCATGTAGAGCTCTTTGAAGCTGCACTGAAACTGACATTTGGACCTTCAACCCGTTGAACCCCAGTGAAGTCCACTATATGGAGAAAAATCCTGAAATGTTTTCCTCAAAAACCTTCATTTCTTTTCCACTGAAGAAAGAAAGACATGGGGGTGAGTAAATGATCAGATTGCAGAAATGCAGTGCTGTGTAAATGTCTGCAAAGTTTTAAAGATCAAAGTGCACGACAACTTGACTCCTAAAATAAAAAAATCGATTCTGAACTGCCTGAAACGAGTTGTCAGTTATTCCAGTCTACATATGTTTGTAACAAATTTGCATAATGCCAGAGTATGGTTTTCATTGGCTGCTGGCGAACAGCGTCTGCTTTGCCCCGCCCTCAAACACTGTAGTTGCAGCCGAGACTGGAAGAGTTTGGAAATTATGTCAACACAGCGCATTCCAAGGCACAGTGGGTCTTTAAGCTTGGCTCATAAAGCTATCAAGTTTACAGAGTTATTAAAGTAAGCAGGTGCAGGTCCTGATGTTTTGGACTTATTTTCAGCTTAAAGCATTTGAATTTATTTAGATTTATTGTGGGCTTGTTTGCTGCATTTCTAGCAACACAAATGAGTCGAGGCTCAAACAGCTTTCCCTGTGATATCTTGCACCACACATAAAGAACAGAGAAACATTTCTGGTGCACATTAAAATACATCATTAACAAGTAGCTCGGTTTCGCACACACAGAATTTTTGTAAATGCGGTTGTCACATTTTTCGGTAGTTAATTCAGTTGCGTAAATGACTGAACTGTGCAGTGTTAATTTCATTAACGAAATCTATGATGAAAAATGATCGTTGACAACCTCTTTTTTCCATGACTAAGATGAGACGATGACGAGATGACACCAACGTCATTAAACGATAACTGTGACTATATCAACATGCGAAAAAAAAACAGACTGAAATGTGGTTAAAAAATAAAAACTTGACCAAAATCGCTCTTTGTTTTTGTCGAATAAATGAGGAGACAAAACAATACAGACTGTTTTTACGAGCTTTCATGCTTACGGTTGCCAGATTTCAAGAATTTAAATCCCCCAATCAGAGCTTTTCAATCAGAAAATATGTTTTCTACCCGGTTTTACTTAATCTTTGTAATCTGGCAACCATGCGCACACGCTTTCTTTACACTGCGGAAGAAGTGCGGATGATCTGAAAACAGACAAACAGGTAAGCTGGAGTTCAGCGATCTTCATTTGAGATTTTCTGCTTAAATACAAGTGTCATTCAGTCACGAGCCGCTTGCGCCGTTACCTGCAACTAAATCTGTGATCAAAGAACACTAAGCAAAAGTACGGAAGAGGATTAGGGCCAAGCAATAATAAAAAAATAAAACCATCTCGAGATTAAAGTTGTTAAATTTCGAGAAAAAACTTGTTAAATTTCGAGAAAAAGTCAAGATAAAATGTTGAGAATAAACTCGTTACACTTGTTTAAAAAGTCGCTAAATTATGAGAACAAATTCGTTAAATTCCGAATTTGTCCTCATAATTTAACAACTTTTTTCTCATAATTTAATGACTTTATTCTCAACATTTTATCGACTTTTTTCTAGAAATTTAACAACATTTTTCTCATAATTTAACAAATTTGTTCTCGTAATTTAACGACTTTTTTCTCGTAATTTAATGACTTTATTCTCAACATTTTATCTCGACTTTTTTCTCAAAATTTAACGACTTTTTTCTCATAATTTAACGAATTTGTTCTCATAATTTAATGACTTTTTTCTTGTAATTTAATGACTTTATTCTCAACATTTTATCTCGACTTTTTTCTCAAAATTTAACGAATTTGTTCTCAAAATTTAACGACTTTTTTCTCATAATTTAATGAGTTTATTCTCAACATTTTATCTCGACTTTTTTCTCAAAATTTAACGAATTTGTTCTCAAAATTTAACGACTTTTTTCTCATAATTTAACAAATTTGTTCTCATAATTTAACGACTTTTTTCTCGTAATTTAATGACTTTATTCTCAACATTTTATCTCGACTTTTTTCTCGAAATTTAACGACTTTTTTCTCATAATTTAACGAATTTGTTCTCATAATTTAATGACTTTTTTCTTGTAATTTAATGACTTTATTCTCAACATTTTATCTCGACTTTTTTCTCAAAATGTAACGAATTTGTTCTCAAAATTTAACGACTTTTTTCTCATAATTTAATGAGTTTATTCTCAACATTTTATCTCGACTTTTTTCTCAAAATTTAACGAATTTGTTCTCAAAATTTAACGACTTTTTTCTCATAATTTAACAAATTTGTTCTCATAATTTAACGACTTTTTTCTCGTAATTTAATGACTTTATTCTCAACATTTTATCTCAACTTTTTTCTCGAAATTTAACAACTTTTTTCTCATAATTTAACGACTTTTTTCTCGTAATTTAATGACTTTATTCTCAACATTTTATCTCGACTTTTTTCTCGAAATTTAACGACTTTTTTCTCAAAATTTAACAACTTTAATCTCGAGATGGTTCTATTTTTTTATTATTGCTTGGCCCTAATCCTCTTCCATACAAAAGGGATATGTAGAATTGCACAAGTGCTACTACTAAGAGTGCAATACAGCCTGTTACCTTGATTCAAATTTCTAATAAGCTTAATTGAATTGGTCTAAAAAGAGAAAAATTACAATGATTATTTTTGTCTAAAGACTACATATAATATAGCTACCAAAATTAATGTTGGTAACTGTAGTGTGACTATGCGTAATGACTAAAAGTTGACAAATGCAATGTATTTTCGTCGAATAAAACTATGAAAGACAAAAATGACTAAAATGTGACTGAGACTAATAAACATTTTCGTCTGAAGATGAAGACTAAGACTAAATCAAAAAAGGCTGTCAAAATTAAGCACTATCAAATAAGAAATATTTTCAATTTAACTTTTCAATCAAATTACACTAATATATTTTCATTGAGAAAGGTTTTATGTTGGTCAGGCGCCCTCTCACTGCCTAAGTTGGCAGTTCTTGGCTAGAATAAGCTGCGTTTGGACCAGACTTTAAGCTGAGAGTAAAACGTAGACTGAGTCTGTGGACAAAAAGATGAATAGCAGGTTATTGAGTTAATATTTCACTTGCAGAAAGAGTAAAGCAGAAGCCAGGGCCAGATGAAGATAATGATCCCAGATATTTATTACGAAATCCTAATGACCTTCAACTAGATTTAATGAGGGTGGGTGTGTGTGTGTGTGTGTGTGTGTGTGTGAGAGAGTGTGTGTGTGCGCTGCTGATAGAGTCTCCAACAGTTCGAGATTCACAGCAACAACAAAAGAACAAGAGAGATACGGAAGAAGAGAGAAACAGGAGGGAGAGGGGACATAAAGGCACGCATAAAAATCAATGGGAAGAACGGAGCATGAGGATTGGCAGAAAGTGAGCGCTGTAGAGAGGGTGACAGATGATCTATAGAGGTGCCAGTCACAGCCTGCAGCCACACTTACACTATTAGAGACACAGCCGGGCAGACACGGGCCGCATTGATCCGCTCTATCTCTCTCTCTCGGAGAGTGTGATGATGAAATGTGAGGGTGTGAGGGTGAGCAGATGGACTGAAACATCCAGAAAACTCCGGAACATGAACAAGTCATTTTTCTAGGTTGCAGGTGAAAAGGGAATGAGCAGAAGGTTTCATATTAGGGATGGGCAGGATGGTCGATTAATTGTTCTTCAACTGATCACTAAATGATTAGTGAGGTGTTCAGATTTTCAGAACGCTTATTTGCTTTTTTTCGCTCCACCGGTTAACAACACTGTGTGTACGCTTTGTAAAAATATGGGTTGATTTAAACAGCAGACGGGCTGAATGAAAATGCAAATTCAATCTCTGACAGTAGGTGGCGCTTAAGGAACAACAGAAATATTGCAGGTGTACTGAGCTTCACACATGACATTCAAGAAAAAAAAATTGTGCACACGATTCCCTCGATTTGCTAAATCACATCCACGATTTACTATTTCATTCCCTCGACTTGCTACATCATGCACATGATTTACTATTTTGTTCCCTCGATTTATAAATCGTGCGCACAATTTACTATTTTGTTCCCTCAACTTGCTAAAATGTTGCTAAATTCATTCCCTCGACTCGCTACATTGCGTGCACAATTTACTATTTCGTTCCCTCGACTTGCTAAAATGTTGCAAAATTAATTTCCTCGATTTGCTTAATCATGCACACGATTTACCATTTCATTCCCTCGATTTGCTAAAACGTTGCAAAATTCATTCCCTCGATTTGCTAAATCGTGCACACGATTTATATTTCGTTCCCTCATCTTGATAAATCGCGCACATAATTTACTATTTCGTTTTTACCATTTAATTCCCTCGATTTGCTAAAATGTTGCAAAATTAATTTCCTCGATTTGCTTAATCACGCACACGATTTACCATTTCATTCCCTCGATTTGCTAAAACGTTGCAAAATTCATTCCCTCGATTTGCTAAATCATGCACACGATTTATATTTCATTCCCTCATCTTGCTAAATCGCGCACATAATTTACTATTTCATTCCCTCGACTCACTACATTGCACGCACAATTTACCATTTCATTCCCTCGATTTGCTAAAATGTTGAAAAATTAATTTCCTCGACTTGCTAAATCACGCACACGATTTACCATTTCATTCCCTCGATTTGCTAAATCGTGCACACGATTTATATTTCGTTCCCTCATCTTGCTAAATCGCGCACATAATTTACTATTTCATTCCCTCGATTTGCTAAAATGTTGAAAAATTAATTTCCTCGACTTGCTTAATCATGCACACGATTTACCATTTCATTCCCTTGATTTGCTAAAATGTTGCTAAATTCATTCCCTCAATTTGCTTAATCGTGCACACGATTTACTATTTCATTCCCTCGACTCGCTACATTGTGCGCACAATTTACTATTTAATTCCCTCGATTTGCTAAAATGTTGCAAAATTAATTTCCTCGATTTGCTTAATCACGCACACGATTTACCATTTCATTCCCTCGATTTGCTAAAACGTTGCAAAATTCATTCCCTCGATTTGCTTAATCACGCACACGATTTACCATTTCATTCCCTCGATTTGCTAAAACGTTGCAAAATTTATTCCCTCGATTTGCTAAATCGTGCACACGATTTATATTTCGTTCCCTCATCTTGCTAAATCGCGCACATAATTTACTATTTCATTCCCTCGACTCACTACATTGCACGCACAATTTACCATTTCATTCCCTCGATTTGCTAAAATGTTGAAAAATTAATTTCCTCGACTTGCTAAATCACGCACACGATTTACAATTTCATTCCCTTGATTTGCTAAAATGTTGCTAAATTCATTCCCTCAATTTGCTAAATCGTGCACACGATTTACTATTTCATTCCCTCGACTCGCTACATTGTGCGCACAATTTACTATTTCGTTCCCTCGACTAGCTAAATCGTGCGCACGATTTACCATTTCATTCCCTCGATTTGCTAAATCGTGCACACGATTTATATTTCGTTCCCTCATCTTGCTAAATCGCGCACATAATTTACTATTTCATTCCCTCGATTTGCTAAAATGTTGAAAAATTAATTTCCTCGACTTGCTTAATCATGCACACGATTTACCATTTCATTCCCTTGATTTGCTAAAATGTTGCTAAATTCATTCCCTCAATTTGCTAAATCGTGCACACGATTTACTATTTCATTCCCTCGACTCGCTACATTGTGCGCACAATTTACTATTTCGTTCCCTCGACTAGCTAAATCGTGCGCACGATTTACCATTTAATTCCCTCGATTTGCTAAAATGTTGCAAAATTAATTTCCTCGATTTGCTTAATCACGCACACGATTTACCATTTCATTCCCTCGATTTGCTAAAACGTTGCAAAATTCATTCCCTCGATTTGCTAAATCGTGCACACGATTTATATTTCGTTCCCTCATCTTGCTAAATCGCGCACATAATTTACTATTTCATTCCCTCGACTCACTACATTGCACGCACAATTTACCATTTCATTCCCTCGATTTGCTAAAATGTTGAAAAATTAATTTCCTCGACTTGCTAAATCACACACACGATTTACCATTTCATTCCCTCGATTTGCTAAATCGTGCACACGATTTATATTTCGTTCCCTCATCTTGCTAAATCGCGCACATAATTTACTATTTCATTCCCTCATTTTGCTAAATCATGTGCACGATTTACTATTTTGTTCCCTTGATTTGCTAAAACGTTGGTAAATTCATTCCCTCGATTTGCTAAATCACGCACGATTACATTTAATTCCTTTGATTTGCTAAATCACGCACACGATTTACCATTTCATTCCCTCGATTTGCTAAAACGTTACAAAATTCATTCCCTCGATTTGCTAAAATGCTGCAAAATTCATTCCCTCAATTTGCTTAATCACGCACACGATTTACCATTTCATTCCCACGATTTGCTAAAATGCTGCAAAATTCATTCCCTCAATTTGCTTAATCATGCACACGATTTACCATTTCATTCCCACGATTTGCTAAAATGCTGCAAAATTCATTCCCTCAATTTGCTTAATCACGCACACGATTTACCATTTCATTCCCACGATTTGCTAAAATGCTGCAAAATTCATTCCCTCAATTTGCTTAATCACGCACACGATTTACCATTTCATTCCCACGATTTGCTAAAACATTACAAAATTCATTCCCTCGATTTGCTAAAACGTTGCAAAATTCATTCCTTCAATTTGCTTAATCATGCACACGATTTACTATTTCGTTCCCTCGACTAGCTAAATCGTGCGCACGATTTACCATTTAATTCCCTTGATTTGCTAAAACGTTGGTAAATTCATTCCCTCGATTTGCTAAATCACGCACGATTACATTGAATTCCTTTGATTTGCTTAATCACGCACACGATTTACCATTTCATTCCCACGATTTGCTAAAATGCTGCAAAATTCATTCCCTCAATTTGCTTAATCACGCACACGATTTACCATTTCATTCCCACGATTTGCTAAAATGCTGCAAAATTCATTCCCTCAATTTGCTTAATCACGCACACGATTTACCATTTCATTCCCACGATTTGCTAAAATGCTGCAAAATTCATTCCCTCAATTTGCTTAATCACGCACACGATTTACCATTTAATTCCCACGATTTGCTAAAATGCTGCAAAATTCATTCCCTCAATTTGCTTAATCACGCACACGATTTACCATTTCATTCCCACGATTTGCTAAAACATTACAAAATTCATTCCCTCGATTTGCTAAAACGTTGCAAAATTCATTCCTTCAATTTGCTTAATCATGCACACGATTTACTATTTCGTTCCCTCGACTAGCTAAATCGTGCGCACGATTTACCATTTAATTCCCTTGATTTGCTAAAACGTTGGTAAATTCATTCCCTCGATTTGCTAAATCACGCACGATTACATTGAATTCCTTTGATTTGCTAAATCACGCACACGATTTACCATTTCATTCCCATGATTTGCTAAAACGTTACAAAATTCATTCCCTCAATTTGCTTAATCATGCACACGATTTACCATTTCATTCCCACGATTTGCTAAAATGCTGCAAAATTCATTCCCTCAATTTGCTTAATCATGCACACGATTTACCATTTCATTCCCACGATTTGCTAAAATGCTGCAAAATTCATTCCCTCAATTTGCTTAATCACGCACACGATTTACCATTTCATTCCCACGATTTGCTAAAACATTACAAAATTCATTCCCTCGATTTGCTAAAACGTTGCAAAATTCATTCCTTCAATTTGCTTAATCATGCAAACGATTTACTATTTCATTCCCTCGACTCGCTACATTGTGCGTACAATTTACTATTTCGTTCCCTCGACTAGCTAAATCGTGCGCACGATTTACCATTTAATTCCCTTGATTTGCTAAAACGTTGGTAAATTCATTCCCTCGATTTGCTAAATCACGCACGATTACATTGAATTCCTTTGATTTGCTAAATCACGCACACGATTTACCATTTCATTCCCTCGATTTGCTAAAATGCTGCAAAATTCATTCCCTCAATTTGCTTAATCATGCACACGATTTACTATTTCATTCCCTCGACTCGCTACATTGTGCGCACAATTTACTATTTCGTTCCCTCGACTAGCTAAATCGTGCGCATGATTTACCATTTAATTCCCTCGATTTGCTAAAACGTTGCAAAATTCATTCCCTCGATTTGCTAAATCGTGCACACGATTTATATTTCGTTCCCTCATCTTGCTAAATCGCGCACATAATTTACTATTTCATTCCCTCATTTTGCTAAATCATGTGCACAATTTACTATTTTGTTCCCTTGATTTGCTAAAACGTTGGTAAATTAATTCCCTTGATTTGCAAAATCACGCACGATTACATTTAATTCCTTTGATTTGCTAAGTCACGCACACGATTTACCATTTCATTCCCTCGATTTGCTAAAACGTTGCGAAATTCATACCCTCGATTTGCTAAATCACGCATGATTTACTATTTCATTCCCTTGAGCTGCTAAATCGTGCACACAATTTAGCAAATTGAGGAACCGAATTAGTAAATTGTCATTTTGTATAATGCACTGCTTAACTGTATTTTAGAGAGTTGTTTAAAATTTCTGATTTTGTTTCTTTTCTTTTCTCTAGTTTTTATGTCTAATAACATCTAGCAAAGGGACTACCAATGAAAACTAGCCTTTGGACTAATTTGGGTACATTTACATTCACGAATGTTGATTAATGTACAAAAAAAAACGTTGCGAAATTCATTCCCTCGATTTGCTAAATCGTGCACACGATTTACTATTTCGTTCCCTCGCCTTGCTACATCGCGCACATGATTTACTATTTTGTTCCCTCGATTTATAAATCGTGCACACGATTTACTATTTTGTTCCCTCAATTTGCTAAATCACGCACACGATTTACTATTTCGTTCCCTCGACTAGCTAAATCGTGCGCACAATTTACCATTTAATTCCCTCGATTTGCTAAAATGTTGCAAAATTAATTTCCTCGACTTGCTTAATCATGTGCACAATTTACCATTTCATTCCCACGATTTGCTAAAACGTTACAAAATTAATTCCCTCGATTTGCTAAATCATGTGCATGATTTACTATTTTGTTCCCTCGATTTGCTAAATCACGCATGATTTACTATTTCATTCCCTTGAGCTGCTAAATCGTGCACACAATTTAGCAAATTGAGGAACCAAATTAGTAAATTGTCATTTTGTATAATGCACTGCTTAACTGTATTTTAGAGAGTTGTTTACATTTTTGATTTTGTTTCTTTTCTTTTCTCTAGTTTTTATGTCTAATAACATCTAGCAAAGGGACTACCAATGAAAACTATCCTTTGGACTAATTTGGGTACGTTTACATTCACGAATGTTGATTAATGTACACTGTGACTTTTTGAAATAAATAAAATAAATAAATACAAGTAAATTGTGTGCATGATTTATACATTTAGGAAACAAATTAGTAAATCGTGTGCGGGGCTCCGTACAGGTGATATAAACACCATACAGTAAACATTCGCTGCATCTGAAATGGCGTTCTGTATAGTAGGCACTATTGCTTGAATGTGTGTAGTATAAATAAAGTTTGGATGTACTACATCTGCCATGTTGTCACTGTCATGTGACCTACAGATTCAGTTGCATTGTTTCACAGCAATAATACAATAATAAATGTGTTTCAGTGTCCACCTTCAACAAATGACCAAAATGATTTTTGTTTAGTGCAATACAAATTAATAGAAATTTTGTCTGTTTTTGTATATTTGTTAAATATCTGTCTGTGCTGTTTGCATGCAGATGGGTGTCTTTGGCCATTGTGTCTTTTTTCAGCATGTTAAGTTGTTTTAAAGTTTAAACTACTTCAAACATGTCCTGAGAATATTCTGTTCCATTCTGTTTCGCTCAGTCTAGATGATTTTAACACAACAACTTTCACTTCAAAACAACACACATTATATTTTGTGAATAAAGACTATTTTTGCACACACAAGGCCTTCACATTGATTCATAAAATTGGGATTATCCACTTGAGTCACATTTTGAGTCACGCTCTTTTTGGAGCTTTTAAGTTTTGGTTGAATGGACCTTCAGCAGGTTTCATTAAAAATATCTTAATTTGTGTTTCGAAGATGATCAAAAGTGCAGCTCCTATCTCTTTGAATGGGGAAACATCAAATTCTCCAAAGCTGTTGACCAAGTTTAAGATTAAATTTCATATTTGAAATCACCAATGACAACAACTGTCTCATACATTTTGTCTCGAAATGCTTAAATCACAACACTAGACTAGACAAGTCAATGCGCATGTGCATTCATCTCAGAACACCGACTGTTTCTAAACCAACCAGAGCTTCTAACAGCAGCTGCAGTGATGCGATGACTTTACCAATCAGCGATTGGCTCTTTTATTTAGAAGGCGGGACTTATTCCGCCTTATTGCGCGTTGCACTTTCTCCCATTCATAGTAAAATGAGTTCGCCGTCTTTGTGTGTCTGAAGTCTTTGATACAAATAAGAAGCAGTTAGTCTGCTTCAGAAATTGTTTTGTCCATGAACACACACACACACACACTGCAGGCTGGTGTGCGCTCTCTCTTATTATGGGATGGCGTTGTGTAATGGAGTGTGACAGAACCGTGGAGCATCGCAACTCTGTCTCTCTCTCCCTCCACATTTGTATTTACATTTTTTTTATTTTATTACAGGAATAATTTTGTCATCTATAAAATTCTGTCATCATTTACTCGTGGTGTTCCAAACCCCTATGACTTTCTTTCATAGAGCACAAATATATCGAGTTTTAAATATCCCATTCAAGGAACATGGGATGTAAAGATACAAAACTGCCATAAAGTTGTCCATGCCTCATACATATTTTAAGTTACCTGAAGCAATACAATTTGTCTCCATGTCAATCAATTCCTTTCATTTTATGTCCTGCTTTTATGGTATCAAACTGGACCATCATGTCGTCTTCTCCTCATCCTCTCATTGCTGGTTTCTCTGATTTGTCTCAGACAGTCAAACCCTCATCAAGCTCCACTTGAGCACGATGTGTAGACATATATTGTACATGCATTAGCATAACAGACAAGCACAACATGAGGGCCGTACCAGTTTTGAACCATCCGTCCTCAGTGAAGGTGTCTGCTGTCTCCTGAGGTTTGTTCCAGTACTTCTGAAAGACAGAAGAACCTCGGACCAACAGTTCGCCCTCCTTCCCCTCCAAACCAGCCTTCACCTGGGAATAAAACACACACAGATCCAGAAACTCGAAGGACTCAAAGCTAGTAGGTCTTCTTCACTAATTATTGCATTCTTAAATACAACTTTGATCCTATATTTTGATCAATTTAAATGCATACTTATTATTTAATCATGATTTTTGTGTGCATACTTAGTGAATGACTATCCACCTTTTTCCGAACAATCCTGTTGCATTTTAAATTACGAGTGGCTGTTCTGTTTCAAGGGAACTCCCACTCAAAATAACTAATATTAATTAGTTCATCAGTATATATCGATCAATTTGACTGAATGAGCTGCACATTTTCTTTAATGCTCTATTTTTATCTGTCAGGAAATTAATGTAACAATTGTTACTCCCGTTGCACGTTCATACAGACAGTATTCGAGGTGAATTCGGTACCTGGGTTCCCTTTCTGTTGCCCTCAGCGATCACAGTGCTGGTGGTGTTTGTCATCATGATTCGCACTTCCACTCCTGGCAGAGGTACTCCAACAGCACCTGGAAAACACACAGACATTTTCAATAAACACAACTTGATTATATTCTCTTGATATTTTCATTTCGTGCAGTTTGCATGCAGTTTTACTTATTAAACGTACACGATCTCGATTGAAACACCCATGCGATCTTATTCCTAAATGACAATGTTTCGGCTCTGTCTATTTAACCTTTGACAAGTACGATCCGATCACAGCGAACATTCAGATCTGCGTTCTGACCCAGAGAGAGCCGTCGTCATCATGTATAGGTATGAAACAGCTTCACAAACAATCTTTTCAACCACACAGTATCATTATTTCTGTCTTACAATAATTCAGATTAACACAGAAGCACTGAGATAAAAGTTTATAGTTCGGAAATAAACACTGATGTCTACGGTAGCGAACTTGACACTTTGTAAAGATTGTATCAATTACATCATTAAACAAGTAGGACTGGGACAAAAAAAGAAAATCGATTCACCTATCGCATTTTTTGTTGTTGTTTGCGATTTTAATATAGACTTTTTTTACTCCAGTATCGATATTAATTCAAATTATATTGCTTTATTTTAGCCCTTGCATGTACACAAGAAGGACAGAAGTTACCCACTTTTGTTCAGACAGGGCAAAATGTGTTGTTATCTCTGAGTGTTGCGCGACCTAATATCCCTTTCAAGATATGCAAGAAAGCAATAAGATTACCCGCGCTTCAATGAATGAAAAACGCAACACTAAGTCAAATGAATGCATTGAAAAGCCTTTGTGTTACTCATATACGCTTTGCATCAGATATCAATGCTGAGAGAGAAAGAGAGAGACTGCAGAGCTGCACGATTCATCTCAATTCAAACACCCACGGATGTTATTCTTAAATTACAACAATTATTCATCTGTGTCTAATAAACCTTTGACAAAATTATATCGCGACATTCAAATCACGCTGCTGATGAACCAGAGAGAGCAGTTGTTATAGGTGTGAAGCAGCTTCATAAAGAGTCTTTTCAACCTCATAGTATCATTATTTCTGTGATACAGTAGTTCAAATGATCATACAAGTACTGGGATAAAAGTTTAGTTCAAATACAAACACTGATGTCTGCGGTAGTGATCAAAATAGAGTAAATCACCTTTTGATTAAATAACGTTTCGAATCATGACTGTATCAGTTACAGCGTTTCGCCACTAGGTGGCGACAATAGACTGAAAATGTGTTTGTAACTGACTCTTGAATCGTTCAAGATAATGTCGTACTATAATGGGTGATTCTTCTGAAGTAAAACTCAGAAAGATGTGATGAATTGTTTTTGTAAATATGACTCATCTTATAATATCATGTACAGTCTGTATAGGTGTATGATTTAACTGTTTCCCATGGTCTAGTGTTAAAAAAAAAGACAATAGCAATATCAAATCGCAATACTTGTAAAATCGAAATTCTTAAAAAAAAAAAATAAAAAAAAAAATAAATAAATCACAATACATATCGAATCAGCACCCAAGTATCATGATAGTATCAAATCGGGAGATAGGCGTATCATCTCATCCCTATACACCAGTAGGTGGCGACAAATGCCTGTAAAAAAATTATAATTTGTCATTGAATCATTCATTCAAGAGATTTGTTCAAAAACGATGATTCATCCAGTAATGAAAGAAGTCTTTATGAGTGAGTCATTGAATCATTCAGTCGACTCAATTTTTTCAAATAAGTAATTCAAATTAATTACATTTTTTTTAAAAAGACTGCAGCAATTAACATTTTGTCAGAACCTCTAGTAAATTACATGTTATTTTCTTTAGCTGTCAGAACCGTGTCAGAATTGGGATCACAAACCAAAACAATCGTGATTCTCAAGTTTATCCAGAATCGTGCAGCTCTATTGTTCTACCATTTTTCTTTAATGTGATTGAAAGCATTAATTATATGGCCTTTTATTTAAAGGTGCAATATGTAATATTTTTGCAGTAAAATATCCAAAAACCACTAGGCCAGTGTTATATATTTTGTTCACTTGAGTACTTACAATATCCCAAATGTTTGCAACTATTTGTAAATTGTGAGAAAATAGCAATTTTATCCAAGGCTCTGGGACGTGTGAGGAGTCGCCTGTCAAATACCCGCGTTACCCTCGGTTTCCGGTTTATTTTGTAGAAACCATGGAAACACCAAAGATGCTTTGAAATATTAAACGTTTTAATAGACAAGGGAACAACAGTTTTGATATATTTATAGACAGAAAACTAATTATTGTTATATAGCTCAACACGTTTAGTCTTATTGTTTAAATCTAATTTTCTTGATGTTTTGCGAGTACCATGCTTTACCATGCCTCAGAGAAAAACACTATTTTGTGAAGTAGCTAACATAGCATAATCAGATGCAGCTTTATTTTTAGTAACAGTAATACAGTATTTTCTCCATCATACAACATGTTTTAAAATTAATTGCATGCCATTTATCAACACAAGCCATCCAGCATTTAATATGATATTGTAAAATCGATCTTACTGCAGTGTGTAACAGTGTCTCACAGCAGCCGCCGAGCGAACGCACAGAGTAACGTTATAACATCATTTTCAACACACTCAAATGTATCTAATATGATAAACAGAGCTGCGTTACCTCATACTCATGACCGGAAAAGCGGAAGCAACACTCGCTCCTGCTCTGCTTCATACTACAGTAACGTTAATAATCTCATCCATGAACATGATTTCTTCCCGAGTCCTATCCCTATTCTTTTGCACCGTCCGCTGAGACCTCCCAAGATTCCGCTCTAAAACTTGGCGTCATCAAGCTACGCTTTTGTTTTGAATAGGCTTTTAGTGATCTCTAGCGGACAAAATTATTACATATTGTACCTTTAATTACTAATTTTTTACTTGCATTTGGTGTCTGGAGTGGCTTACTTATGGATTCTGGGAGAAATAATACTACTAATAAAATAATACTCTTCTTGCAAAATCTCCATGGTCAAAATGTTCCAGCATCTCCAACATACTAGGAAAAACATCAGCCTGTTATAAAACGTGCTTGATCTGACTAATAAACTCTGTCAGCACTGTAGAGCCGCAGCACAGATATACAGAGCCGAAGGAATGTCTTACTCCTTCATACACACGTATGTGGAATCTGACCATTAGGGGCTTGAGTGTGAATATAAATGAGACGGGGTTGATCTGAGGTCTATGTGCGTGTCCACTGGGATATGATCGCATGTGAATCTATACTGGAATGTGGTTGTCCCTGTAGCAGTATTCCTGTCACAAAATGAGAAAAGGACAAAATAGCACCCGAACTGCTTAAAGAAGCCATTAACAAGCCTCCAGTCCCTCTGCCCATCACAAGCCCTCATTAAAACAGAGGACACACACACACACTCACACACTCATGTTTTATTCAAAGCCTCTCGCACAGCAATCCACACTGAGCACAATCCACAGGGAGTGGCAGCACCTCCTAGTACAACACTGAAGGAAGCAGAACGTATGTGCATTGTTACTACTATTGGCACAATTTGATTTATTTTTCTCTAGTTTACCCTTCTGAACTGCTTGTTTAACTAGATTTGTGCATTATCTTGAAAATGTCAATGGTGTTTGCCTGTGTAAAACTCAATGCTACACTCTCAAAAGAAACGGCACAAAAGCCGTCACTGCGGTACAAAAGCACACACACATACACTTTAAAACAACCCAAGTTGGGTTGAAAATAGATAAACCCAGCGATTGGGTTGTTTTAACCCAGCGGTAGGGTTAAATGTTTGCCCAACCTGCTGAGTAGTTTTATTTAACTCAACTATTGTTTAAAAATTACTGTATTGCTTAATTAAAATTAACCCAAAGTATGTTGGAAATGAACATTTATTAATGTTCAATGAATAATTATTAAACAATAAACATTTATTAAATTGCTTATTAATAAATTTATATTAATAAACTATTAAATTTATATTAATAAAATATTAAAGCTTATTAATAAACATTCACCTTTTGTCAATTATTGTTGCCTCTAATTGCATCTGGTTTTTAATTTCCCAACTATTTTGGGTTCATTTTAAGCTAGCCATATAGCAATTTTTAAACAATAGTTGGTTTAAATAAAACTACCCAGCAGGTTGGACAAACATTTAACCCAATCGCTGGGTTTGTCCATTTTCAACCCAACTTGGGTTGTTTTTAACCCAGCATTTTTTAGAGTGTATGGCTGGCTTAAAATGAACCCAAAATAGGTTGGAAATTAAAAATCAAGACACATAATTACGAGAGGCAACAATAATAAAAGGTGAACATTTATTAATAAGCAATTTAATAAATATTTATTGTTTAATCATTATTCATTAAACATATTAAGAAATGTTCATTTATTAAACACATTTTGGGTTCATTTTAAGCAAGCAATACAGTCATTTTTAAACAAAAGTTGAGTTAAATAAAACTTTGGGCAAACATTTAACCCAACCACTGGGTTAAAACAACTCAATTACTGGGTTTGTCCATATTTAACCCAACATATGTTGTTTTTAACCCAACATTTTTTAGAGTGTACCTTTCAAAATGTACTAATATGTACCTTTAAAGTACAAATATGCACCCTTTAGGGGTAAATGAGGCACAAAGGTTTATTTTTTGAAAGGTGACAGCTTTTGTACCTTTTTTTCTGAGGGTGTTCTGGACGACTGAGGGCGTTGAGGTATTGCAACACACCCCAAGTATGAGAAACAGGACAGTAGCAGGTAGTATTTATGCTTCTATATTGACCACTAATAACTCCACTAATAATGCTACTTACATAATTTATTGTTTGTTATATTGTACTATTTGAATTTGTTTCATTTTATGATGCCCTATGGATTTTTTTATTAAAATTACTTGTTTACTCCATCTGCACTAATTTACCGACATGTCTCAGTGTATCCAGCTACGATAGAGAGAGAGAGTGAGAGATGTTTGTGAGTGAGAAAAATGAGGTGGAGAATTTAGTGATGAACGGCTAAAACAGAAATTAATCAGGAGGAGTGAGAGAGAGTGAAAATGTGTGAAAAAAGCATTATAAATTACTATAAATAACATCTATAGAGTATGTAAAAACAGGATCTCTTGCTTATGTTTGAAAATTAAATCTGAAAAATGATGTTTTGTATTTCTGTATATCATTAAATAAATTTCATGTCATCCTTCTGCTAAAAGATATAGTCCGTCACTAAGTTTAACAGTTTAGTATCATAGCACTTTCGTGTATTTTACCATAGGTAGAACATCTATCAATTTTTTTAAATGAATATTAGCAACTGGTCCTAAAACTAGGGATGCACCGAAAATTTTCGGCCGAATCAGCAATTTCCGATTTCGAAAACGATTTTCCAACAACGATGTTTAATTAGCACTTCTCCAATGGCACATTTAAACTATTCAGCATCTATTTCATGCATAACATGGATGAATTATAACGGTTAAATATGTCAGCTGGGTGGACAATATCGATTTCTCAATTTTAATCTATACTGATATGGATTCTCAAATCTCAAGATCGATCTTTTAGTCTGCGTGAACAAATTTATACCGCGTCTTCCATCCAATAATCACAGTAATCTTTGTGCTTTGCTACTTTTAACATGAAACAAAGTCTCAACTTTCACATTTTGTCAATTTTATCAACAAAAAAATTTGTTTTGGCGCTCTTTATTATGGCGTGATTACTGTATTACATATTCATTGAGTTTTTACTTAACCTGTTAGTGATGTCTTTATTTTTTTAATGCATGTTTGAATAAATCGGCCTTGAAAACAAATATTACAGCCATTGTTTAAATGTTTATATTTCACCAACAAACTGGAGTAGAAACAAAAGTTGGGTAACACTTTACTTTAAGCCTTTATGTATAATGCATTATATATATAAAAAAAAAAAAAATTCATAAGGTAAGTTATAATGCATTATATCTTTTCATAAATAACTAACCAAAGTTAAAATGCATTATATTTGCAGATCACTTCACTGTAAAAAATTATTATCATGCATCATCACAACATTTTGTCTTTTGTCAAATCAACTTAAATTATTAATGTGGTTCAGATAACATAATATTTTAAGTTTCTGTTGATTAAATTAATCATCTTAAATGCATTACAAGGCATAATTACTGCGTTTAATACACCTAATATAGTATAAGTTTACTTAATTGTGTTAAAACTACATGAATCATTTTTGTTGACATCACAAATCTGTAGTTTCCAGCATGCTTTGCAAAGAATTGCATTAGGAGTGTAAATTTGGGGATTAAGTGTTATTTTCAAATGCATTATAATATTTGCAGATTCCTTCACTGTAAAATATTTTTATCATGCTTTATCACAACATTTTTTCTTTTGTCAAATCAACTTAAATTATTAATGTGGTTCAGATAACATAATATTTTAAGTTTCTGTTGATTTAATTAATCGTCTTCATTGTATTAACTCAAATTTTTAATTTCAATGAACTCAAAATTTTAAGGCAACCAGGTGACTTATTTTAAGTTAAACCAACAATTCTTTTTTACAGTGTTATTACATCTGAAACTGGTTGTTTGTAATGTGTTTAAATGCATTATACTTTCTAAAGGTGTAACAATGAATAGATCAGTATTATAATGTATTATAAGTGGTTACAGTTATTAATGAGATCATGCAATGCATTACAGGGCATAATTAATGCATTAAAATACTTTTGTATTGCATTATTTATAAAGGCTTTAAGTAAAGTGTTACTAAAAATGTATATAAAAACTGGATTGTCAGTTTTAGTTTCAGCCCAGAATTTTCATTTCAGTGCATTACTACATAAAACATTAACATTTATTTCAACTAGAACGATGGCCTAATTCCTGAGACCTCTTTAAAATCACTGAAATCAAGAACTGCATTATTTCCTGAACTGACTGTAATGAAAATCCAGGCAATTTCTTCAGTAGACTTGGATCTTTACAACATCAGTGTTCTGTCACAACAAAATTTGGTTCACATTAGATCAGACTCATCTCTGGTGATCACAGTCAACCCTGTGACTGATATTGATTGACTTCAACCTACTTCTCTGGCGTCTCGTGGGGCAGAGCAGGAAATGTTAACCATGGCAAACTCCTCTTAATCATCACCTCTGAGCATTAACTCCAGCCCATTCTTTCTTCCGAACTCTTCACTAATGAAACTACAAGGCACACAAGCCGCCTCTGACAGCAACGTTAGCACCTTCGTGTGTCGAAAGGCGAACAAAACAATCCTCAGACACCCGGAGCAATGCAAAGAAATTGCGAGAACAACACTAAAAGTGCTTTGATAGCGACACTAAAAGGAGACGTGGAAGCTGACAGGAGCAGTTTGATCACTCAGAACGACCCATGGAGAGTTTCTCAGAAGATAATCACACGAAAAACAACAAAACACAGACGAAAGAGAGACAAACAAACAAACTACTTCAGAACGGAGTTTGATCTGACGACTTGCCATCATAAACTGTCTGAGAAAAAAACAACAAGGTACCGTTACGGAGATGAAACGTTAAGGCTAAACATCTGTAGAAGCAAAAGTTATGAAAAACCCAAACCATCCCATTTCAGAGTCTGACAGAACCAAAATTCGTGAGCATTCACAATCATCTCAGCTGATTGGTTGGATCGTAATTGAACAAATTTAACTTGGTAACCAGTTAACAAAAAATTAATATAAAAACTGCCTTATGTGCAATTTAAAATGCATCCTGGATTGTCGGTTTCGGTTTCAGCCCAGAATTTTAATTTCAGTGCATTACTACTTAAAACGATGGCCTAATTCAGTCCACGTGTTCCTGAGATAAAATCTTTAAAATCACTGAAATCTTACACTCAAAAATGATTTTTGCCCCTTTTTCATGAGCTAAAGCAAAAGAATTTTGTCACAACTTAATTTCATTGCATTTAATTCACCTAATATATTTAAATCTGAAGTTTACTTAATTAACTGTGTTAAAACTACATGAATCATTTTTGTTGACATCACAAACTGGGCAGCGTTTCCAGCATGCTTTGCAAAGAATTGCATTAGGAGTGTAAATTTGGGGATTTTTCAGTGTTTTAGTAAAGGGAAAGTCATCTTAGTGTTTATTGCTCAGTTATGTTGGACATTTGGAAGAGTTTCTATAATGACTTTTGTGGTTACCATTGAGCTGAAGAGTAAACCTCAGTAAATGAATGAAAAAATTAAGCTGGACCAACATAAAAAAATTAGTTTGACAAAAAAAAAAATTAATAAAGTTAAAAATACTAGAGTTAATGAAAAGTTTGATTCCAAAACACCAAGAATCAGCCAAACCACCAAAATCAGTATTATATCTGATTGGTATTGAAAAGTAATTTATTAATTTTGTGCAAAATTCGATATCCAGCGTGTTATTTTGTCACTTTCTTTCCAAAACGCGACAAACGCCAGTCTCTCTTCTCTGCAGAACGCGATATATCCGCTCAACCAATCACAGCGCACCGTTCCATGCACTGTAAACAGTAATGGTGGCGCTCTGAATACACCCGGCATCCTAGATTTCCTTATCTACTTTGTGCTTTGTGATCAACAAAAACAAAATGAATCATTTTCACAGCATTGATGAACCTGTGGTGGAGAAGAAACGCAAGTCATCAAAATGTAATCATTTAAGATGAGGCACTTGAGTAATTTATAGCATTAACAAGACGACTCGTTGAATTCATTTTGGGAGTGACGACTGAATGTATTTTTATTCAAATGCCTGTATGTAAGATTAATATTGACAAAGTTCAGAGGCTGTCATATATGTGAATCAACTTACTTTGTTGTGTATTTTCAATATGAAAAATAACTTTTATATTGATGGATTTATTGCATTTTGGAAAAAAAAAAAAAAAAAAACGTGTCACGGATTTATTGCATTTTGGAGGGAAAATAATCCGTTTTTATAATAAACCGAAAATCTAAAATCTAGATTTGAATTTTTAATGTTTTTATAACCAAAAGATGCTATGTGAAAGATTGAAACAGAAAATAGTGGTTTGCATCTTGCCACTTTCTTGGTAAAGAAAAGACATTTTTACTCAAATGAATCACAATGGAGTTGAAACCAAACTCTTCAAATAATTTGACCTAAACCAACTAAATTGTGCCGACCAAACCAAACTGATTTGGTCTGAATAAACTCATTTGAATTGTGTGTAAAAACATTTTTCAATTAAATTAAGTACGGGTAATGAATTCATTTTTTGAGTGTACTGGGGTGTTGCAATTACCAGAGAATTACCATGATATTTAAAAAGTGAAAATTGATATCATGTTAATACTACACATATGAAAATACTGTAAATAATCTAGTGTCAGTAATTATCTGGTTGACACTATAACATAGTATATGGCAGTATTGCATCTTAACGATGGACATCCATCATAAAACAGAAAAAAAAGCAAAGAAGATGCAATGGTTAAATCACAAAATCATGTCAAATTAAAGTGAGACACTTAAAAAAATGTTACTCTAATGTTTTGAGTGTGGTTTATTGGCCAAAAACACAAAAAAATAAAGAAAGTTAAAGAAGAATTTGACTGATACCTCTAAAATCTTATATTAAAGCAGCCCTAGTTCTTAAAATTACGTACTGTAAAGCCATAACAGATTCATATGGAATCTTCTTTCGGAATCTTTAAAATTCTGTATTGGTCACAGTAAGTATGATTGTGTAGAGTTTCCATCCATTGCAAATTTACCGTGTGCCAATTGTGATGTCGTTCCCATCCCACATGTTCAAGAGAACAAAATCGTCACTTCCTCAGAAATTGGCGCAAAATATCAGTAATAAAAATGTAAGTTGCTCTTTTTTCCTCCATTATAAATGAGTTACACAATAAACGCTGTCATGTTCTCGTGTTCGGATGCCGGTGTTTGGGAACACGATCATGTGAGACGCTTCTGGAGGGAATTAAACCAAATCATTCTGATGACAGATTTTGATTTAGGCATTTCAGAACCACCAAACCAACATTTGAGATGCTGCAATGTGATTGGTCCACTGGTTAGTCCAGTTATCCAATCACTGCCTCTGCTGAGGCAAAGTCACATGAGTTTTTTTGTGTTTCCATAGCAGTTCTTATGGGATAAAAAATTTATCTGCCTCAATTGAGTGCTTTTTAATGCACATCTTGGTGTTTCCCTCCAGTGTTTTTTTAAGCGATATCCCAAAATGCGCATAAAAAGAGGTGGATGGTAGCAATGCATATGTGCTGTTTATTATTGTATCACACATTTATAAAGTGGTGCAGTACCGGGTACACGCGGTCCCTTAAGTGGGTTTGATAGCGCCATGCCAATCTCAGTCATGCCATAGCGCTCCAGCAGCACATGACCTGTGATCTCTGCCCAGCGCTCCAGGACGGGCTGCGGAAGAGCAGCAGAACCAGATACCATCAACCTGGGTGACACACAGAGAGAATTGGCCACCTTTTAATTTTGCACAAATTATGCACTGGTTGTTTTTCTTCAAAAAGTCTTGTTTGAGCATTTGACCCTGAGGTAAAGTACACAGAAGCCTCCGTGACTGAGCTATATAAAGGTTTGAAGGCTCGTCTTTGATGTAGCTTTACTGAAGAATAAAAGAGAATTTGAGAGGAGATGCTCTAGTTCTGTGAGTCCAGCTAAATTAATGTGGTTTGTTCTGAGAGAAAGAGAGAGAGAGAGAGGGAGGATGGTACCGTATTCGCTCTTTGCACACAGCCCTGATGAAGTCTTGGACTCGAGGTTGAGTAAAATGTTGGTCGTAATATTCGATGAGTTTTGAGTAGATGGTGGGAACTGCCATGAACACATTCACCATGGGGGACTTTGAAGCGATCAACTGCTCCCAAACCTGGAACACAGCAAAACAACAACAACAACATTAGCATTTTCTGTCATCCAAATGTGGTTGGAAAGAAACAGTTCAATGTAAATATAACAGAAAATACATTTGCAAATAATCATTTGAGTGTGTACTATTAGGTATGAACTTGGCCCATTATGCTGGGTTAAATAAACAACCTGGGTTAAAAAAACAAATTAACCAGCCCTTGGATTTAAATCAACACAAATTAGGTTGTTTTTATCCCAGTGTTTTTAGAGTGTAGCATCAGTAGATACTCCTGCTGGTAAATAACCACTAATTAGGGGCACAAAGCAACTTTCTCTTTTTTTTTGAAAGTCTCTTAAAAGCTAAAATGTGCCAAGACTGAGAGTGATCGATATTTATTTTTTATAACAGGTACCAAGACAGATATAAATATCAAGTATTAAATAACTGATGTGCATTAACCTATTTTATATTATTAAATTAAATTAAATATTATATTAAATTTGATATTATTTATGTTTTGACAATAATAGCTAAATTATTAGGATATAGATAAATTATTTTGTATTATTGTAAATTATTTTGCCCATGATAATCTTGTAGTCATTATATTAATGCTAAATTTAAAATCTAAATGATCAAAAAACAATTTTATTTTTATTGTAAAGTAGGGGTGTAAAGACAGGGGGTGTACATGTATTCACATACAGTCAGACGACGAATTCAGTCAGTCACAGGCGATCCACACTCCAATCCAGAAGGGGGCGCTCATGGTAATTCAACACTGTTTACTAACGGCAGGAACACACCAAGCCGACGTCGACGAACTAGTGGCGATGAAAGCAGACTGTGCGGTTGGCCAAGTAGCACGTCCATTCTGTGCCTGCGTAAAATGAAATGCCTTTCCGTACCAGCAGGTGGCAGTATCTGAACAGCCAATCAGAATGATCAGATGGCCCAACGAGCTCTGATTCAACATGTCCAATCGGCCGAAAAAAACTGACGAGGACCAACTTCAGTCGACGGTGCAGAACACACTGAGAAAACTTAGTCGGCCGACGAACAAAAACAGCCCGACGGCCGACCGTCAGCTTCATGTTCCTGTCTTTACAGCCACAACAGGAAAAAGCACAGAAGAAGAAGAATAGCCGATCTATGCATAAATATGTTTACTCTCAACCAGCGTTTCAACCGCAGAAATACATCAATAAAACAGCTTGAGAATAATATCTCATGTAGCATTACATTTACCTCAGGTAAGTCATTTAGTGTCCACAGCATATTAGTTCACTAGAGAAATGAACTCTAGAGGGAGCATTTCACTCAATATATGCACTATATTAGCTTATATATTCATTATATTTACTTTACCTGTTAGTAATGTCTTAATTTAATATATGTTTGTCATGAAAACAAGTTATGACAGTAACTGTGTAAATGATACATTCAAAAATGAATTGGAGTAGAAAAATAATTTTAAAATTAGATTTAGAAATTAATGCAAAACCTGCCTCGTGTGCAATTTACATATGTTTTTAATTTACTTGAGTGTTGATTATTATACTGTATCTGAACATAAATAGCAATTTAATAATTTAATAGTTTGGGCTCTGTTGTTAATTGTAACTTTAATATTATGGTAATGTGCAAGAAAGAGCTCCTGTATGTAGTTTACAGCATTAGCTGAGATTGATTTTTTTATCCTTAGAAAATATTAATTATAAATGAATTTATTTAAAGAGAGAGACATAATTTGTTTCATAAAAAAGAAGAAAAAGAAGCAATTTTATGTTTAGTTTTCTCCCTCCTGCTGTACCGAAACCCGTACCGAACCGTCATGTTTGTGTGCCGTTGTGTTAAGCTATACATTCTCACTTAAAAATGAATATTATAACCGATTAAGTTGAAAAGTGTAAATATCGATATAAATATAGTGTTAGAGATCACACTAATTAGCAAAAAAAATTGTCTCCAGAACTGAGAAAAGATGTTGCAGATGAATGGCAATACTAAAAGATATTTTCTGCAGCTATTATAGACCACCTTGGAAATCAAGAAAAAGACACTGGCATAATCTTTAAACTGGATTAAAAAAAAACAGCCTTAATATATGTGCTTCCAGTATTGGACTAATCAGACGGTTACTGTTAATTACAAGGGAAAAAACACTACAGATACCGATTAAGTCACTTATCGTGCATCCCTAGTGCTATTTGTCTTAGTGACTCTATAAGCTTGGGGGGAAAGGTTGTCGACTGGAGGAATGTTGTTAAAAAAGGAAAAAGCGAGTATAGATTTGTAAAGGTCAGTGTGATTCACAGCAGAAGAGAAACAGTTGAGATTCCCTGTAGAGCTACTATTGAGGTCAGACTGAAGACTGCGCAGGACACACTGGGCTTTTACAGCGTTTCTCTGCTCTTGATGAATGTGTTGCGTGAAGCATAGTGAAGGACGGCAGACCTCATCCCAACCTCACACCCACACTCATCCCGGTCTGTCAGACGGAAACAGATGCATAACTGCCCATATAAACACACAAATCAATTACACAGCTTCTAACTTTACTCACTCGCTCTTGCTTTCATTGCACGGCACGCAAGCACATGGGAATGAAAGGAGGTAGAATGAATGATCAAACATAAATGTGTACGATTCACACATAAAAGATACAATATAACATTTCTTTCTTTTTCATCTCACACACACACACCGTCTCGCACGCCTGGCTGCACCTTTAGAACACAGTGGGAGAAACGCGTGAATTAATTGAAGGTGAACGACAGATTCTCCTTGGCTCTGTCCCCCCTGGGAGGCACACATCTCCCCCCGCCCTCTCTCTCTCTCTCTCTCCATTTCATTATTTCCTGCTTCAGTACCTCCATGCTCTTATCATTCCTGCTGTCTCGCACTCTCTCCATCAACCCCCCCACCAACACACACACACACAGAGTGACACTTCTTTTATCATCAAAAACCCATCTCTCATCACCACACCTCCTCCTCTCCACTCTGGTACCCAAGTTCCTCTGCTTTCTAGTTTTCATTACATTAGCCCCCGTATATTGAAATATACTTCAATATTATATATTTCAAAGCATACAATGTACGTGGGTAAACTTAATCAAATCTGGCACGTTTTATCTGGAGACATTCTTGACAATAATCTATCAAATTAATGTTGATTTGTCAAACAGTTTTGCAGACTTCAGCCAATTAATTTGTGGGACTATAGAAAAAATATAACAAAACAGCAAAAAGTTCATGAAACAAATGAAAAATTAAATATAGCTGCAAGCAGAAAAAATGGGCCAAGGATAATAGATGCAAAATGAGTAGCTATGGCAGGGTCATGATTTAACATATCAAGTTTCAGTGCAACAGGCAGCAGCTTTGCAAAGATATATGCACAGAAACCTTTTATGGCAACTTTTAAATATCAAAAAGTTTTGGATTTTAGGAAAATTTTAAGATTTTAGGCAAAACTACTGAAGAGTTATAAGCAAAAATAGGTGTTGTGAAACTCCTCAGGTTCCCTGGCTATGATATATAACAAGTTTCGAGTTGCAGAGATATAACCTCAGGTCTACTTTGGCATGGTCGTTGAAATGCTATAAGAGTATGGTTTGATCTATCGAAAAGCTTTTAATAACTTTTTTTCCAGCATGATCTTAGCCAAATTCATTTGGCCTAAAAGGAGTTTAAAAATTATGTTTGCATGAGCCAAGGAATCAGAGGAAAAAAAAAAAATTGCCCTTACGATTCAAAAGCTGTTGGTGGCGCTAAAGGGTTTGAGTTAGAGACTCCAAATTTTCCATGGCAACATCTTAGACTGTCCTCTATCTGTGTGCCAAATTTCACAACTTTTTACCATTCGGTTCTATAGGCTTTCATAGACTAAATTTTTATCGATTAATCACAATCATATTTTACGTAAAGAAAAAAACTTTTGCCGATCAAATAATGTCTAAAAAAAGATTTTAATAACGTGCAATTATGTGCATTCACTTACATTCATCAATCACACTGAAAATGAAAGGTCAAGTCAATTGTGGGACTGAAGGTCAAGTCAAGCTCATTGCAAACTGCATAGGCAGTGAAATGGCACATTTTGGCAGGTGCAGCAGGCTATTCTTTCACAATTTTAAACGCTGCACACTGCAATAGTTTAAATAAAATGTAATAAAGCAATGCATTAGTTTGACAAAGTTTGTGTTGTAGGGATACAAGATATTATCGGCACAACATCGGAATCGGCTGATAAAGAATGCTTTCCTGTAGCTCAGTGGTTAGAGCATGGCACTAGCAATGCCAAGGTCATGGGTTCGATCCCAGGGATTGCACATGCTCAGATACAAATGTATAGTATAATGCAATGTAAGTTGCTTTGGATAAAAGCGTCTGCCAAATGCATAAATGTAAAGTCTTAAAATATAATAATCGGCATCAGCCGATATGAAAAAAATTTGTTGATATATAATTTTATCAAATGGATGATGAAAATAACTTAATTTATAATTCTTGGACAGGTGTTGTTTCCAAACAAAGAGAAAAAATACATGTATATCGGTATCGGCATCGGCCAAAAGAAGTTATAAAATATCGGCATATCGGAAAAAATTCAATATCGTCCATCCCTACTGTGTTCATGTACTTCTGCTTCATTAAAAATTACTGAACCTCATGTTGTAAATAATAAAGCCCTCAAAGAAGGCGTTTGTTTTTAACAATGCGTGTTCAAGGTCATATCGGCGGAAAACAGAATGTAACATTCTTGTTGTCCTGAATGCCTTTTTTTCCTGTTGTGTCCTCTCCATTGACCTTTCTTGTCAAACAGATCCTTGACTCCCATTTAATTCTCCTGGAACTTAAAGTGGCACGACATTGGAATCGGCCGATAAAGACTTAAAATATAATAATCGGCATCAGCCGATATGAAAAAAGTTTGCCGATAAGACTTGCCGATATATCATTTTATCAAAAGGATGATGAAAATAACTTAAATTATAATTCTTGAAAAGGTGTTGTTTCCAAACAAAAGGAAAAAATATATGTATATCGGTATCGGAATCGGCCAAAAGAGGTTGAAAAATATTGACATGCCGACGAATATCGGCAAAAATCCAATATCATGTATCCGTTTTGATGTACTTCTTATTGAGAAATAAGATGGAGTAGGACATATATGAAAGGACTTGTCCATTTATTATAGCAAAAGTCTTTAATTTTCACATTAATCAGCCAAAACCATGATCTGTGGCTTTGGCTAGTTGTAAGTCTCAGAGCTAACAGACTGAAAGCTTTTTCACAACACGGTTTTTCTTTTAAAAGCATTTATCTGTATAACTGCACATGCCAAATCTCACACAAACACACGCACTCTGAAATCCAATAATGAGCAACATACATGTAGAAAACACCCGCCCTGCACCATCACATGATGGATAACCTTTTACATCCCATCATTAATAATGGTAGAGTCTCTGACTGCAGGCTGTCTAATGCATTCATACCACAATAAATTCATCTACACGCATGTTTTGCTCCCACCAGAACTGAGATGAGCGCTCATCACTCAAACAACTCAAAGCCGAAGTAATGGTGGCTCAAATATTGATTTTTCTGCTTCATTAAAAATTACTGAACCGCATGTTGTAAATAATAAAACCCTTGTGGTGAAGAAAGCGTTTGATCCCTCAAAGAAGGCGTTTGTTTTTTAACATGTGTGTTCAAGGTCATATCTGACGAAAACAGAGAATATAACTTTCTTGTTTGTCCTGAATGTCTTTTTTTCCTGTTGTGTCCTTTCTTGTCAATCAGATCTTTGACTCCCATTAAATTCTCCTGGACCTTAAAGCCCTTCCGCTCGCTCGCTCGCTGCCGTAAACCCCCTCCCTTTACAAAACGCGGATCATTCCTCAATGTCACGCCATCCATTGATCTGCTTCTAAAGCCCTTACCGAAAGTTGGCGTGGCCAGATACAAAGCTACACTGGGCAATCCATCACGCAAACTCTGCGCTCACGGTGACAGTCCGGAGTGTCTTTCACACACACACACACACACACACACACACACGGTTTTGAGCCAGTGCCTGTCAGTTCTTGAGTCCTGGTATTGACGCCTGCGGCGCTGGCACGCAACAACACAGCTACAATTAGCGCATCCCTCTGACAAGTACCCGATAAGGGTGATCAGCGGCCTCCTCCACCCCGCTACACACAACTTCATTGTGCAGGTCTCAAGAGTTCCTCCCCAGGGGAGCCGGCACACACCCCGACTCACTGACGCTTGCAGCACGGCTTCTGCAAACCCGTTTTGTAAATCTAAGAAAGTTCTGCTGTGAGTGCACAATGGAGCAAATAAAATGGCTTTGTTGAATAATATGGGTTGTTTACAACTTAAAGGGGTCATGACATGGAATTTATTATATTAATATGTACCTTATAATGTTAATAAAGTCTTTTGCACCAAAAACAAAAAGTATAATTTTCAAGCATTCTGACCCTCTGTCTGAAATGATCTGTTTTTTTGTTGTTGTTTTTTTTGTTCAAAGATTTATTTTTTGCATTTTTGCCTTTATTATGACAGGACAGTAAGTTGACAGGAAGCAAAGTTGGAGAGAGAGAGAGAGGGATGTGATTGGCAAAGATCCACAAGCTGGGACTCGAACTCGGGACGCTCAAAGCGCAATGCTTTATATGGCGGTGCTGCCCACAAGGCTATTGTAGCCAAAATGTCTGTTTTTAAGGGGCGGCTCCTTTAAGGCTTGACAGCAGGGCTTGACATAAACATGCACTGACCCGCCAAATGTAACGCAGTCACTCCTACTAGCCACTTTGGCAGGTTGAATTTTATATATAATATATACATTTTTCAATTATAGTAAAATTAAATACAATAAATTAAAGGTGCAATATGTAATATTTTCTGTCCGCTAGAGGTCGCTAGAAGCCTATTCAAAACAAAGGCGTAGCTTGATGACGCCACATTTGAGCGCGGAGTTTTGGGACATGTGGTCTTCACCTCAATGGATGGTGCAAAAGAATAGGGATAGGACTCGGGAAGAAATCATGTTCATGGATGCGTTTATTAACGTTACTGTAGTATGAAGCAGAGCAGGAGCGAGTGTTGTGGAGCTGAACGAGGAGCTGGAGCGATTGATAAACACACGCCTCACGAGCAGCGGGACTTTTATTATGACACAGTCGCCGGCGCCGCTTCCACTTTTCCGGTCATGAGTATGAGGTAACGCAGCTCTGTTTATCATATTAGATACATTTGACTGTGTTTAAAATGTTATAACATTACTCTGTGCGTTCGCTCGGTGGCTGCTGTGAGACACTGTTACACACTGCAGTAAGATAGATCGATTTTACAATATCAGATTAAATGCTGGATGATTGTGTTGATAAATGGCATGCAATTAATTTTAAAACGTATTGTATGATGGAGAAAATGCTGTATTACTGTTACTAAAACTAAAGCTGCATCTGATTATGCTATGTTAGCTACTTCACAAAATAGTGTTTTTCTCTGAGGCATGGTAAAGCATGGTACTCGCTGTAAATCAAGAAAATTAGATTTAAACAATAAGAATAAACGTGTTGAGCTATATAACAATAATTAGTTTTCTGTCTATAAATATATCAAAACAGTTGTTCCCTTGTCTATTAAAACATGTAAATATTAAAGCGTCTTTGGTGTTTCCATGGTTTCTACAAAATAAAACTGGAAACCGAGGGTAACGCGGGTATGACGTCATTGACAGGCGACTCCTCACACGTCCCAGAGCCTTGGTTAAAATAGCAATTTTGAAAAAAAAAAGTTGCAAACATTTGGGATATTGTAAGTACTTAAGTGAACAAAATGTATAACACTGGCCTAGTGGTTTTTGGATATTTTACTGCAAAATTCTTACATATTGCACCTTTAAGTGCAATGTAGTGTTGTCAAAAATATCAATTTTTCGATACTCAAATCTCTGAAACTCTCAGTTTCCGCAGAATAGATACACGATACCAGCAGCGTTTTCTTGCTCTCTCATCTCTCCGACAGCGAGTCGACACACAAACCCGCCTCCCCTCACTCACTTGTTTCATTTGAATATTGTTGGTGTTACAGGGCTAAATTTCGTATTGCGCATAATTTTACTCATTCCCGCTGATTTGCATTTTCCTGCATTTTTTTTTTCTATTAATGCATTTATTAAAAGTAAATACTAACATCAAAACTACAAGTGAATTCTCTAATGATTTTAGAACATTTTCAGCTATAGATGTACAAATACACTAATGAAAATACATGTTGGAAAAACATTACAATAAACAGGTTTTGTTATATGGATCATTGAGCAAATAAAGCTTCAAAAACCGTATTTTTAAAAAATATTTTCAAAACAAATGCATATTTTTGAGTCATGAACTATGTGTTTAAACAAGTTTCAGTTGTTACATAACATTTCAAAGTGTTTAAATTTATTTTTTGACTTTTTTTGTCAGGTGGTACAACCAAATATTTGTAAATATATATTATATCATTGTACCCCCTGATATGGAAAGTGCATCAACCTACCTATACTTGAAATTATCAATTTTTATCAGTATTTTAAAGGATTTCTACAACCTTTTCACTCTGCCACAATGATCTATTGATTTCCTCTGGATGTTGCATTATCAGGCTTAATGTTATTACCATGTCAATTTATATAAAACAGCCATATTTGCAGTTGTGCCACCCTGACATTTGAGAATATACAAATTGCCATGCTTAAGTTTTCAATTATCTCAACTGGTTTAAATCTACTGATATTTATATAAAAAAACATGCAAGTAGTTTATTTTGAATTTCTTATAAATAAAACACCATTCGGGGTGTTTTATACCCCTATACCCTGCTGTTTCCACTACACCAGTGTCCTCCGCTATACTCAGCTCTTCTCCTTTCCTCCTTTTTTACTTCCTCTCTCCTCATATATGATCTCCTTCTATCTGTTCCACTCTTCCTTTCCTTCTCATTACACTCCTTCCTCTACCCACACCACCACCTTTACACTTACACCTCTTTATTTTTCCCTTCTCTTGCATATTCTTATTCTTTTCTTGCTCCATGTATACTTTCCCTTTCACATAATGCAATTGTGATAAATGCGTAAAAATGTAGTTAAAACTGCATTTCCAGTGTTGTGTGTATTATTAATCAAGCTGATATCATTTTGGGGCTAATAGACTCTTTTCACATTTCCGGGTTTCTCAGAAGCAAAAGTCGTCATAGTTGGGTAAAATCTATAGCGGTGAATGAGAGAATACATTAAATATATTTTTTGTGTTTCCATTTGCTCAAATAGCAAAAGAAAAACTCCACAATAGTGTTTTCACAACTTTCAAAAAGAGGAAAAAATAGAGCGATTGATAACGCCGTTCAGAAGAGAGAAAAATGTCGTTTTTACCGTCACTCTCATATTAGAAACACCTTCACAGCAGCATTAACTAGTTTTTTGTAATTTGATGCAAATGTAATATAATACTAAGTATAGTGTTATAAATGTACATACGTTTTTAAAAAAATGAAAATATAAAAAACTTTGCAGGATTTACGATATATTGAAAACTAGGGTTGCATAGGGGTGGAAAGTTTTCGGTAAATTTACGGAAACTTTCCACGGGAACTTAACCTGGGAAATTTTGGAAATATTCCAATTTGGAAACTTAACAGGAATTTATGGGAATTAATTAGAAATTTTGGGAAATTTATATAAATGTATAATATTTATATAAAATGTATCATATACAAACATGAATATAAACATTTTGTTTGGTCATGACATGAAATTTCTTCTTCACATTCAATTCTAATTTAGGAAATATGTAAAATAAATATTGCAACAATTGTTATGTTTTTATTTCAGTGTCACATGATCCTTCAGAAATCATTCTAATATGATGATTTGCTACTCAGTTATTGTCAATGTTGGAAACAGTTGTGCTGCTTAATATTTTTTTTGGAACCTGTGATACTTTTTTCAGGATTCATTGATGAATAAAAAGTTAAAAAGAACAGCATTTATTCAAAAAAGAAATCTTTTCTAACAATATCACTTTAATATCACTTTTTTATCAATTTCACACATCCTTGCAGAATAAAAGTATTAAATTCTTAAAAAAAAAAAAATGAAAAAATTACTGACCCCAAAATTTTGACTGGTAATGTATATTGTTACAAAATATTTCTATTTTGAATAAATGCTGTTCTTTACATTTTCTGTACATTGTACTTTACATTTTTATTCATCAAAGAATTCTGAAAAAAGTATCACAGGTTATAAAAAATATTAAGCAGCACAACTGTTAGGGGATCATGTGACACTGAAGACTGGAGTAATGATGCTGAAAATTCAGCTTTGCATCACAGAAATAAATTATATTAAAATATATAATTAATTTTAATATTTGTATATTAAAATAGAAAACCACTATTTTAAATTGTAGTTATATTTCACAATATTACCATTTTTTCAAATGTGCATGTTATGGACTGGGGCAATGCACAGTGCATGCAGGGGGTGTGGCCTCAATAGCCCTGCAGTAAGTAGTGTGCTGTGTGAATGTCAGGGTAAAAATTACACTGAAATTGGATTAAATCTGGTTGTTTTAACCAAAATTATGCTGCAAGATGTTTTTTCAACTACATGTAAGTACCCTGTTATAGGCAAACCTGCAATGTTGCAAATTGCCTGTTTATTCCCATTAATTCCTGTTAATTCCCACGGAAAGTTTCCAGCTTTGAAAATTCACGGAATTTTGCAACCCTGTTGAAAACACACCATGTGCATTTGATAATTTAACAAATGATAATTTGATAATTTAACAAAGTTTTGTTTGTTGTGTTTGGAAAAATTGCACATAAATGTTTGTGATTTGTGTAAAGCCAATAAAATATTTTTTCCTGATATATTAATGTTTTGGTTGGATGCATGAACTATTATGAAAACATCTGAGAATTTTGTGTGTGTAGTGTTTTGAGAAAATGGTTCACATGATTTGCAATTTGTGTGAAATTAATTAAATTAAATTACATTTTAATTAATTAATTCAATTTAGGATAATCAGATAATCACTGAGTAAACTGTTTTGAGAACATTGATCCAAGTTTGGAGAAATGTGTCAAACCGAGTGAGAAAAACTGTAAGTGAATGTAAACAGTTGAGAAAGAAAACGCATGTGTAACAGTATAATGGATCCGTGCATCAGGTCTTAAAGTGACAGCAGCCTAATAAACCTGCTGCCAAATTATGAGATAATTAAAAATATCTATATGGCAGTTTTCTCTCATGGTATCGATTGAACATAGTGGCTGCTGAGCAAAAAAGTTCATGTCAAGCCCTGCTTGTCAGTAAACGGCCAGTTATGATTGACTAACGTCATTGCATATGAAACAGTATCAACGCCCACAGGATGTAGCGGTTAGTCACTGTGGTATTAGTCCCGCCCCTCCTCCACTGTGATTGGGCGGGTGGGTAAAAAGTGACAGTGATAAGCGCAAAAAAAACAACAAACACTCAGCGTGAAACAGACACTCTTGTTTTTAAATACGAGGCGCTCCTATTGAAATGCACTGGCCTTTGGAGGACACATGGCCTAAGGTTACCTAATGTAAAGTGGTGAAATGATTTGCTTGTTTTGATTTGTCATGCAATGATTAAAGTATGGCAAGTAAACAGTTTTAGGGTGACTGTATGTCATATGAATGAAGTGTGGTAATGATGTGGTTAGAGGGAGAACTGTACCTTCTGAGCGCTGAACTCTGGCAGCATGACGCAGGTCGCTCCCACCCAGAGTGGACACATCAGCTTGTTTACGATGCCATGCACATGGTGGAGGGGCAGCGTGTGCAGGATGACATCATCTCTACTCCAGGCCCACTCGGAGACCAAACCCTGAACCTACAAGACAAGAAAAACTGACTTTGACCTACAGGTGCTTGTGACTGTTTTCATGGTCCACACATTTGAAGCATGGGACGATCACAGAAGCAGGCCAAAGCTATTGTGCTCAAAACCTTTAAATCAGCGATGTGAATTAATATGAGCTGTTTGAGTTCAAATGGACTGAATGATGCCCACGTGCGATTCTTCAGTGGTCATTGTGCTGTGGCATGAACATGGTTATTGACCACGTGCAGCTGGGCTGGTGCATGCGCTCACAATCACGCAGACCTGAATTAGGTCGAAACCAGGTCTGCACTTAACCACAACAGTGCTACTTTTGGTGTTAGTCATCATGTTTGTGTCAATAACCTATAATAAATCTTTGACTTAAATGCACCTGTTTGACATTTACAGTTCCTGATATGCATTTCATATTATTTCTTCTTTTGTTTTGCATGATTGTGGGACATCGAAAGAGAATATAACATCACATCTTAGCTGATGAACAACTAAAGATCTATCTTAGCTGACAGACATCATTTCATATTTACCAGTCATTTATTGTGTATTTACTGAAAGTGAATCATCACTTATTCTGTCTTTTGTACAGATTTATCACAAAAAAAAAAATAAATTCTATCCAAATTTCTATCTATGGACAGTACAGTCTTCATTTAATATTTTAAAAAAGATGCATTAATAATATAAAATGATATATGACTTAAAATATACAGTATTACGGCCAAAAGTGATGTCCGGAAGGGATATTTTTTTTTAATGACCCTACAAGTTTGATTAAACCATCAAAATATGAGGAAAATATTTTATATTTGTAAGATAAGGTATTGATCTGACAAAATTATTTGGCAAAAAAGGCAAACATTCATGTTTTTTCTATGCAAATGTCTATTTATGGACAGTACAGTCTTCATTTAAAATAAAAAAAAAAAGATTTATTAATAATATAAAATGTTATATAACAGCAGTGGCCAAAAGTGTTGTATTGAATTGAAAAGTGATGCATGAATGCATAGAAAAACAAAAAGCATACATATAATACTACAACATAATCAGTTATTAATATTTTGTTGGTTCTCTCTTGTTTTTGCATGTGTTCATAATTTATTTGTACGACAGCCTGGAGAAAAATGATGTCTGCACAATTTGTCATGTTTCACTGTGTTATCATCACAAATCTGTCATGAATTTTTAATAATATTTGAATAAAGAGTGAAGATGTTAATTTTCCCTGGTCGGACATCACTTTTGACCACAACTGTTGATAAAATTGTATAGCTTTTGAAAAATAAATGTATTAATTATATAATAAAAAGTTAAAAAATAATAATGTCCGAAGAGGCTCTCAATCTAATTTTCCACCCTATTGGAAATGCAGGTCAATTTTGGATGGAAAAAACCTCCATTGCCTTGAGTGGCCCATGAAATTAAATAACAGAATGATTATTCAGAGAGGGGAAGTGGAACAAAAGTAAAAGAAAGCAGTGACATCAGGATACGGAGGGGGTCTCATTCCTAAATCTCACACTAAGAGAGCTGTAAAGTCTCAATTGTTCCCAATATCTGAGCAAACTCCTGACCTTCTCATATGACTCTATGCTTCATCAATAATGAATATCTCCTGAACACATGCCTATTAGAGGCTTTGTGTTACAGTATTTTTAACACACTTATAGGGATAGTTTACCCAAAAATGAAAATTTCTGATATCATTTACTCACCCTCACTTCTTTCTTTCTTTCTTCTGCAGAACACAACAGAAGATATTCTGAAGAATGTCAGTAAGAAAACATTGATGTTTTTGTCAAAGGAAACCAAAACTGTTTGGTATACCAGCATTCTTCAAAGTTTCTTCTTTTGTATTTCAGACAGAGAGAATTTTCATTTTTGGGTGGACGATCCCTTTTAGATGTGTTTCATTGTAGGCATGTTATGGATTCTGATTGGCCGTTAATGTTTTTATCATTCATTAGCTGGAAAATATGAAAGTAAATGTGATTCCAGCGATATAGTTTCTCTGTGCGGTTCCAATTTTAGTTGATCCTAAAAATGAAGATCCTATGAGAATTTGTTAAGGCGTTATACCAAAAATAGCCACCGGGTGACACACACATTCTATTGAATTTTCACAAATTAATACATTTCTGTCACAATATGATTTCTATCACAAAACAGTCGCCAGATATGAAACCTTGAGTTTCAGACCTTTCTGACAATATGTATTTAGACTAGAAAAATTGTTGATTATAAAATAGTTAAAATAAATATTGTATTATGAAACATGACACCGCCCACTAGTGGGAGGAGACCCGAAAAAAGTTTCCATGGTAACCCAATGTCTGACAAGTATGGAGTAATATTAATTAAAACAAGTAATTACTATATAATTATAGTTAGGGTTTGGTTTAGGGTTAGTTGCATGTAACTTTGCAAAGTTTACTGTTATTACTACAGTAACTACATGTAACATGGACATTAAAATAAAGTGTTACACTAATTTTTGCTTATTTTAAGTTTTTTAACTAATATTTATATTTTATTTTATTTCAGATTTTCAATTATTTCAATTAACAAATGTTTTTAAAATGGCCGTCGAGCAATTAAAATTTTTTAATCTAATTTATTACAGTATGTGGCGATTAATTAATCGAATTATTCGCAAATTTATCGCACATCAAATTTAAATTCATAGAATTTATTACACATTTGAAACTATACCTTTAATGCGTCTTTTTTATTAATATGGAAATATTAATTTTTTGATACTCTAATGATACTCTAAATAAGAAACTAAAACTGCCAGTAGGTGGCAGTAAACGTCTTAATGATTAAATCATTGAGTCATTTATTAATTCGATTCATTCAAACAGCTGATTCATCGGTTCACCCGATTAATTCATTTCTAAAATAACACAATATTAACTTCTTATTTATAGAACTGTTGTATAAAATCACTATCACATTTGCACTTGTGCTATTCGGGACAGAAAAACAGCACTAGTGTGATATTGCGAAACTCCTGAGACCCAGAAAAAAAAGTTTTTTGAATATAGTTTTTTTTTTTTTACGTTATTATATTGTTTAGAGCATAAGAAACAAATAAAAATAAAAATAACAAATTAAAATAATAAATATATTTTAAAAAATAACATTTTTTAAAAATTATATTTTATTCATATGTTATGCTATGTCCTCTGTAGTGGACACCAGGACTAAGTTGTTTAAAAAATAACATGGCCTGAAATGATGTAATGGGATTTTTGTTTAATCACCAATTAATTTTTAGGCTTCAGGATTGTTTTTAACCAAACTTTGTATAAGGATGATTCTCAACTATGTTATGAAAGATATAATGGAATTGATATACCATTTTACTTTATGCAATATGTGGGTAAAATAGTCATACATCGGTTTTCCCATTCAATACAATGCATCTATACACTGTATCTAATTTGCATATTAATGTGCTCTTGGAGCAAGATGTAATGAGAACAGAAGTGTAATAATGGGAGTAATAATTGCCAACATTTTCATAATAATATCTAATAATTAATAGGAATATTGATATATAATTTATTTCCCTATTCACTTGTTGTATCTCCTAAAATGCCTGATAATCATGATTTAAGTCCTCTACAGAGGTCATGTATGAAATCAATGTCCTGTTTCGTAACAGAAAGTCATATTTTGATTTGAAACCCCATAACATTTTCCTGAGATGTTGATTTATAACAAACAATTTGAAAATTCATCTGATTTAAAAGATAATTACAAAATATTATCATATTTCCATAAGAATGCTAATTTTCATTTTCAGTCATATTTAAAGACCAAGAAGTTGTTGTTTTCATGGTGAAAACAATAAAAATATGGTATCTCTGCAAAGCCCTGAATGTGCTCTTTACAGGACAATCAGACTTAAAGGGTTAGTTCACCCAAAAATGAAAATAACGTCATTTATTACTCGCCCTCATGCCGTTACACACCCGTAAGACCTTCATTAATCTTCAGAACACAAATTAAGATATTTTTGATGAAATCCGATGGCTCCGTGAGGCCTGCATAGCCAGCAATGACATTTCCTCTCTCAAGATCCATTAATGTACTAAAAACATATTTAAATCAGTTCATGTGAGTACAGTGGTTCAATATTAATATTATAAAGCCACGAGAATATTTTTGGAGCGCCAAAAAACGACTTATATAGTGATGGCCGATTTCAAAACACTGCTTCAGGAAGCTTCGGATTATAATGAATCAGTGTATCGAATCATGATTCGGATCACGTGTCAAACCGCCAATGGCTGAAATCACGTGACTTTGGCGCTCCGAACCGCTGATTCGACATGCTGATTCATTTGTGCTCCGAAGCTTCCTGAAGCAGTGTTTTGAAATCGGCCATCACTAAATAAGCCGTTATTTAGTTTTTTTGCCGCACCAAAAAAATTCTCGTCACTTTATAATATTAATATTGAACCACTGAACTCACATGAACTGATTTAAATATGTTTTTAGTACATTAATGGATCTTGAGAGAGGAAATGTCATTGCTGGCTATGCAGGCCTCACGGAGCCATCGGATTTCATCAAAAATATCTTAATTTGTGTTCTGAAGATTAACGAAGGTCTTACGGGTGTGGAACGACATGAGCGTGAGTAATAAATGACAGAATTATCATTTTTGGGTGAACTAACCCTTTAAAACTGTGACATGTAAGATGTCAGAGAACATCACTAAACTATAATGTCCACTACAGAGGACAGAAGTCTATTCCTGGGTTCCAGGAGGATATCATATGATATAAATATGAGATAAAAACTCATACAGGGTCATTTTTGCCCTGATATCTTGAATTTTAGGGGCCTTTAACTGCATTCTATAGGCTTCATCACACACTGAGTTCATGTTCGTCAATCAACTGTATGAAATGTAAGATGACCTGCATAGGTCTGCGTTAAATCGACAGCCCTAGTTTCTAGTAGTTTTAGTTAACCATAATAACCCTGCATCACAGGAGATCAACATCGCAATTCAAGGTCGACGATAATTTCATGTAGTGCTTAAGCATCCATTCACCATGGCCTGCAGGCTGCTGTGCGTGTGCAGCGCTCCTTTGGGTCGACCCGTGGTGCCGCTGGTGTAGACGAGCATGGCTGGCCTCTCTGCCCAGTCTGAGACGCTCTCCTCGGGCAGCATCTGCGCCTCCTCCAGCTGTAGAGTATCTAGGCTGGTGGGAAGCTGTAGGCAGGGCAGCCCTAGTTTCTGGGCCAAGGGCTCAAGGGTATCCGTAAAAGGTTGTCCGGCTACCAGCAGCGAGCTCTGGGAGTCTGAGATGACATATTCCAGTTCATTCGGAGGATGCTTCCTGTAGAGGGGCACAGCGATGCCGCCGCACATCCAGGACGCCCACTGCGCCACAGTGTAGGATGCGTCATTGGCGCACAGGAATGAGATGCGCTTGCCCTGCAGGTCTCCTGATCGACAGGAAAGCGCTTCAGTAATGAGTCCCGCCAGGCTTTTGCTGTTTTTGTAGAGGGAGCTGTAGGTGTGGCTCCCGCTGTGATCTATAATGGCCACATTGTCTCCATACGCAGAAGCTCTGGAGAAAACAGGAGCGACTCTCCCGACAGATGAGGAGGTTTTGAGGTTGGCTTTCTGCACTACATTTCCCAGCAGCCACTTCAGGGCTCTTCTGCCACCCTTACAGGAAGCGCAGCTCCAGAAAGAGCCTGTGTTTAAGGACAGCATCGCGTAGGATTGTTAAAAACTGGGGAAATAAAACAAAACAAAAGCAAATATTAAAATGCATTCCATATAAATAAAAACAATGATTAAAAATATCAACAGTTTTTGTTGTTGTTGATTTTGATAGTCCACTTTAGGCTTTCTACTCTAACTATAACTAACTTTGCAACTACATGTCAACTAGCAGTCATTATAGATTTATTAGACTGTTTAATTAGGGCTAGGATTAGTTGAATAAGTTGATATGCAAAGTTACTTGCAGTCAGTAGAATGTCTAAAGTGCACTATTGAAATAAAATGTGCACGAACTTATTATTATAATTATTAAATTTAAAGTTATTATTCATTCGCTCATTCATTAACAACACTAGGGAACCCAAGTATAATAAAAATAAATCTCAAAACAACAGTTCCGTCCCCATACATCATGTTATTCCGCATTTCTCAGGCTTCAGAAGACTCCCTGCTCGAAATGTTATCTTTATAATGTTTTCTGAGGTTAAATCATAACAGAACTACAATGCTTTTCTCAAACATACATGCAGAATAATGCGTTTCTTACCAAAAGTCATACTGGAGACGGTGCGCCGTTTGAATGAATCCGTGTGGAAATCAAAGCGAAGCGGAACCTTTGCAGTATTTACCGGGATCTTTGTGTCAAAGATTTGAAAGGCACAGCAATATCTTCAGATTTTATTTTAGCTTTTTTAACTTAGGTGCGATTATAAATAAGAGAACAGTATTTTAATTTAAATACATTATTTTTGTTTTCATAAGAGACTTGAATGAAGTATATCGTGTTTTAGTGATATGAATATCATCAAGTAGAAATGTTGGCATTAGCTTTCATTTCCCTGCTGAAAAACAGCATATTTGCTGGTTAAGGTATGTTGGTTTGAACTGGTTTATGCTGGTTATGCTGGGCAGTGTTTCGCAAAAGCATTGTAAGCCCAGAGTACTTGAGTAAATGTAATTAGTTACTGTACTTAAGTATCTTTTTGGCTACTTTGTAGTTGTACTGTGTATCAAAGATATTGGCAATTTTTACTCTCTACTTGACTACATTTTTGAGCAAGTAAATGCACTTTTTACTCCACTACATTTGTGATGTGTAATGCAATTACAAATTACATTTTTCATGACACCTAACTTTTTCTGCAGCAGTTTATTTCTGATATAAAGACACGATATTGCCATCTAAGTGCATTGAAGGTACTACATCTTGTGCATTTTGCCTGTACTCACCCAAAACTTGTCAACAAGGATAATTTATGTGAATGTGAGTGCATTAGCTGGTAGTTGCTGATCGCAGGTTGAGGCTCAAACCAGCACGTACAGTAGACTTTGACTATTTAATTTTACTTAACATTGTTTTATTTATCCACTATATTGACCAGACCGTTTTGAAGGATATTGGTTTATTATGGCCTTTCTGTGCACTTGAGCTCAACTGAGACTTGAGAGTTTGTAGACGTTTAAAAGGTTGTTGTGTCGACCTTGATTTATTGCAATGTTGAGGTGTTCAGTTTTATTTTGATTTTAGAAAATAAACTTGATTTCTCATCGTACAAATCAATTGTTTTTTTATTTTCACGGGTATGTCTCGCAGGACTAGTGCATCTCTGAGCCTACATTCACTTAAGTACACTTAAGTACTGTTAAAATCAGATACTTTAAGACTTTTACTCAAGTATGGTTTTCAGGTACTCTTTATTGCCACCAATGCAGCTATGATCAACTTAGGGTTATGATGCTTTTGGGAAACACTGCCCTGGTCCATGCTGGTCCAGGACCAGCATAAACCAGCTCAAACCAGCATACCAGCTTCAAAACCTACCTTACCAGCATATGCTGTTTTTTTCAGCAGGGTTAGATATGTTAGGAATGATAACAATATATGTATACAATAAAATAACAAGAATACAGTTTTAAAAAATTATGTTTTTTTGCTCAAATACCTAATGAAAATTTACGAGACAGACAGACAGATGGACTGAAGTTGGTGAGTATTGACATCTAAGCGTGTATTTTGCCATCACACTGTTCTCACCCAAGCTTCATCATGCCAACTGGTTTTGGCATCAGCTCACAGCACGGGCACACTTAGCCACCAGCTGGCAGTCGCGGGCCTCAAATAAGAATTGTTCAGACATGGCACTCATTCAAAAAGTTCTCACTTCCCTAAACCCCTCTGTGGTAAATAGGGATGGCATGTTCCTGCAAACTGAAAGCTTTGTCTGAGAATCTCCCCTCCGGTTTGAGAAGTAGTATCGTCAACGAACAATCCATTCACAATCACAGAAAGAGCTGGAAGCGAGGACATCCTCCTTAAACGCTCAACAGATCATTGATTCTTAACGCTTTGCATTGCAGATGTTTTGATGGAACGCCCTTATTTGGTGAGGAATTGCATGGCTTTCTTTTTGACGGAATCAGGATTGGATCCCAGCAGGTTCTTGGTACAAATTTTGAAATTCCAGCTGCTCTTCAAACGTATCATATTGGATTGGAAAGAAGACCGAAGGGTGACCGAAGAACAGAAGGCAACCCGGTGAGCGTATATTTGACGCGCAGCTACGATGGCTGTCCGCCAGCCTTGCGTCGTCTCAGTCATGGCGTTAGCAGGTAGCATGTCCGGCAGTGGGCGCCAACTCCCCGTTTGGTTGGCCAAGGATTCGCTGAAAAATGTGGGAGAAGAGAGAAGCCCCCTCTTTTCTGAAAGATTCGGAGAGCGAGTGGGGAACGGAAATCAAGGGGTGTTCCAAAAACATGTGTCAGGTTGGCACCAGATGAGAATGCCTTGGCAAGCGCCTCGCTCTCCCCCTCTTGCCCCTCTTAGAACACATGGCACGTTGACGGCAGCATCTGGCTGCGTTGACTCTCAGCAGCTGCGCTTTGTCTATGCCAGTTGGGATGCTTGGCACTGCCACTTCATCAACTACCTGTGGCTTCTCCTGGGCGTGGAGCGGGCGATGAATTATTTGGTGCTGCAGCTGCAAACTTGACTTCTTTCCAAGAGATACAGTTGTGTAAACACATGCTAGACTCGTGGCACACACAAACAAATGCTTTGCATACTTGGACAACTTGTATACAAGAGGACAACTCTGCATCTGGGCTTAGTTTATTCAACACTTGGCATCTAGTCTCTTGAGGAAGTTCACAAAATTATCAAATAGAAACCTTTGTACTCTATTATACACGGAAACACTGCCCATTTTTTTGTGAAAGAGCGAGAAGAAACCTTTTTCTTGTACCACTCAAAAAGCTTTGAGGAATTTGTTGATGATAATATATGAAAAAGACCCTCTTTTCCTGGATTAACTTGTATGGAGTACCCCATGGCTCTCTATTGGGCCCTATTATGTTTCATATTTTTTTCTGTAACATTTGTTGTATTAAAGGATTAGTTTTTTAAATAAAATTTTCCTGATAATTTACTATCACTACCATGTCATCCAAGATGTTCATGTCTTTCTTTCTTCAGTCGAAAAGAAATTAAGGTTTTTGATGAAGACATTCCAGGATTTTTCTCCTTATAGTGGACTTCAATGGCCTCCAGATGGTTGAAGGTCAAAATTACAGTTTCAGTGCAGCTTCAAAGAGCTTTAAACGATACCAGACGAGGATTAAGAGTCTTATCTAGCGAAACGATCTGTCATTTTCGCAAAAAATACATCTGTATATGCTTTATAAACACAAAATATCGCCTTGCACTTTCCGTATTCCTCAAAACGCTTACACTGTATGTCCTACACTTTCCCTATTCTACTTACAGAAAAAAAACGGAACTGGCGGTGCATTCATCCCGTAAGTAGAATAGGGAAGGCGTAGGACATACAGTGTAAGCGGTTTTAGGAATACGGAAAGCGGAAGCACATATTTTTTCCGAAAATGCCTGATGGTTTCTCTAGATAAGACTTATTCCTCGTCTGGTATCGTTTAAAGCTCTTTGAAGCTGCACTGAAACTGACATTTGGACCTTCAACCGTTTGGAGGCCACTGAAGTCCACTATAAGGAGAATAATCCTGGAATGTTTTAATCAAAAACCTTAATTTCTTTTCGACTGAAGAAAGAAAGACATGAACATCTTGGATGACATGGAGGTGAGTAAATTATCAGGAAAATTTTATTTAAAAGTGGACTAATCCTTTAAATAAGCAAAATACTTGACTGTGTCAAGCTTCCCTAATTCTGCTCTCCAGCTGTTCCAAAATGTGTGGACTGCTACCTAAAACATGTACCATGCAGTCTTCCCATGTTGGATGTGCTAGGATTTTCCCCAAGACTGCGGTTCAGATATTTCAGCGCTCTAAAGCAGTTACAAGCTTTCCTCATTTGGAAAGCATCATTTGGTCTCTCCAGGGGTAACTGTCATGTTCTTTAAATTTTGCAAAAGTTCAAAACCTCCAGAGGATCTCAGACATTGCAGCCTTTTAATAAAACAACGAACTCTGCTCTATTTGAGAGGGACGCGGGGAGTACTTACATCAGAGCGGAGCAACATCAAGCGGCAAAAACATGTCAAGCTTTGTTTTTTAAGTTAACTAGACATCCGTTATGTTCTAAGCCCTGACATCCGTGACCCAGATTGGATTGTATTTTCTTTACAGGTTTTGTTTTTAGGTGTTTTGTAAATGGAGACAGATTATATCTGTCAAGATTCAAAGACAGCAGTTCTCTTTTTTATTCAGCTTCTGGTGACCCACTGGGAGTTTGGCTCCATCTGTGGCAGCCTGACCCAGTTTAGCCCACGGCCACGTCCAACTGTTCCATGTCCCGAGCATATGTGCAGTTGCAGGGGGATAAGCGATCCTCACCACGCGGGATGAGGAAAAATACGCTGCAGACATGACACTGGACCTGACTCCGGTCTGCCCTCTTCCCAGAGCATATGTCAGGATCAGGGCCGGCCTTCAGGACCCATACACTGGAGTTATTCTGCTTTGAACACTGAAACTGCTGGCGTGGTTTGACATTTTGGTGTTTGGGGTGTATGATTTAGCTTTTGAATCTTTATTTGTGGATTATAAGTGAATGTTAATTTGAGAGAGGGAGCGATAGAGTAACACTTACCATACATAACATGATAAAGCATCTCCTCCATGGCATTCAATGGGGTAGCCCCGCAGTGAAATCTCATTGGTCCAAAATTGGTCAATCTGCCTGGCGCTGTCAAAATTTAAGACCTAACCAAAAATCATGTTTTATTTCATCATGGATTATTATTGTTTCCGACTTGAAGGATTGTGTGCATACAATTTATCAACCGCAAACCTGAAGTTGTTCATGAAAACTGCCATAAAAACAGTTTGTCGGGTCCCAACGGGCTCGGGGTCGGGGTAGCAGACCTCTAGCATTATCTGCATTAGCCAGCCCAGATGGAGAGGAAGGAGCAGGGCTTCCCCAATAACCAGGGCAGTGGAAGTGGAAACTGGCACTATTGGCAGCTAGGCAGATGTGTGGACGGTATCGGTGCCCAAAGCTTGTGCCCACTGGGAGCAGAGTGTGAGATGCACATATGGGGCCCCATGCTGGTGTTCAGCTGATGCAGCAAGATGGAAATTACAGAAACAGCTCTCAGTCAGGCCGTGGCTCCAATTTATCACTCTGTTTCAATACAGATAACTGCTTGTGCAAAACTGCTGCTACATTCCTGGGGTGTTAGGGTGACAAGCCAGGGTATTGGTTGCTAAGATGCTCTGAGTGGATGTTAACATTTTACTAGGCAGTTGCAAAGATGTTCTGGGTGGTTTCTTATTCGTCCAAAGAGCCACAAGATATTGTGTTCCATGACCCAGGTGCCTCCTTCAGTACAAATGGTTCGATTCCACATTCCTTGCCCTGCCCCCTTGGTTTCACTGAATTGTGGTATATGTTTACGTCATCCATGTTAATACCACTGTTAAGTTCTAGCAGCAGCTGTTTACCTCTATAACTAGTCAACACCTCAGGATGAGAAGATGTCAGATTCACTGTTTTATTCATGGATTTGTCGCTTCAACATGTGTTTGTCTTCCACGGATTTATTGCAAGAGATGCAAAGGCAACTTGTTTGGAAACAAGCAGCTATTACTCTAATACTGTGACCTGGAGCATGCAAAGATGCAAATTATTTGTCATCAACAGTGTTTTACTTTTGGGATTTAGGGCAGATTGCTTAACTGTAAATGGTAACAGAGTTCACATGAATCATACCAGATGATTTTTCAAACAGACTTAATACTGAAAAGTATGGAAGCTTGTTTCTGCCATGAAATAAGTAATAAAAAGGTAATTGCGGCTTTTTATCTCACAATTCTGACTTTTTTTTCAGTATTGCGAGTTCTAACATCAGAATTGCAAAATATAAAGTCACAATTGCGAGAATTGTGTAATAAAGTCAGAATTGTGAGTTATAAATTCAGAACTGCGAGATATATAGTCAGAATTGCAAGTTATAAAGTCAGAATTGCATGATATAAAGTCAGAATTGCATGATATAAAGTCAGAATTGCGAGATATAAAGTCAAAATTGCATGATATAAAGTCAGAATTGCGAGATATAAAGTCAAAATTCCGTGATATAAAGTCAGAATTGCAAGATATAAAGTCAGAATTGCGAGATATAAAGTCAAAATTGCGAGATATAAAGTCAAAATTGGGTGATATAAAGTCAGAATTGCAAGTTATAAAGTCAGAATTGCGAGATATAAAGTCAGAATTGCATGATATAAAGTCAGAATTGCGTGATATAAAGTCAGAATTGCAAGTTATAAAGTCAGAATTGCGAGATATAAAGTCAGAATTGCGTGATATAAAGTCAGAATTGCGAGATATAAAGTCAGAATTGTGTGATATAAAGTCGTAATTGCGAGTTATAAAGTCAGAATTGTGAGTTATAAAGTCAGAATTGTGTGATATAAAGTCAGAATTGCGAGATATAAAGTCAGAATTGCATGTTATAAAGTCAGAATTGTGTGATATAAAGTCGTAATTGCGAGTTATAAAGTCAGAATTGTGTGATATAAAGTCGTAATTGCGAGTTATAAAGTCAGAATTGCGAGATATAAAGTCAGAATTGCGTGATATAAAGTCAGAATTGCGAGATATAAAGTCAGAATTGCGTGATATAAAGTCAGAATTGCGAGATATAAAGTCAGAATTGCGTGATATAAAGTCAGAATTGCGAGATATAAAGTCAGAATTGCGAGTTATAAAGTCAGAATTGCGAGATATAAAGTCAGAAGTGTGAGATATAAAGTCAGAAGTGTGAGATATAAAGTCAGAATTGCGTGATATAAAGTCAGAATTGCGTGAAATAAAGTCGCAATTGGTAGTTATAAATTCAGAATTGCGTGAAATAAAGTCAAAATTACCTTTTTTATTTAGTGGCAGAAATACGCTTCCATAGAAAAGCTCTCTGAGTCCACATCAAAAGCTCTAGTGTAAGTCCATGGGAGTCAGATTGTTTAGAAACACAATAGAGCACCTCTTTTCGATAAGCCACATCATTTAATGGTGTAATGTCTGTATGACAAATGATTTGAGAGAAATCAAGTTTCCTGTCAAAGTCTAATACGCAGGGTTTGCCCTAGTATAAAGAACCTCAAAAGAAACCTCTAATAATATTCATCACAAATGTCCGTTTTGCTGAGCACAGATACTTGAAACACAGATTGGGCTGTTTGCTCTGCCCTGCAGTGGTGTTTCACTCTCAGTCTCTGCTGGCCATTACCGTCCTCATGGCACTCCAGTTTACTGATAGTCTTCCTCTAATGAGTTATTGATCCACTCTGTTTTCTCTTTGCTTTCTTTCAAGGCAACGGAAATGACTGCACAGGAGAGACAATCAGGGCTTTCCCAATCTAACTTCCAAGCAGCATGTCCTCTTTAGACCTGCACTAGTTCTGCAGGTCACAACAAAAAAAGTTGCAAGAGTTTTTTTTTCTTTAATGTTGGAGGGAGGGATATTGTTTTGGGACTGGGCAGGGATGGAAGAACACAAGCAGTTCTACAATAGCCACTGTCATGTTAACATTGTCACTGGACCATTTGGTCAAAAGTCTGGCTCTGTGAGCCTAAAGATGCATTAACTTCTATCAGGATGCAGTAGAGTTCTGGGATGTGGCCATGAGCTGAATGAATAAACTTCCTCTTACAGCAGGTTCTTATTTCCCCTTCCCTAACCTCTCACAGCCAGGCACTTCTGTCTTTCCTTCTCTCTCTCTCTCTCTTTATGTGAGACTGTCACTCCGCTCTGTGTTGAGAGACGGCACCATATGTTGTCTAGCCTCTCTGGGAGGGCGGCCCAGCTTTGCTGTAGAGATGATGCTGTGAGTGCATGTGGCTGAGGGCAAACTTTGAATAGGAGATAAGCTAGAAAGAATGAAAGAGCGCTCCATCTTTTTTCATTTTCTTTAGCATGTGTGTTTTTGTGTCTTTCAGCATTTCCTTCTTGCACGTTGGTGACTTTAATGGTGTATTACGAAAACTGATAGTTCTGATTATTATTAATTTGTTTTTTAGTAGGGGTGTAACGGTACATGTATTCCTCCCAGTTGGGTTCATACAGTCAGACGACGAATACGGTCAGTCACAGGCGATCCACACTCCAATCCAGAAGGGGGCGGTAATTCACCACTGTTTGACAAAAGGAAAAAGCACAGATGAAGAAAAACAGACAATCTATTCATAGAAATGTCTACATGTAATCTTACAACCAGTGTTTCAACCACGGAAATGATGGACAGCTTGATAATAATATCTCATGTAGCATTGCATTTACCTCAGGCAAGTCATTTAGTGTCCACAGCATATTAGTTCACTAGAGAAATGAACTCTATATTAGCTTATATATTCATTATATTAACTTTACCTGTTAGTAATGTCTTAAAGGGAACCCTGGGTATTAAGACTTGTATGGATTAATCTAACGTAAATGATGTCTCTTACTTAAATATGTAGTAGAAAAACTCATGAAAGATTTACATTATTTGAAAAATCCACATCGTTTTATACATATTTTGAACAATTGGGGGTGCCATTTTATTCTACCTCGATGACGTCAAATGGCTGCACTTGGTGAACTACTGCCGTTACCAACACAAAGGGCAACAAGAGAAGCGATGTATTGTCAATAGTGATTCACAGTCTCTAAGGGCTGCCAAAACATTCGAGGTGGGTGGAGCCACTTTTACTAAAACGGCTATAACTCGTGAACGGAATGAGATGTTTTCACCAAATTTGGTACACCTATGTAAGAGCTCATTCTGTGGTCACCTCAAAAAGGATGTGGCGACTGGCCACTTGGTGGCGCTATAACAGGAAAAAAAACATGAAAACAGCTATAACTACTTCACCGTTAGACCGATCGACTTGAAAATTTGCGTGCAATGTCTTCGCCTGAGGAGCTACAACTCTCTATGAGGACGTTGACGCACCTTGAAAAACATGTCTGGTGTCAGCCACTGAATTTTGAGCAGCTATCACACAAGGTTAACGGAGGCTGATCGGAACGAAACTCGCTGGGCCTGTTTGACTCACGGCCCTGGAGGCCACAGAAAACGGCCACAGGGGACGCCTTTGTGTTTTTTATGTGCGTAAAGGATCGTGCAATTTTTTGCACATGCCCAGGACATTTGTATCACATGGTAGAACTCCTCATTCTGAGCAACTTTGCCTCTATGACCACCGCTATCCATTGAATCGTTCGTTAAATATTGGAGATTATTTCAAAAACCAACTTTGGCGAACTAGTCCTAGGTTTTTGGCTCAATCTTGATAACTATTAAAAAGCTTTAAAAACTACATATTTCCTATGGTAAACTGCCTGTATTTGCTGTAAATGGTCTTTTCCATCTATGATCGAGATGGTTACAGGCTTGCTCATTAAAAACTTTATACCTTTTTATGCATGTGCTTAAAGGTCCCGTTCTTCGTGATCCCATGTTTCAAACTTTAGTTAGTGTGTAATGTTGTTGTTAGAGTATAAATAAAATCTGTAAAATTTTAATGCTCAAAGTTCAATGCCAAGCGAGATATTTTATTTAACAGAAGTCGCCTACATCGAGCGGCCAGTTTGGACTACATCCCTCTACTTCCTTCTTTAATGACGTCACTAAAATAGTTTTTTGACTAACCTCCGCCCACAGGAATACACAAGAGTTGCGTTTGTAGAGTGTGTTTGTCGCCATGTCGTCGAAACGCTGTTATTTTCATCCCGCAGTCCAATCACCGGGTCTGATTCCGGCTCAAATTGATAGGGTAAAATTAAAGACATGTTTACAATAACACTGAGCGCGTGCATCTCCACGTTATGGTAAGAGGCGTGACCTTTCCGGGCAAGATGCGCTAAACTGCTGTCGAATCACAACACAGGAACCGCTGGCACAATCAGAACTCGTTACGTATTTCTAAAGGAGGGACTTCATAGAACAAGGAAGTCATCAGCCCGTTTTTATGACAGTGGAAACAGCGGTATACAGATAAGTAAATTATGTGAAAAATACTGTGTTTTTTTACACGCGAAACATGAACACATGTTATATTGCACACTATAAACACAATCAAAGCTTCAAAAAACCACGAAAAACAGGACCTTTAAAGGCCTTGAAATGCTTGAACCCCGATAACCGATGCTTGCAGCTATATTTATAATTGAATATATTTAAAGAGAGAGACACAATTTGTTCAATAAACTACTGTTTAAGAAAAAAGAAGAAAAAAGAAGCAATTTTATGTTTAGTTTTCTCCCCCTAGTCTTCTTCAATACCGAGGTACGTACCAAACCGTCATGTTTGTGTACCTTCAAACCCATATTATTTAATGATTTCCTCATGAACATGAAATGATTTTTTAATTTTTTAAAACATTTTTTTATCATATAACATTGTTGGACAAGCAAACAAATCACTAACTAGCACAATATTGCCAGTAAACCCTCAACACACTTTTAATATTATTTAACTTAAAACGAATCACAGATGAAATCAAACGCTGTTTGCAAATGTCTTCTAGCATAGTTAGAAAAGAGACTATGATTTTGTTTTGAAGGTAAAGCGACGAAAGGGTGCGTGTTCAGAATTCATCTCGGATGTGTTTTCATCTTGAGCCGAGCGCTTCAGTCCTGCTCTAAATCACAGGATGGATTGTTAGGCACGCGTGTTATTAATTTTTTTCAGGTCCCGTGGCGTCTGTATGAATCTTAATGCTGCTGACTGGGCTGCTTGTGTTATCGACTTTCTTTAAAATATGAAGAGGTTTGCTGGAAGCGCCCAGGGTCATTAGCTGATGAGTGGGCTCAAATCCCTCTCCGAGGCCGCGTGGCTTCACCGTGTTAAATGTGCTCCTAAAATATTCATAATCATACTCACGCGCACACACACATAATACTTGAGCGTGGTTGTTGAGCAGCGTGTGTGTGTGACAATCAATATTTAAATGCATTCCTGTTTTTGTGTGTGTGGTTAATTAGCTGCAGTTCTTAAGCCAAGAAGTTTGTGAGCAGATTAAGGGTAGCGCTGTTAGTGACAAGATAATTGCTATTTCATAAATGCTTCTGCTTACCACTTGGTTAAAATCACAATCTGATGGTTGCATTGAATATGAGAGATGTTGGGTTTTGGTCTTGCATTGTGTACTACTTTTAACTTATACTATTACAGGGATTTATCTTTCTAACAACAGTGTGTAACAATCTACGTCGGAGCTCTTCCCTTTAGCATGAGCATCTGCTGGCTTTTGTAATGTATAGTAGTATTAAACTAGATTTGGACATTTTCCATGTGAGTAGTGTTTGGCCTTTCATCAGTCTGGAGGCATGTGTCTCAAAAGCTGGACGCTGAAAAATTCATGTACCTGTGGGTTATAGATGATTTCACTTGTTCAATTTCTTATCTGCAAAATAAAGTGCAACAGTCCGGAAGAGATATAGGGAAATTGTCCATAAGGAAATTGATTTTTAATGATAACTTGTAAACCTTTAAAGACAGACCTACTGTGAGCTACAAGGTTGTTAATCGATGGTATTTGGTTCTGTTTGAAGCCGTCAGTGTGCATTATTTCAACTTAGTTTTAAAATATGCGTTTAACAGCAGAATTCATGGTTACAAACTACATTACCCATGATGCTGTACAGAAAATTCCACCAATTATAGAATCGAAACCTTTTTACAGTCTATGATCGAAACATACAAGAGCTCGTTAGCTCCGCCCACTCCTATGAAGCACTGGAAATAACGTAATCAAGTCACTCTCAAAAGACTCAAGTATTTGTGTGTATATATGCATATTTAGCAATAAACTTTTTTTTTATATATATATAATCAACATTTTTAAAATGAGAAATTTTATATTTCTCCATTGTTTTTTATTCGATTATGCTGTTCTTTGCATTGTTAATTTTGTAGTTCTTTCCCTCACTAAATCCGTTAAGTTAACAGTTTTGTATCTTTGTATTTTTATCAAAAAATTACATTTCTTCACATCAAAGTTTGTAATGTTGTGATTCTCCTTGTAGCTTTTTGGTTTGGTTCATGGCTTAAAACACTTTAACGACAGCTTTTAAAAATCCCTTTGGGAGAAATGAATTAAAGAAAAATACCAATGCCACTGAAAAAGTGGGCGGGAACTAATGCACTTTGTTGTAACCTTTTTACAAGCTAATCAGTGTTGCCAAGTCCACTTTTTTCCCACCGAATTGGGCTACTTTAACACTGGGTTGAAGCGACCCCAAATAACATTATATTTAACCCCTGGAATGTTCATTTTACCAGCGGAACCCCATCAAAAACATGGATTTTACTCTCTCGGAATGCAATTTTTACCGGGAAACACTGAAAAATATAGTTTTATCAGCTATATTTTTTAAGATATATTCTGAAATCCAAACTTTAGTTTATTTAATTTACTAAATCCACCACAATATTGTTTTCATGTACACTTTATGAACTTAAATATTTAAGATATGACATAATCCTCGATGCTTTAAAGACTCTTACACTTTAATGTTGATGCTTAAAGCTCTTTGATGTCGCTTTTACTTTTCCATGCCGTTTACAACCAAATCACTCACTCACTGAAATTGGCGTAACATAATGGAGCACATCTTCTGCTAACGTCCTTGTCTCTCATTGTTAACGTTGCATTTGAAAAGGCCCAGTGAAACAGGCTTAAATAGATCTTTGATGGTGCCAGTTAATGAGGTCAGTGGTTTCACTGAAGCTCAGGGCAGCCCCGTTTACCCATTAACGACAGTATTCATCGTACCCTGACATGTGGAAGTAGCTGGAGGTCAGAGGTCAACATCAGGACCCTATATGCACTGTGTGGTTTACTGCAGGAGTTGTAACCCTGCATGTAAATGCACCATGACAAGATGACTGAATGGCTCCTTTTCTCGTTCTTTTTGCTTCTTTATGTGCTTGGGTGTTTCTGTGTTTAAAGGTGCAGTAAGCAATTTCTGAGAAACGCTGTTGGAAGTGAATTGGACTGAGCATCAAAACAACTTGTAGCCAATCAGCAGTAAGGGGCGTGTCCACTCATTAGAGGGAGGTGTCTGTGCTGCATAGTGTGTTCATGAATTTGGGGGTGGAAGATAGGGGTCCTTTTTGGGTAGGGGTGAGGGGTGTTTCCAATATCAACAGCGTTTCTCAGAAATTGCACCTTTAAGGTTGAAGCGACCCAATTTTTACCCCCCAGAATGTGAATTTTACCCCCCCGGAATGCATTTGGGGCTGGTTTTAGCCATGATTCTGTGGATTTTGAATAGCAATTCATCTGGCTTTGTTACGCAAACCTGACAACCCAGCATTTTGAATCAGCATTGCTCTGATTGGCTGTTCAGTTTAGTGAACAAGAATAAAAGTGAGAGTGATGAAAGCAAGCAAAGAACGGCACAGACAGAAGGCTGTTGTAAATTTAGGCCATCTTACTAAGCATTCCAATTCGCAAATATTTTCATGAACCGCCTAGAATGAAGAAATTAATCAACATAATTAATATTCAAAATGGTTAGCAAGTGCTGCTTTGTTTAGGGTTTGTTTATCTGCAGTCTTAGTTTCGGTTTCCCTTTTTGAATGATGAATATAGACTATTGATACCTGTTGATATAGACAGTTATTTCCTAACACGCAGGCACCGAACGCATGTGCTAGTTGGCAGTCGCCTGTAGTCTTTGCGATGTGTTCAAGCGCAGATTTTTGGCCCAAACTTAGCCGACAACACAGTCAGCTTCCATTGCCGCTAGTTCTTAGCGAGGACCATCACTAAAATCACCTTGCCCCTAAACAACATTTTTATGAGTATCTTTCACCATATGGGTACCCTAGTAAAAAAAAACTATACTAAAATCTATTTAAAATACATTTATTTCATACTAAGTATACTTCAAATTCATTAACATATTGACATATCACAAGTATACTTCATTTTTACACATACGCGAGATCAGCGCACAGTGCGTGTGACGCGAATTTCATCATCAGAAGAGTATGCGCATATTGTATGTGCATTTACATTTTTTTTTTGCAGTAATTAGTTTATCCACAAGGTGGCAACCGTATACTTGAAATATATATATTTTTTTTATACTTTTAGACTATGATTTCATCAAGTAGGAGGAAGCGAATTTGTTCTCGTAATTTAACGACTTTTTTCTCATAATTTAATGACTTTATTCTCAACATTTTATCTTGACTTTTTTCTCGAAATTTAATGACATTTTTCTCATAATTTAGCGAATTTGTTCTCGCAATTTAACGACTTTTTTCTTGTAATTTAATGACTTTATTCTCAACATTTTATCTCGACATTTTTCTCGAAATTTAACGACATTTTTCTCGTAATTTACCGACTTTTTTCTCATAATTTAATGACTTTATTCTCAACATTTTATCTCGACTTTTTTCTTGAAATTTAATAACATTTTTCTCATAATTTAATGAATTTGTTCTCGTAATTTAACGACTTTTTTCTTGTAATTTAATGACTTTATTCTCAAGATTTTATCTTGACTTTTTTCTCGAAATTTAACGACATTTTTATCATAATTTAACGAATTTGTTCTCGTAATTTACCGACTTTTTTCTCATAATTTAATGACTTTATTCTCAACATTTTATCTCGACTTTTTTCTCGAAATTGAACGACATTTTTCTCATAATTTAACGAATTTGTTCTCGTAATTTACCGAATTTTTTCTTGTAATTTAATGACTTTATTCTCAACATTTTATCTCGACTTTTTTCTCGAAATTTAATGACATTTTTCTCGTAATTTAACGAATTTGTTCTCGTAATTTAACGACTTTTTTCTTGTAATTTAATGACTTTATTCTCAACATTTTATCTTGACTTTTTTCTCGAAATTTAACGACATTTTTCTCGTAAATTAACGAATTTGTTCTCATAATTTACCGACTTTTTTCTTGTAATTTAATGACTTTATTCTCAACATTTTATCTCGACTTTTTTCTCGAAATTTAACGACATTTTTCTCGTAATTTAATGAATTTGTTCTCGTAATTTAACGACTTTTTTCTTGTAATTTAATGACTTTATTCTCGTAATTTAACAACTTTAATCTCGAGATGGTTTTATTTTTTTATTATTGCTTGGCCCTAATCCTCTTCCGTAAAATCAGGCCAAAATGAAGTTTGTTTTTTTTCTTTTTGGTTGTTCGAAAATACTAAGCCCTGCACATGACATGCAGGAAAAAAAATAGTAGGCTACATCATGCACACGATATACTAATTTGTTCCCTCGATTTGCTAAATCGTGCACATGATTTATTATTTTGTTCCCTTGATTTCCTAAATTATGTGCACGATTTATATATTGAGGGAACTAATTAGTAAATTGTGCACATGATTTAACAAATCGAGAGGACGAATTAGTAAATCGTGCAAGGCTCCATACAAAATGAACTCTCAAGAAAAGTTAGCTGCAGCTGCAAAACACTTTCGTCCTGCCCGTGACGATAATAATGTAACAGGAAGTATGCACTGAGGCTCCGCCTTCTTTTCTCTGACTCATTTCTTCTGTTGAGTCCATCGAGGGGAGATCTCTGTGGGTGAAAACATGAACACACTGGATAGCCGCTTTTTAGTTGTGCTTCTGATGAAATGAGGCATTGACACTGTTTTTCATGTTTGATACTGTAAAGCCGCGTGCTTTTAAGCAATTTAATAAATAAAATGCCATATAAATAAACGTGACATGACTTTACTGGAGTGCTAACATACCCATGTTGTTATGATCAGATGCTTTTCTTATGCTTTCTATTAAAAAATGCTTGTTCGATAACAGTATATCACTGCCCAGTGCCCACGTATTTCAAACTTCGCTTTACCCCTAAATGAAGAACGAAGAAGAACTTCGCTGTGAATAACCATTTGTATTAATATTCCTTCATAGTGTCTAGTCGCCTGGAGAAAATATCCACCTCAAGTCAAACTCGCACACACTTTTCGTCAATGACTACTGACTCATTCATTCACCATATTGAATATCAAAACCCCGTCTTAAGTGGCTGTCGGCCTTCTGTGGGTGTACACATTCACAAATACAGTGTTTAACAATTAATGCCACAAGCTTTCTAAGGTTACAGGCGCAGTAAAGGCCCACAGATGCTATTTTTAGTGCAGTGTAATTGAAGAGGGGTTTGGTTACAGAGGCTTCAGAGTGATGGACATGTGTGTGGCAGGTGCGATGACAGGCTACAGGCTTAAACTGTGCTGTTTCTGTAGAGAGTACGGCTTCCTAATTGAGCTCTGTTTGTGTGACACGGTGGGGGACAATGGGCTCAGCCTCGGCAGATGCTTCGGGGGTAACCAGACGCAAGGGGGATCCAGGACAATAAAATAGCAGGACAAAAGGACAGGCCAGGGGCGGACGTGTTACTCTATATGTGTGTGCATATGCATAAGTAATTTTTTGAACCATCTGAGCAATATGAATTCTTTGTTTTCAAGGTTGTGACATATAAAAATGGAATGTAAGATATCAAATATCCTGCTGTGTCATTTCATGTAAACTTTTTTTGCTGTTTATATGCACATGTATGATTGTTTTGGCTTTGATCAAGCAAAGTCCAAGATGTATTGAGGTTTACTATGTAGTTATGACTGTAATTCTGCGCCAGACATGAAGCCACTGGAGCTAAGAAGACAAAATGCATTTAAAAAGCAGAAGGTGTAGTTTGGATGGGAATGTATTAATACCACAGACTTGCATATTAAAATATTTTTACTTCATCAGAAGTTCTTTATTGAATTAAATGCATCCTCTGAAAAATTGTGTCACCCTTTCCAAAGCATTAAAGCACTGATATTTAATACTAATACAGAAACAAGAATAAACTTGTGCATGATGTGCATTTACAGAGCAATTGCAAATGCATAAATAATGTGATGAAATTCATATTTTAAATGCAAAAATATGAAATGAGGGGGGGGAAAAATCAATTATACTTTATATAAATATTAAACTACACCAGTAGGCGGTGGCAAGTCGATCAGTGTGTTCAACTTGAAGCGGCGCTGCTCAGACCGATCGGTGTATGAAAGTACCGCGATGTTGAACACACCTAAAAGGGTGCGATTAGATGCAACCATTTCATTCAGAACTTTATGTACTGCTTACATCTGTTTGTACAAGAGTAAAGTTCAACATAAGGATATATTATTTAAATACCAATGTAGTAGGGTCTACGTTTTTTTATCTATTTTGATAAACATGACACAATATAACATCACAGCTACATGAAAAGAGCTTTAACTGTTATAAGAAAACTGATTTTTGAGCATTAGTGGAACTGAAGGTGTGAGAATAAACACAAAATGATCGTTGTCATGCGGTGAATCTGGCCAATCATGAAACAGCTGTGTCGTCATCAGATCTCGTGTAGCCGCTCTTGAGAAACGGTACTGGCTGACTTGGCGTCAGCGCTGTCTCAAGTCAGACAAAATTTCTAACCGGCATGCACTGCTTCAAGTCATTCATTGAATCATTCATTTAACCAATTCATTCATAAGGACTGATTCATCCAGGAACAAAGCATTGGTGCATCCAAAATCACATACTCTCTTGTCTAGGTACTTATTTTGAATAATTACCAGTAATAATATTTCTTTAGACGTTACGTGTATAGACGATATAACGTGTGTATGCGCAATTGCGTCTAAACACGTTATTTCTTTTACAGACTATATAACTTAAATTGGCAGTAAGAACAATTAATTAAAATTAAAACAAAATTTGCATTGACGGCGAAATAAATGTTTTTTAATAGTAATGCTCTGGCACCATCTAGCTCTCAGAAAATTATTAAAAATATTTTCACATGATATGTTTAGTAGACACCACACGCATGTTTGCATGTTATAAAGAAATATTCACATTATGGTAAATTACCGTAATGTTTATTTTATATAGTGATGAGCAAGGGGGCCCCCTGGTGGTTCAGGAGCATTTATCAAAGGAAATTACAGAAGATTCTGATTGTGCAATGATCAATTAAGTAAAATTAAAACAAATTTTTCGTTGACAGCGAAATAAATGTTTTTTAATAGTAATGCTCTGGCACCATCTAGCTGTCAGAAAAACTATAACACACAGCCGAATTGTGCGATTTACTAACAAAATTACAGCATGTCAAATACTGTTTGGACAAACCCAACCGTTGGGTTATATTTTTTTACCATTTTGACCAAATCTGGGTTGAAACAACCCAGCATTTTTAAGGTTTAGGTAAACATACGAAAATACATCAATAATTCTCAAAATGTGCTAATTTTAGACTAATGGGCATTGTTTTTAAAGTACCTGAGTCACATGACAGCTTGTAATACTGAACAGGAATGTTTATTTCTTATATTAAACCACACATAAGAACTTTTGATTATTATGTACAAACACAAACCGAAAGTTACATTTCGTCATGGGTCATTTCTAACTAAACACGTTGGAGACCTGGACTGGAGTTATTAGTTTACAACTTGCTTATGAATTTATTGCTTTGTCAAGACTATACAAGAAATTAAAATGTTACAAAAATACATATTTTTAAGTTCTTGCCACTTTTTTCTGTACCAGAAGGATAGTTTTGTTTTGCAGCCATATTCATGTCAAGATGCTTGTTATTATCAAAGACTTTATATATAGAAAGACGGTGAACTTGTATTATTATGAATGGGAGAAAGTGCAACACGAAATATGGCGGAATAAGTCCCATGCACCTTCTAAATAAGAGCCAGTCTCCGACTGATAAATTCATCGCGTCACTGTAACAGCCGTTAGAAGCTCCGGTTCCTATAGAAACAGTCAGCTGTGCATTTCCTATAGAGACGCGCACTTAGGACTGCACATGCTCATTAGCTTGAAAAATGCCGTTTTTGTCACAATTCGAGCGTTTAGAAACAAAATTTATGAGGCAGTTGTTGTCAGATTTCATTGGTGATTTCAAATAATATGAAATTTAATGGAAAGCTTGGTGAACAGCTTTGGAGAATTTGATGTTTCCCCATTCAAAGAGATAGGAGCTGCACTTGCATGCCCGAGAGGCATTTCATAGTTGAAATGACTTGTCTTAAAGGGACTTTAACTGCGTCTGAAATTGCGTACTGTCCGAGTAGGTACTACATTTGAATTTTAATTTACTTCACGACTGTAGAAAAAGTACGTTCTATATAGTATGAATGCATGTAGTATGAATGAAATCGTACTATATGCGTACTATATAGTAGAGAAGTATTTGATGTCTGTAACCGTTATTGAATAAATGTAAATCATTATTAAAAATATTTTCACATGATATGTTTAGTAGACACCACACGCATGTTTGCATGTTATAAAGAAATATTCACATTATGGTAAATTACCGTAATGTTTATTTTATATAGCGAAGAGCAAGGGGGCCCCCTGGTGGTTCGGGGGCATTTATCAATAAAGGAAATTACAGAAAATTCTGATTGCGCAATGCTACCTGCGGACATATTTTTCCCAACCCGACTCCTGATTACACAGTTCTTCTACCTGGAGCTCCAACTGCAGTTAAACAGATTCTTTCCTCTCTTTATGAAGCCCATTCCAGTGGAGTCCAGTGGAGTCTCGGGTGTGATTACTGCACCGCGGCTCTGCTGCGTCTCTTTCAGCTTGACCGCACCTCACCACTCACCCAGAAACCTATTGATCGGGTCCGCTTGTCAGCCCCCGTATTCCTGTCCGCACGCTCATCCATTAATGTAATATTATTGCTGTGGCCATTCAAACTTAATGGCTGAAGGAGGCCACAAATTGACCTATATTTTAATTTACTATGTGGTCATGCTACCATAAACTATAAATCATGTGACAAGGATTAATGCTCGCCACAGTTACAACTATTAAATATCATAAAGACTGAAGTTTGGAGGGAGTGTGCACGTATACGGTGTGTGTGTGTTTTTATTATTATTTTTTTTTACAAACTGCACACGCTCCCTCTGTTTTAATGGGCATGGCGTTTCTGTTAGCACATGTATCTTGTCGAGTGTGTGTGTGTGTGTGTTCCTAGAGGGCCTGGGAAAGTGAATGTATGTTTGGTTTGGCCCCTGTTCTCTCTTCTAGGGGACTGTGAAATCTTAAATTAAACGCTTCCCCATAGTGAAGCCATTGAGGCAGATAAGTCATCCTCTCTTGTAATTGTTTGTTTATAGGAACTCGTTTAAAAGCAATATTGCGGAGGGCTGTTCAAACCCCGCGAGCCAGACGGGGAAATGGGGGTCACGCTGTTTTAGACAGAATGTGTTCAGAAGAGAGAGTGCAAAGAGAAAAACAGGGAAGACTTCAGATATTTGACTTCAGATATTTTTGTGAAGGTTTTAAGCACTTTCTCTTTAGTTCATAAAGTAATTCATCATTTTTTGACCCTTTATTGACATTTGTATCCATTTTTGTCACATTGTGTGTTTCTCCGACTTTGTTCAGAATGGAATATGAGCATACTACTGTATGTGATGCATACTGTGTTTACAAATGTCTTATATAATGTAAGAATATGCATTTAAAATAATGTAGGAAACAGTATGAAACAAATATTTCAAGTATTAGTATGCTACATTGTTCTAATACATACATGTATGCATTTGGCAGATGCTTTTTGACCTGAAAATGGAAAAAAAAAATGCACTCTACTTTTGTCAAAGTTGGGTTAAATATGGACAAACCCAACGAATGGGTTGTTTTGACCCTGCAGTTGGGTTAAATGTTTGCCTAACCTGCTGGGTAGTTTTATTTAAGTCAACTATTGACTGTATTTCTTGCTTAAATTGAACCCAAAATATGTTGGAAATGAACATTTATTAATATGTTTAATGAATAATAATTAAACAATAAACATTTATTAAATTGCTTATTAATAAATGTTCATCTTTTGATTATTATTGTTGCCTCTCGTAATTATGTGTCTGATTTATAATTTCCAACATATTTTGGGTTCATTTTAAGCCAGCCATATAGTCATTATTAATCAATAGTTGGGTTAAATAAAACTGCTAGGCACATTGAGCAAACATTTAACCCAGTACTGGGTCAAAACAACCCAATAACATTGTTTGTCCATTTTCAGCCCAACTTGGGTTGTTTTTAACCCAGCATTCTGTAAATTAACTGGTTGTAAATTAACAGGCAAAGGTTGTTTAAAATCACTGAATCAACATAAATATATTAATTTATACCAACAAAGTAACAGGTTATCCATTTTACACTGTACATTCCCTCTTTTTTTTCCAAGTTCATGCACTCTCTGAGAATTGAACCCATGACCTCAGTGTTTCATAACACTTTAAGTTCATTTATCAACCTCAAAATGTAAAGCATTGCACATTGTATTTTAGGATACAGTAGTCCATGCATTGTGTTCTGGTTGTATGCTGCACATTTTGGCAAATCTCTAAGGTATGTAATGCATATAGAAAATTAACATATTGTGCACAGTATATATAGTTGTATGGTAGTATGAGTTCCAGAAACACCCTCTTTCTTCAACTTGCAACCTGATCTCATGGGAAATAACTTACGAGGTGGCGATTTTGTGCGAATGTATGATTATTCAGAAAAAAACTAAGCATGAAGGCCCACCCCTCAACATACCCGTCACTGGGGCGTGTACCTGTCATAAAATTCCAAATTCATTCATATTAGCCACCAATCAGCCAAAATGGAAAATAGTTCAGAATTGCCATGCAATTGTATTGATAACTTGATGTTTCCAAAGAATCATTACCGTAATCCAGGGTGTATTTTAAAGCAGCCCTGTCTCATTCCCCTGTACACATACAAACACTCCATATGCCATCTGTCAGAAGCTGCTTCTCCTCATAGTTTACTGAACATATAATGAGACTCATTACATCCTGGAGAGAAGAAGAAACTATCCACCTGACCCTTACTTATCCACTTAAAACTATATTTAGAAGGTAGATGTAAACAAAATCATAATAGGTCAATCTGACCATTCTTATTAAATTATGTATCATTGTGTTTCGGTAGTGACAAATTTGGGGAGAGGAAAAATATTCCAAAACTTTCTGAAAATACAACATGAGAATTAACTGCACAATTACTAGAAATGTGTACCTTGGATATTATACAATTTGCATTCATACAAAATTTGTGCAAAAAGACATTTTTTTCAACTCTGACTTCTGTAGAATGGCCCTTATATATATATATATATATATATATATATATATAGGAAAGTACCATTGTATTACCATGTTGTTTGACATGTTACCACAGTAATACCATGTTTTAGACACTACCATGAAGGTAATACCTTTAAAGTATACCTTGGCCATGTAAATACCACAAATTATGAATTTGACAATTCAGAACCTTGAATAGCAATCTGTAGTAGGTCTAGTACCATAGTACATACACTTTATTGTGATGGTCCACTTTAGACATGTAAGCAACTTTGCGACTACATGTCAACTAGCAGTCATTAGAGTATTAGTAGACTGTTAGGTTAGGGTTCGGGTTGACATGTAGATGCAAAGTGGACCATCAAAATAAAGTGTGGCATCTGATGTAATGTATCATT